>NC_040231.1:28716810-29041582 GCF_001444195.1 Xiphophorus couchianus | reverse complement strand
AAAATGGCGGATGGTCCATAGGGGGCGCCCCTTCCTGACGTGAAGGGGTGGAAAACAAATCTAAACATGATTTGAAACATCGCGTTAGCTTGCTTTGCTTAATATTGTGTGCCTAAATGTAATCTGAATTATTTGCATTTCCACAGACAGACCAATCGTGTGTTGTTACTGGAGTGGGGGACAAATATTTATCCAATCAACTTTGCTAAATTGAATGTTTTTGTGGACCTCGCCCCTGCCTTTAAGATGCCGAGAAGTTTGGGGTTGCTATAGTGATAAAGCTCATAATGGCGTCGACGGCAGCCGAAGCTTAGACTGGATTCTCCTCCTTGAATTACGATACAGAAGATTTTACAGATGTTTTGCAGAGGTAAGCTACACCCTCTGTTGCTCAGCGTGTTTTATTATTGTTAGCGTCCATACTGCTCTGCTTGCTTTTTTTGGTTTATCAGCCACTATTATTTGGTCTTTGTTGCGGTTTATTTGCTGCGTATGTGGCTCTGGTTAGCATAATGCTCATAATGCTAACGCTGCTTTGGATAAATGTTACTACAATTTCTCTTTTGAAAATGTTAATGACGCTTCTATTTCCTTTTTGGAGTTGCTGCTGCTACTATAATGGTAATGTTTGGTTGATGTCATGATATTTGCTAATGTGATGTACAAAGAGGAGCTGAAGTCATGTTTGCTGACAGATCTATGAATATTCATATAATATTTTGCTGAACACCTGATTGTCAGGTAAATCCCCGGGGTTTGCTTGGTGTTGTTATTGTGGCAGAGCCTGGCCACGTCCTTCTGATTTCTGGGTAATTTTTTGTGATGCTGTTTTCCTGTGCCAGTGTTTTATTTCTATTGAGTAGGAAGTCCTCTGCTGGCTGGTGTCATTCGGTGATTCTCTTCTGTTTTAATCAAATTTAGCCTGTTCAGAGTTTAACTTGTAGGCAGTACATTAGTTTGGTGTTTTTCACAGTTCTGATTGGATTAACTGTTGACAGTTAATGCAATCTGCATTCAATCTGCGATTTAATGATTAAATTGTGTATATTTAGCAAGGTGCTGAACAGACCTTTTAATTGTAGCTAATCTAACCTTTCATGTTATATTGCTATGCGAAGAATGTTATGGAATTGTATGTATATGTCTCTTTGGAGGCTGGTGAAAAAAATCTGAAATAAAAAGATTCTTTCCTAATCCATAATAAGGGTTTTAATGAACGGCGTGTTTGTTTGTGTGTGAAGAATAAGACAAACAGCAGTCAAGTTTGGTAGTTGAGTGGCCTGTTGCTGTTGCTTCATTGTGAAAGGACAGCACGTCACATTGTAACATTTTTCTCAGGACAGCTCGTGAGAAAAGTTGGTAACGAGCGCGAGATTTCTCTCTCTCTCCGTGTCGGAGTGACGCAGTTTTTATTTAAATGCTCAACTTCACGTTGCTTGTTTAACCCAGCGAAGAGCTTCAGATGTGGAAAAGTATTGAATATTGACTTCCTGTCGTCTGTAACTAAACTCCAAGGATAGACTCCTCCTCCTCCCTCCTTGAGTTGTCCTGGGAAACACTAACAACTGCTGGAAAGCCGTCCCTGCTCGCCAAGGAGGACACACACGGGGAGGAAAAGTTACCCAGTGGTTCTGATTCCTGTTGCTAACCCAGGACGTTTCTGTCCCAGCTCCGAACTCTGACTGCGGGGCCCCGTATTGGGAGGATTATTATGCGTTTAAAGGCTGCACCCTCTTCACACTGACTGAGCTTCAGCTGCCTGAGGTAAGAGAGAGCAGCAAGTTTCCCAGCTTAGCTCGGAGTGCTGAACGTGATAGGAGTGGAGCCCGGTTTGCTTGCGCTTTTGTTTGTTTCGCCGGTGTTTTTACGCGCTGGGAGAAAAAGTTGGTGAATGGCCGCGGCGGCGCTGGGCTTTAACTTGTTGCTCGGTAGCCATGACATCCCCGCCGCTCACACCGAGCCCGCTCTGCTCTGCTCGGCTCGGTTCTGCTGCGGCCTGTGAGGGGACTTCTCACGTTTCTGTGAGCTTAAGGACTTCACCTTCATAAGTCTGAAATAACACTACGCAAATAAGGGTTAAAACTAGTTGTATCTTCTCATATCGTACGCTATGTTAATAGTAATTGAACCAAGCGAGGAATCGCTCTGTCTAACGGTATTAAACACATTTTTGTACAACTATGGATGGATATAATGATGCTCATGAGAACTACCCCCTCCTCTACGGTTTGCTATGGAATAATTGCAATGACTTTTTATGCTGATAAAACCTTTATTAGATGAAACACACTAAGATAATCATAATGTAATCGATAGGAAGCAGGCATACTGTGGCTTGCGGGATATTTTCATGATACAATCACAAACTTATGTATGTTTGATTGGGACATCAAATACAGATTAGTCAGGTCTGAACTTTGACTGGGCCATTCTGGTTTATAAATAGGGTTTTAAAAAAAAAAATCTAATTTAATTGTAGCATTAGGTTTGAGTTTAGGATCTTTTAACCTGTTAGAAGGTGGACCTCCACCTCATTCTTAAGTCTTGCTAAGAGTTAAGAGGTGTTTTATACACCTACCCATCCATTTCCCTATTGCTGCAAAAAAAGGAAAGAAAAACATCCCCACAACATGATGCTGTCTCTACTGTGTTCCAGTACAGTATACTTTGATTTCTTCTTTCCAGTCTTCTATAAAGGTCACGTTTGCTGAGTTCCTGAGTAATAATCGTTCTGTTAATATAATATACAGCGCTTTGTACAGGCAGGTGCTCGAAATCCTTGAAGATGCTTGAATTTCAGTTGGGTGTTTTCAAGGTTTTCAGAGTCTTTGATTTCTGTATAAAGTGCTTGATATTCAAGCCACACTGTTTTGTAATAAAGTGAAATCTGACATTTGGTGAAAAACCTCAATTTGTAAAATGTTTACAGTTGAAACCAGATATTTTCATACACCTGATAAAAAGACATTTGTAGTTTTAGTTGATTTGTGACTTAGCATTTCTTGTTTTAGACCAGTTAGAATTTCCAAAACTATTTCTATTTGCCAAATCCCAGAAAGACTTGGTAAGAACATTTTTGATTTTGTTTTTGAATATTTATTATTCCTAATGGTTCAATGACTTATTTTTATATGCAGTTGAAATAAAAGTTGGCGTTAAAGTTATCAAAATTGGTGATTTTTTTTTGTTTGTCAAGTTAGTGTTTTTGTTCTCAGACCAGTCAGGTGTGTAGGACGTGTGTGTGTGTGTGTAAGACATTTTCAAAACGTAACATTTTGCTATATTTTAGTCTACTTTGTCCCTGCTACTGAATTTAGAATACTACAAGACATTATTAACAGTGATAAATTATATATAATTGTGAATTGAAACTGTCTTCTTCTTTTATTTTTTTAAAGTTAATTTCTATGATTTTTTTTATCTCCAAAGTGTGGAAAAAGTATAAAAACGTACCTTAAAAATGCTTGAATTTTACTGTGGGAAAACTGGACAAATCCTGAATATCCCATCTGAGCTGTGAGTCACCACTTCTCTGACAGTTGAAGATGCTGTTTGCTCACTAATGTTAATCACGCCTCAAATTAGAAACCCTTGTTAGACTTTTATTTGCAAAAACAAAACAAAAAAAGTAGCATTTCCTATCAAGTTTACACTTCTCCACCTCCTTGTGCTGATCCATCATATAAAATCCAAATAGGAATATGTTGACGTTAGTTATTCTAGTGGCTCCAGGGGCATCTGAAGGTTTCCCATCTGCAAGCAGGGACTTCACTTGGATCTAATTCATGCTCATGAGCTGCTCTGCACACATGTGGAAGGGGAAAACAGAGCCCCTCCTGATTCATTTACACCCGCTTGACCTCATCCACTTAAACACGTTCAAAGGGACCGGGGACATTAACATGGCCGCCCTCCGGTTCCCCTTGAGTTTGCCCTGAAGTTTGCGGTGCAAGCCTCATCTTCCTCACCATCCACAGTGACTTAGCTTGGATTTTGTCCCACTCTGCCTGAGCCAGAGTGCAAACCACTGCTGTGAGGCCCATCTGCTGCCTTCTCAAGAAGAGACTGAAAGTTCCCTCGCTGACCTGATCCACACTGATGCTAAAATTCCTTTTATGTGATTATGAGCCTAGTTTTTATTACTACATTGAAAGGAGGAAATCCCCCCTGTATTTTAGGTTGCTTTTTTTATATTCATTTATTTTTTTGCAGAATCTGGCAAGACATTTCATGCAATAATACTAGCTTATAAATCTGAATCTATATCAATGATTGTAGGTTAGCTACTTACGGTCCTCATACTTATATAAGTTCTCACAAGGTTACATTTTAGAGGATTGTAATAGAGCTATGACTTCATCCGGAAATGTCTTACAACATGGGTGCGTCGCATTCATGGCATAATTGTACTTCTTCTGATAGCTACATTTTAACCTGACCGTGTCAGAGGAAAGTCAGGGTGTTCGTGTGTGTGGGCGTGTGTATTCCAGTCTGGTGGAGACTCCTTAACTAGACCTGGGTTTTTGGTATCCTGGTCTTAAGGACTGAAGCAGTCAAGGATGGTCAGAGTTATATTGTTGGAGCTTCATTTGATAAAACAATATAAAATAGCACATCATTAAGAAGGGGAAGAAGATCAATGATGCATTTGATTTATTATTACTATTTTTTATTTTACAATTAACATAGAATACTACTAAATAAAATCCACTGACCTTCAAAGGTCAGAAGATGGTAAATGTAGCAATTATTGTGTAGTTTATCATTTATTGAGATACATTTTTTATTTTCTCCACCGGTTGTTCAATGAGATCAATAAATATCACAAACTTTGAAAATATGATTAAATGCACTTTCTGTGTGCAGTTAAGTGATTTAAATCAAACTTCTTTATGTGACTGGCGTCCAAAATGGGAATGCAGGTTTTCCCTCAGTGCATTATAAGCCTGGTGGGCCACCAGGCTTTACCAGGCTAACTCCAACAAAGTCCACAGAAGTTTGTGTTTGCAGATTTACAAAAATTAAGAAAAGGTTTAGGTGTTACATTCACATCTTTTGCAAAGCGCTGTATGTATGGAGAACAAAGGATCAAACGTGAAAGCAAAACCTCTTTCTTGTGGCATTCTTCTTCAGTCTTAAAGATGTGTAAACAGTTTTAAATCCCTCATCTAAAAATAAGATATCGCTGCCTCCTGTTACTTTAGCTGGTGCCTTTAACCATTACCATTGTGTCAGAGAATGGGTGCAACACAATGGGTTTTGCTCCAGCGTTCTGACACAGTGGTGTCCTCGCTGCATCCAAGTGGCTCAGCTCGCTTTCCGTTTAACCAAATGCGTATTAGTCCGATCTTTACGTCCCTCCCAGCAGAAACCCAGGCTCACCCATGAGGCCGCCGCCCCCAAAAGAGAGAAATATGTATTTATCTCTGGCGCTAAACACAAAATGAAAGAGGAGATGGCCTCCCATTTTAAAGACTGTAAATTTCCATGAGGATTCTGCTGGCTCCAAGCTGAACCCAGCCAATTTCTCATGTTGACAAACCCCCTAATTTAATGATGATGGAGGATGCGCGGCGTGTCGGCCTTATAATTACACTGTATTTACCATAGGATGGAAGCTTCCAGGTGCTCATTCATCAACGGGCTCTGTCTCACGGCTTGCCTTCTCTGTTTGCCAGGGTGGGTGACGGCTCAATTCCCTGCTGATGTTCACAATAAAGCCTTGACTTAGTTTTTGTTAGGACTGGAATTGCCGGAATCCTCTCGGCCCCGTCAAACAACAGCCGAGCGTATTGCTTCTGAAACAGCGACCGCCGCCGCCGGACCTCGAGTGGCGTTTTTCTATCCTCCTGGAAATTGTTGCGTTGGCTTTATGGTTGACTTTTCTTTTGGTTGTGGTGATTCTTCCAGGCTTTCCACTAAGATTGGCATTTTTCTTCTTTTTTTTGGGGGGGGGGGTCCCCTGACGTATTTGTAGTTCGCTGACATTGACGTATGCATGGAAATTAGGCGTAGGACGATTCTTGCTGTCAAGGCTTTAAGACGTTACGGTTTCAAAAATTCTTCAAGTTTTCCGTCATATCATCACTATGGCTTAAAGTCTTCTTAAGGAGATACCAGAGAAAGTGCCGGGCATGACCGGACTGTTCTCCGACTTTAGGGAGTGTAGAGTACCGGCACTTCAAGAAATGCACATTTGACCGGTTAGAAAAGTTTCCTTTTGCATAAAAAACAGATAATAATGTTGTGGAACTGATGGAGTTCACTCTTATAAATAAAAATGACATAATTCAAACTACAAACAGCTTATCTGTTACTGTAAGAAGGAGACTGCAGGCTGGCAGATTTTACTCCCATAAATGCCCACAACAGAGTTATAATTAATAGCTTTAATGCATACAAAAAGTTTTGGTGACATTGTGATGAAAGAATGGAAGAAAAATAAAAGGTTTATTGTTATCCATATTGCCATTGCAACATTCGACAATAGTTTCTCAGTTACACGTATGGCCGATATTGTGCAACGTTACTCCTGCTGTTCTCCTTTCTGCCTCAAGTTAAGCTGTTAAACCTCCGCTAAGAGCGTAAGCTTTACAGTTTGAAGAAACTTAAATGTTTGACGATGCCAATGTGTGCAATGTTGATGTTGCAAAGGACTCATGAGTCATGTACAGGTTGTAATGAAGTCTCTCAGCGGTATCTACACCAGATAGTAGCGCCCAAGATGCTAAAGGTCACACACGCACAAGGAAGAGCGGAGGGAGGAGGCTGTGTTTTTATCTGAACCAATACTGTCATCACAACATTTACTAAGGATATCCCTATTGTATGATTGTGTAGCCCTAATCACTAGGGTTTCCTCCAGGTGGATTTGTACAAATCCTATTTAATATAATTATTGTAGCTTTTACACAATATAAATACAAACTCCAAACATTAGAAAAGGGGTGAAGATTTTATTTTTATGGGCTAGCATGCTTAAAACTCACTTGTTTACTTTCTTTTTTTTAGCATGAACTACTTGTGCTATGCTATCATTTTTGACTTCTCTGACCCAGTAGAATCTCTTTAGTGTTTCAACAAAGTTTAAGGATATATTTCACCCTGTCGGCTTTATTTGTTCCAGCTTAAAACCACCATTTTGAATACAAGCTAGTAGAGAAAAAAAGCTTTTGTTTCAAAAGACAACACATTTTTTTTTCACTTTTAATTACAGAAACCGCTTTCTATTCTACAAGTGGGGAAATTAGACTGGATGTGGCTCAGCAGAGGAAGTTTTGCCCAAGTCCCTTTAAATAAGCTATTTAATTTGAGCTTCATTTTTTTTCCCGATTCTGCGCTCGTGTTACGCCGTCAAAGGGTAACATTTGATGTCTGAAAAGTCACGTACGACACTTGTATGCTTTACCATTCCTCATTAGAGATATCTTTACAAGCAGGTGGAGCCACATTCCCAGAACAGCAGTTTTTATCTGGATTTAGTGGCCGTTTTATCTGCCATCGTCCTGGTTATAAACGCAGGATTTAATCAGCCAACTCTAGGAAATGACTTCCTTGTATGTCAACCTATTAACCTGCAATCATAATGAGCTACGATTGTGTCATTTATGAGTTTATCTGTTGTTGAATAACACAAGTAAGAGAATGCAGAAAAGGAAATAGCTTTTTTTTGTGTGTGATTTGGCTGGATCAAGATGGAGTCTGCAGATGTAGAAGAAGCTAGCCGAGCCTGTTTTGCATAGTTTCCAAAAAACTGACATGTAGCTTTTCCAGCTAAATAACATGACTCTTTTGAATTACTAGAGAGATATATTTGGAATATTTTCACTGCCTCACTTGTCATCAAATAGATGCTATCTCGCTCTGGCGTCAGAAAGCAGACTCAAGTCGGAGAAAATAAAAATAAACAGCGGTAGTTTATCTTGCAGTGTATGGAAGGCGCTATTTTCTTTACTGCTGCCTTGTGGTTAGTTTATCTACAATCGTTCTACTATTAATTAAAGTCATAAAAATGCTCATAAGGGCCTTAGTGACACAAATAAATTGACAGACAAGGCAGCTATTAATCAGCATCTTTGGTATTTATGGATGCAATATTGGGTTGGTGTCTGATCTAATTGTGGGAAAGAAATCCACAAATAAATGTGACTGCTGCACAAGAGGAATAAACAATTGGACTAATGCCAATAGTACGTAAAGGAATCATCTGAGAAAATCTTTTTAAAAACATTTGGTTTAAAAGTAATACATTAACAGTTGGAGATTTATTGAATTTCCCTTTATATTTTAAATTGTTTCCTTTTTTAAGAGGTGTACCATTTTGTTCAATTCCTTCCAAGGGCTACAATCAATCTTAAATCTGCAATTCAATCTAAATACTGATTATTAAGGCAAGATAAAGTTTCTTTAGTAGGTTCCTGATAATTTTACATTTTAATTTGACTTGCATGGATTTTTTTCCTGAGATGACCAAGGAAAAATGTCTATATTTTGTCAAAAATAGAAAAAAAAACTTGAAAGCTCTACATTGTATATCAGCAATGTAGAGCTAATATACATCATGTATCATATCAAATTGTGGGACAATTCAGTGCACTCTTAAATTAGTAGGCAGAGTGAAGGAAGATTTACATGATCCATAATGCTACACCTCTTACTAAAAGTGTAGTTGCTCCTTTGCTCCAGGCAAAGACCTGACCTGTGGCCCGTAAGCCCCGCCCCTTCCCTCTGACATCAGGGCTTTGATGAGCCTCCTGTCTGCGTTAGCACAAAGCCATATTTAGCTCAGTGGAATCATTGTGGCGAGAGCTTGCGTGTCTGCCGAGGATACCTGCCCAGCATAAACACACCTGTTCTCTGATGGGCTTAAAATGAGTTTCACGTGCACCTGAAGGAGCCTGCTCACAGCCAACCTCGTCACCCAGGTTGTTGGTAAGGTCTCTTATCGACGCCCACTCTCACGGCTTTAGTTAACCGAGGCGAACACGCTTTAAACCGTGATGTCGGCCTCGCTTCTCAGGGAAGTTGCAGATTGCCTTGATTTTGTTTTGATGCTTATCCTTAAGGAGCGGTTTTCACCATCATCTAGCAATGTCTGTGTGAGTCATTACACGCATGATTTTATTTTTAACTTTTGGCCTCTCCTTATGGATTGTAGCATGTTAGAAGGTACATACTTTTTTGATAGCCATTTCCTTTTCTTTTTTTTTTTAATTCATCCTCTCTTGTTGTACACAAAACAATGTGCTTTAGAAGAGCTGCAATATGAAACCAGGTGGGAAAATCCAGGTCCCAAAACAAACCGCTTTGGTTTTAGTTTCAAATGACACCGAGCTCATGTTGTTTTCTTGCAGGATTAAAGAGGGCTATCTGTCATGGGGCTGTTAGGAATTGTTGTGGAATTGACCCGAAAGAGGTCAAGAGTTTATCCTGGGGTAAACATGCATATTTCAAGGCAACTCAGAGTGTCTGATTGACCAGGCATGCCTCTTCTTTTGGCTGCTGCACACTTCATCTCTTTGTGTATTCCTTTAGCCTTGCATAGTTGCTTTCTTTTAATACATCTACATTCTATCTGTATTGCAGTTTCCCTTGTGCACTTCATTTCCATATTATCTTCTTCATGTCTCTGTGTTATATAAGTTCATTTGGGAGGGTTAGTATGAGCAGTGATTGACCTTAAAATGTTGTTTTCATCATGTTGAGCACCCGGTGTTCCATCAGAGATTGAACTGAGACCCTCTAAAGGTTTTCTTTTAGTTTTACACCATTTTATGCAGTGTGGTGTTCTATGATTGCTAAGCTATTCCTTTAAAGGTCGGTGGGGAGGAAGGGGAGGAGGTGATTGCATAAAAACTGGGGCAGAGAGTTGATCAAGGACCAAGCCCCGATTACAGGCTGGCCCCCCGGTGTGCCTCACAGAAAGATAATGCTATCTAGGCCCACAGGTATTTGGTTTCAACAGAGAGGGTAATAACTGTCACCAAACACTGAAGAGACCTTTCATCCCTGGGACTTGTGTTGTCAGCCAGCGTTTGTGTGCAGTCTCTGCACAGAGGCCGCTTTTGTGTGCCGGGCCGGGGTCGTGTCACTGCCACGGCCTCGTATCTGTCCAGAGAGACAATAGACAGGTTTGATTAAATCAAACATCCGTGACTATCTCAATGGTGGTCAACACGGCGCGGCCACGTTGCCGCTGTTGGTGTTGCCGAGGAAGTGACGCGGTTCTTTAGCTCAGTGCCCTGGAGGAGCAGAACTGATAGTGAAGCAAGGCCTCAATGCAAAGCAGGTGCACTTTGGGCTCTGGTTCCCTTTTTTCTCTGCTTTTTGAGTCTCACTCAAACATCATGTACGTCTCTACCAAAAGGAAGGCTGGAGTGTGAAAGGTGAAACAAATGTTGGGGATCATCATAAAACCAGACAACCAAACAGTTGGACAAAAGAAAATAAGTTTTAATAATACAACGAAGATAGAAATTAATCAAAGTGTACATACTCTACATCTTAATGTATCTTTACCTGAATAACCTTATTTAAATACTAAGCAACTTTAATGCTTTATTAGTAGTTTGTAGTGTGCAGCACAGTTTGGTAAAAACTCTCCATTTCAACACCTTCTGCTTAACCTGTGTTGAAGTCATTTCCAGTTTCAGCCACTGGAAATGAAACTGGCCCTTGAGGCATCTCAGGCTCAAGAGAAAACCCTAAAAATTAATGGGAAATTAAAGCTCACAAAGACAATTGATTTTAAGTGGCGATTAAAATGAGAAAACAAAGTACAACGAATAAAATGCAACAATGAAGAGTGCCAAACAGAACTAGGACTCATCCATTAAAATGGAATTAGAATAAAACTTATTTTTTAGTCGTTCTCACACATATTTGTTTGACGCAAAAGGTCAAAACTTTAGAGGAAACCGACCCATAAAATCACAACAAGTTTTGTTTTGCTGAGGAAGATTCATTTGGAGGCGCGTATTAAAACCAAAAAAAGTTACATATTATCACAAATTAACAGGCTTTTAACACCTGCTGTTCAGAATGAATCATTTTGGAAGATAGACAGATGGAGCACATCTTCGTTGCTTTTTATTTAATCCTTTTTTAATTTTTTCAAAGAAGCTCAGTGTTACTTCAGTATTGAGAAACAGCATATGAAATGGTACTTTGTTACAGTTTTTTTTGTCTGCGACAGTAAAATTAACTTCAGAGGTTCTCACTGTCCCTCTGAGCGGCACTAATAGCTGCTCTCACACAGCGCCGAGCAAATATGTAATTGTTGTATGGATTATATCTATAAACACCCTTCACAAATTTTATTACATGTAGTTATGATTACTATGATTATTATGATTTTTTTATGAGCCTGTTTTGTTTTTCTGAGCCCTACATGCAGTGTGTGATCTGTGTGGACGGAGCCCTTTCACTTCAATATCGGCAATCAGTGTGTGCATTAATAATATTTGCTTAAAACTTGAATTGTAAATTGTTTTCTTAAGAATCTATTACTAATAGTTTTCAGCAACTTTTTTATTCAGTTGACTGAACAATCACTGCTGTTACCAGCTGCCTACACAAATCATATTTACAGTTCATTATGAAATGGATTTTAGAAATAATTACTATCCTCAGTAATCACAGTCTCTTGAAGAGGAAAAAGGACGGTCTGTTTTAACTTATGACTTGCTGAATTGTTTAGATTCTCTCCATTAAGTACAACTATGCAGTTAGAGATTACCCTGAGCTTGGCCCCAGTGTGCACTGTTTGACATTGAGCTCATGTGCTAATTTCAACCTTCTCTGCTTTCTTTACAAGATACAAGCAAGGAACCCTGGCCTCGCTGTGGTACTCTTGAAGGCTTTAGTTTCAAAGATAATGTATTCATTCTGGCAATGACCAGCCGGCCTACAGCGCATTCTTCCTGACTGATGCGAGCGTCTAGTGTTTTAGAAGCCTTGCGCGATGACTCAGACGGCATTCATGTGTGGAATGAAACTCTTGTTTGGGCTCAGATGGCAAACAGCATGGATCCACTTAGCCTTAAAACCGGCTACTTTCTCTCCGGACCTCGTTTCGACAGCAATTTGTACAAGTAAATCTCTGCTAAATAACCATGTGACACTTGCAGAAGCACTAAATATTGCAAAAGATATCTGCAGATAAAATCCTTTTGAGGATAAAATATAGTTTGAGGGAATGTTTTCTCTTTAGTGCTCTTACGGCTTATTTTGTTTGAAGCCCAAAGCAGGTTTTCCAGCAGTGACACAAATGGTTCTGTGGTGTACTAGAAAACTGTTCAAATGTTTGTAGTTTTAGATTTTTATAAGTATATGCATCAAAAGTATATGAAGACTGTGACAGTGTTTTCATGCAGTAAATGGTATAAGGTATCACCACTGTTATCTCAGGATGAACATGTGCAAAATGACAATCCCAAAGGACGGCTTTCATGCATTATTTGGTAGGGTACGTTATTTGAAGCGTGATGCATTCTGATAATGTAGCCGACCAGTTGGATAGAGTTTGACTTTTGAGCTTTAGTTTCTACATGATATAAAAAGTAGGGAGTTAGACATGAAAGTACATTGGGAGTTATGATGATGGAAAAACAAAGTGAGGGAAGCAGTAGTTGCTCTCTGAGGATATTTTGACCCCACAATTGTTTTCTTTGAACTGTGTTCTGGCACCACTTGGCAACTTTGACTGAAAGATGGTGTCGTCTTGCCATCGGGAGGTTGTAGGTTTGATTCCAGCTTTCTCCTGTCACATATTAATGTGCTTTTGGGCAAGGCACTTAACCTCAAATTGCCTCCCAGTTTGCCTATGAGTGAATGTTGCTGTAGTTTAAAGCGGCATATAAATTCAGTTCATTTACATTGTTCCCTTATTCTGACTGATGATCTAACATATATACCAATCTGCTGGTAGATATTATTTATTACATGTATATAATCACATTTCCTTACAGAAGGTTATGTTGAATATAGGACTCCATATTATCAGGAAAACACATCATTGTAAAACCATTGCTGAATATTGCAGTGTTGTCAATTACGACTAATATACATTTTCCAAATCTTTTGCCATTGCAGTTTCCCAACTATTTTTTTTGTGATGTGTAGCATCTTAGCCACCAAAAATATACATTCTGTGTGCATTGAGGCAGTAGGAAACATCCACATACCCAAATATATTATTGGCATGCAGAGTGGAATGCATGGCACTTGAAATATGTCAAGTGCCATATTTCAAAACCAGATATTTTGTCCAATCAGTCCTTCGAGATTGCGACGATGAAAACCTTTTGGTTTTTATTGCTTCTGGTTGACTATAAGAGAACAGTTTTCATAAATGTTGGCCTTGTAGGTAAATATTAATGCATGGTTGGTATGAAATTAACTGTGGTCATTTTATGCCACTCTTTTTCCGTAGAAAAGTCAAGTACAGAATGCCCAAGACGGAAAAGGTACAAGTTGACAACCAAATCGTTGCCTCGTCATGGCAGAAGGAGTAGTTCATACCTGCAAATTCAACTTACTATCATTGTGGTTAACTCAAGGCATCACCATTTAGTAAATGATACTGCTACATAACATGAACTCAGGAAGTGTACTCTTCATTGAGGGCAAAACCAAATGCAGCAAATTTGAATTTATCTTTGCGTGGCCAACATCAAGTTTAGTAGTAAATAGTATTTAATGACTGAAAGCATTTTTTGAATAACCAAATATACCTCAGTATTGTATTAGCATCCCACCCGAATAAATCGACCTTTTAAACATTCACTCTCTTTTTTTCCCCTCTGGTTTTCCTATCAGATAAAGCTGGGGACTTAAAAAGAAAGCCTGGGCTTCAAAAAGAAAAAAAAATCTTGTTCGACAGAACAAGGTCTCTGGGCCAGGGTGTCCTCACCTAGTTAATATTGGAGGGCTAACACCTGCACGGGTGGAGGACAAAGTCTGGTATACCCTTTCGTGAAGACCTAAGCGAGGTCCTTGCGGTCTCGGTGTTGGATGACACCTCGAATCTATTTTTGGGTCCTAGTTCCCCTTTACTCATCTTCTGCATTTGTGTTATAGTAGCACGACTATATTCACCAAGCTTCACGAACTGGCAGCCACAGGTAACTGTTGTCCCAATAACACGGATCTGCATTGACATTCCTCAAGTTAATTAATGGCCTGTGGGAGGCATTTGACCTAGAAAGACCGCAGCAAGAAGCTAGGTGCCTATTAAACACTTAAGTGAAGTTTCACGTTGCTTGTTGTGCTTGTATTTTTCTTCTGAAGGATCTGTGACGACGTCGTCGCTTTCTTTGAATTCGTTTTCTTCAGTGACTGAAGGTGACTTGCTTGTGGCAGTTTTTTGGGATCTTTCAATCATCAAACGTTTCTTCTAGCAATCCTTTTAAGAAATGGTTGGGATGTTATTTTTTGTTACCAAGCTGTGAGCACCTGTTGGGTTGACATAATAGTTGCTGCTTTCTACAGAAAAATCAGTCTGTGGTTGGGAACATAGTCTTTGGTAGTGATGATGAAACTTTTTAAAGAAATTCAACACGATAGTTTAGGACTGTGGTGTAGGTTTGCTGTGGGACTTGCACAGTTGGCTTTTAAATGTCAAACCATAATACCTTTATTCCCAAAAACAGTTTGCAGTCAGAATGCTCCAGTCTTCAGTGGTCCCCTAACAACTGATGGGACTTTACTAGGACTTCTTCCGTCTGGTATTTGTTTAAAAAAAAAAATAAAGTTGTGTAATTTGAATATGTTCACAGGTCTGTCAGAGGAATGAAAACATGGGCTTTTTGTGGAGGTATCATTTCCTGTATAGTGAAGTTTCAGTCATTCACTGTTTATTAATACTTCCATAGCATTGTTGTACATTAAAATTTTTCTTCTAAATAGCTTTCAGGAGGTTTACATTTCAAGGGTTTGAGGGCAAATTAATTTGCTGGTTTGTCTGATCTCTTACTAAACAAATGCGTGTTTTTATTTGTACTGAAATTTGGAAAACTAATATTGGTAAATATTTGCTGAGTAGTTTTTCATTTCAAAATTGTAAAACTTTTATTAAAAGGTCAACTGTTTTTGAATTTGTTTAGATTACTGATGTCGCAGCCTTGCATATTTGCTTACTAGCCTTTCTTATTTCCAAGTATGTTATCAACTTTTTGTTAAAATCGGTTATCTGTATTTGTTTAAAAAAAAAAACGTTAGTGTGGATCCCTAAAGAAGTTATAGAAGACTCGGACACTCAATTAAAATAATGTTTTTTCCAAATTTGAGCTTTATTATTATTATTATTATTATTATTATTATTATTATTTATTATCATCAACTAATTAATTCCTCGAAACCCCTAAATGCCAAGATTAATAAAAGCTATGGATATGGGGCCATAAAATAGTTCCTTTGTGGGTACAAAATGCAAGTATGTCAGGATGAAACTAAGACAAATAGCAGACTGAGCTGTTTTCTTGCTTGGTAAGCCTGTTTCTTTGAGTAACATAGAGACAATGTTTCCTTAAAATTATTGTTTCCTCTTTGTATTTTTTCCTGGTGGCTTTCTGTTTCCAGATTTGAGGAACGGTCCAGTTTAGGACAATTTTGAAAATATTGTGCCACTGGCAGTTTATCCGCTTTGCAAATGACAATCAAGATATGGGCCATATTTTTTCCTAGCCGACACACACAAACCTGAAGGAAGAAGAAGCGCCACAGCAATGGCAGTCGTTGGTTTTCTTCTAGCGATAGTACTGGTGAACCTTCGAAAGTCAGTGAAAAAACTGCTAGGTGTGTTGATTAATGTTTTCAAGTACATTGATGGTTAAGTATTTTTGCAGATTTTTCTGTGGAACAAGACTCCAAATTATTTGTGTATTAATGCTTATTATAATATATTTGGTGTTTGACCTAGTAAGATAGGAACTTATAAGTTAGAAGGGTTCTCAAGTATTCACCGGCAGCTGTGCTTTCCTAACCACTATAAATACCACTGTACCCATGTATAAAAAATAAACAGTATTGATATGTGACCACTTACTTTTTGTAGCTCTGAAATTTTTTTGTTGATTATTATACCTGTTACAAAAAACAATAAATAAATTAATCGCATTATAAAATAAAATGAGCTCAATAGTTTTCTTTCGCATCATCATTTTTGTCTTTTCTGTCTCTTTTTCTGCCAAAAAATGGATGACAAAAGTCTTCATTCTGGACCATTGGTCCACACTACCATTCTTTGTTTTGAAGAACAATTTTGTTTAGAGAGGCTTCACAATTACTTTTATTTGTTGTTCCTGCTTTTTCTGTTTATTTTGGTTATTTAAAATGTCTTTCAGTTCCAGTGTTAAATGTTCATTAGAAGTTAAAGTTTATATTTGATAATGTGTTTTTGCGATATTATGCCATTACCATTATGATACTTAAAAATGACCTGAAAACACCATTACCGCTAATCGCAATAACTTCTGGGACAAATTACTGTTCGGCAAAATTTATTGTGACAGGCTTTATGATCATAAAATGTGATTAACTGATTTATTTCAGAAGGACAGGAAATAATGACGTTATTTGATATATTTTGAATAACTTGAAATAAATCAAATGATTTGCTGCAAAGCTTAAATCTCTTGAAAATATAGCAAACACATTGAACATGGAGTTCAGTTTTCTAGGTAAGGCTGTTTTGAAACAAACAGCCTATGAGAGTTAGCAAGTCTGTCGGCCAAAATAATTAGACCCAGTTAATTAACCAGCTAAGACGAACCTAGTACTATAGCTGACAATGTTGAGTTTAAAGAAAGTGATTACCTATATGAACCCTATTGCCTGTCTTCTTGCCATCTGTTTTTGTAGCATCTTCCCATTAAAAGAAAAAGATGGCTCTTCACAAGCTACATATTCGCATGACAAGACTAATGCCAAATATTAGCCGATACACAGCCGCAGGGCGTTTTGTCCATGTGGCTGCATTAGAGAATCCTCAGCTGATTATTAAGGAGGGTCAGGAGACAGTCCGATTAATGACTTGTGAAGCTAATCCTATTCATTGTCCCATTCATGCTGAAGTCACATGGCTGTAATGGTTTATTTTGATAGCCCAGTGAACTGTGAAAGACATGGCGGGTCTATATTACCTCTCTTCAACCAAAATCCCTTTTTCCCCTTTTGATTTATTGACCCATTTGTCACATCCAAGCACTTGATTGTGGCTGTGTCTTTGCAGCTTTTTTTCTTTCTTTTCTTTTTTTTGTTTGCATCAGAGAAAGAAAACTGTGTCATAGTGGCAGTTTGTGCCATAACGGAGACATGTAAGAAGCTTGGCTGAAAGCTGGCGGCACCCAGTGTTTTAGATGGAGTTAATGGCTTGTGTAATCTCTCTAAGCAGGTGTTGGGTAGCCGTAGGGGGAGTTTAGGGGATATTATTTCCCAAGGTTCTTCTATTACCAAAGAATGACTTTGGATTTAAAAAAGTGGGGTTTTTTCTCCCCTAAACGTCTTTTTTTTTTCTGCCTTTCTGAGGAACCAGCATTACTAAGATAAAGAGGCAAGTTTAATAGAATGCTATGGCATACCTTTTTTTTTTTTTTTTACCAATTGTTATGCATTTCACACACACACACACCTGGAAAAAAATGCAAAAACGGCTGTGGCTGGGACATAAAATTGTTGTATTCTTTGTTTCTTGTGGTTACAACAGAAATGCCAGTTGAAGGACTGGTTTCAGAGGTTTCCTTTTCAGTTTCAGAAGATATTATCTTACAAGCAGACTGTAACTTGACTTCAAAGTCCAGATATTAGCCACAGCATGCAGCATATCTTGTAGCAACCAATTGTCTTGAACTTGCTCACCCTTTCCGCATTCGGGCCAAACTTTCTGCAGTTTCCTACAACAGGAATTGAATTTGGAGATGACTAACATGTGCATTGCTATTTTAAAAGTCCCCTGTCTTTTCTTCTTGAACTATTGTTGCTCAAGAGGAACCGTTGGGCTGGATGAACCGTTCTGCATGGAGGAAGAAAATGTATCCGTGGCCCTAGAAGAGCAGATACTCAACAAGCATTTTTACATTTTAAGACATAATCATAATCGGTGACTTGTTCTCCTTCCACTGAAAGAAGTTGTTGTGGCCGTCAGATCACCATATTAGGTTGCGCCATTTTGTTGCCTGTTTTAGCTCATTGCTGTAATTGGGTGGGATTTATTCTGGACTTAATTTCAGCTCTGAAGATTAAGAACCAGAAGTAATACCAGGAGTAGAGGTTAGGGTTAGCAACCCTGATACTTCTAGATATGAATGAGTATCGGTGAAAGCAACATAACTACAATGCAGATATTTTGTTTCGTCTTGTGATGACATTATCAGGTAGTTGACTCAAACGTTTGTTAGCTTCTCCGATTAGCTGCAATTGCCTGAGTTTTCTGTTCCCTTGTCTTGGCACAGCTAGCATTGTGTCACCAATTGTTAGCCGTGTAAGATTGTAGCTGTGTAGAAGTGTGTATCATGTGGGACGTACAGTTGGAAAATAAAACTTTTCCAACTGTATTTTAATTTGAAGTATTACTCAATGTGATTGTGTTATCGAAGGGCTATGAAATTATGTTCCCGGAACACGGTACAGCTTTATATCATGTCTAATATTTTCAAGCTACTATAAAAATCAAGTCCTCGTTTCCTTGCTAATGTAAAAAACAAACAAACTGATCTTTGACCAAAATACAGGGGCAAAGAATGTAAGTGCTGCTGAACAATTCACATTTGTTAACCTTAGCAGTTGTAAAAGCTGAAAGATTTTGTATAACTTGTGGTACACTTTTTAAAATTGAATATAAAGAAATCTAAAAACAATGAAAGCAACTGCGTGTAAGAAGTATCTGTAAAATATGCATTCACTGATATTTTAAAACAAAGTGATCAGCATAGCTAGAGCAGTTTACGTTACAAAAACAGAAGTTGTTATCTGTTTTTGGGAATGTAGACTCTTAGTTCAACTCTGAGATTGCCAAAATCTGTCATTCCTCATGACTGTTGAAAGCACAAAAGGATAAAAAGAGCAACTTTTTTGCACTTTGTTCAACCTTACTGTTATCTCATTAAAGTTTTCCTATCACTCTCAGTCTTTCACAGCCTGAGTGATTCCACAGATATCTATCAGTGCTTTGCAGACAATGCAGGATTTATTTGAACGTCTTACTTCTCTGTGTATTATCTGACTTCATTCTTTTTAAAAACACCTCGGTGATCTTGAAAATGAATGAGTTTTGTTGTCAGTTTGACCCAGTAGTGCTTTGTATGTTGTGTTTATTGAGCTTAAAGGGAAAAAATTAACTTTTGAGTGACCAACAAGACTGGTCATCTTCCCAGGCTGACTGAGTTGAAAATCATCCAATTGTGGTCAAGAGCCTTTTTTTTCTTCGTTTTGAGTCCCTTTAAGGAAGCAGTGATATGAAGCATTTCTTGTAGCGCAAATTTAATAGATTTAGTCAAATGTCTGGACAAAATCTACACATTCCTAACACACAGGGTTGTTAGCTTAACAGACTTGTTTTACCTGACCTGTCATTTAAAAAGATATATTAAAAATACACACAACATATTTTGATGGACACCTCACCGTCAGAGGAATGGAGATTTCAATTTACATCCACTTGCTACATCGACCAATGAGAACTTGACCAACTGCAAATGAATGCAACTCTGACATTAGGCGCTCTGTGTGAACTGTAAATGACTTGCTAAGAAGTGTTTCATCGGCGGAGTGTTTGCACATGCATAACTTTGAGTGTTCATCCACGAAAGCCCGGGTGAAAGCAAAACAACCACGGCACGTCCTGCAGCAGCGAAGTATTAGAAATGTTTCCATGGGTGGTGTAGAGAGACACTGTTGGAGATTGCTAGGCGGTATCTATGTATTGCATCCATTTATTTGTGGTGTTGTTGTACATTTTGAACAAAGCTTTCAGGGTGTTGGTTGACAGTCTTTGAATGCTCAACCTACCCTTCATTAATCATCGGTTTGCAGAGGTTTCTCAGATGGATATTTTTGTTTTTGTGCTCAAACTTCTGTTGTTTACTCCAGTGTTTCGGCCTCAGAAAGCTGGAGGTCATATGAGAAAAAAAATGCATAAATGAAATGAATTTTTCTGAAAATTTTAATTGTAATTTATTACAAAATTTTAAGTTTTAGTTTTAAAATCAAAAAATATAACTAAGATTAACTTATTGAAATATTATATGCTTTCCTATCCTTCTGATTGGCTGATTGCTAAATTTATCAAGCTGCTTTCTTCTCAAGCTGGCACAGCAAGCGGAAAACGGAAAGGTTTCTGTAAAGAAAAAGGCAGAAGCAACCGTCCAGCAGCCCCGCTGTGAAGGACGCTGCTCCAAAAAAAATCCCCTAAGAACTCTTGCCCAACTAAAATCAGAAGGTAGGAGGAGACATTTATGCTAACCTAATGTAATCATTACAGACTAGAGCATAAAAGTGAGAAAAAAACATTCTAAAAGTTTTTGTTTCTTTCCACATTTTCTAGCATGTTGTGTTGTTTTTCAAACTGGGTCTCTCAGAGGCTAATGCTGTTTAGGGGCCAAGGCTTGGAAAAGTTTGGGAACCCCTGGTTCAGTTCAAGTGGGGCATTTCAGTTGCAATTACAAGGGAGGCTATGGAAACAAAACAAAAAGAAATGTAAATGTTCCAGCTTGGACTATCTCAGATGGCTGGACATTTTTGGTACTTCAGACTGACTGGGAAGTTTAGCTCAGCAGTCACACCCAAGAGGAAGTTGGGGAACTCTGGCTTAGCTGTGGAATGGTGTAATACATCCGGACAAACCAGTGGAGGGGCAATTACATCTACACACAATGTGGCAAAGCTGAGTCAATTTCCTTTAATCGTAAATGGTCACCCATCTGAAGGTTGCTTGTTTTTAAATGGTCCTAAACTCATAATGTTTGTTGATTAAGTGTGTTGAACTGTAATTGTTTATGTTGTACCTTTCGACTCTGCAATAATGTCAACTAAAATGTGGCAGCTGACTTATCTCATTAATACGTTTCCCTATAGATTGATCAGAGAAAATGTTCCAGTTTCTCTGTAAAAATACACAGGACCTTGCAGCTTATTGGAACTGGACAGTCTGTCGGCCGGAGATCAGAATTGATCTGTTTTTCCTCCTGTCTTATCAATGATTCCTAGTAAAATACTGAAAAATCATTTCATTTTTCCTAATTCATTACATGCATAAAAACTAAGATCTCCTGCCATTTTTGGTCTATAAATTAAGATGAGCAGTTTAATACAAGTGCTGTTAAATAAAACAATTCTGATAATTAGTTAAAATATAACAATGCTAAAAAAAAAATAATCAGTGAGACAGACAGGTAGGAATGCACCAATAAATCAGCCCAGATTTTCTTCAGTTTGGGAGATCGGCAGTCTGCCGATATTTGCATGTCAAACCGATGTAATCCACTGATCTTAAATAGCTCGCTCTTTTCCAACAAAAAAATCCGCTTTTGCAGAACTACCCTTCACTGCTAGTGGAATTTCTTTCTACCCTCAAAAATGTTCCGGCAGTGTTGAGCCATAATAACGTAGACGAAGGTGAAGTAAAGTCTAGCGTGGTCACTGGAACTCCAAGAATGGCAATTAGTGGGTCCCTTTGGGTCTGGGTAGTAAAAAGGCAATGATTTGACTTAACAGGGAGTGGGCAATTTTAAAAGAGATTTAGAAAAAAAACCTAAAAACAGTTGTGTAAAATTAATTTTCATTGTTTTCTGCTTGTATTCAAACCAGTTTGCACTTTTGTACAATAGAAAGTGAAGCTTTTTTTTGTTTTACTTGCAGAAACTCATAATTCAAAACCAAATCGAGATAATCATCAAAACCGTTCAGTAGAAAAGGAAATATTGTAATAACTCAGACGGATTCACAGTTTTTGATGCTCCTGCAGATTTCCCCCTGCCTGTCTGAGATCCCAGGTGTCACAGGACTCTTTCTTCTCCCTTAACAACTATGAAAAAGCGGCAGTCACACCGGCAGCCTGAGCTGCCGTCGCCGCTGGTGCGAATGTGTGGAGAATGTCAAACAGGACGGGGGGCGATAAAGGACACAGCAGCCATCCTCAGGTGAACAAATGTTATCGGCTCCATTCTCGCCGGTGAATACTGTGAATGTGGCAATGCATCTGGTAAATATTTGCCCTATTGTGCCACAAGCTGGATCACACCGTGGCCTCGAAGACGCCGTCAAAGTAAAATAACGAGGACGTGAGAGCCAGCAGATGACAAGGGGATAGAAATGTAAAAAAGCACAAAGAGCCGGCGGACATGATTTGAGTCTTATAAGTGAGTGCTGTGTGTGTCGTGAGGGAGCTGGTCCCTGGCCCAGTGCACTTAAGGCAAGAGGATTAGCCTCCAGAGTATTAGTAGAGCTGCTGATTATCCCCTTACCTGATCTGCCTAATTCGAGCTCAGGCCTGTACATTTAGCAGAAAATTGGAAAAATGTTTGGACTGGGCTGCAGAAAGTGAATTGTGTTGTGCTCTGTTGACTCTGGAGCTCTCTGTCGTTCCCTCTCTCTCTCTCTCTGCTGAACTCATTAGGTCCTGGCCTTTTGTCGCCGCCTCCCCCGCTGTGTGGTTGATGTGATTAATGCACCGCTAACCACCGGGGCCAGAAGCAAGGACTTGTTTTAGTGCCAGGGAACGGCAAACAAAAGAAAATTGTCTCCGCAAATAACAGAGGAGAACACGGGGGCTCGGAGCTGAACAGATCCTTGACTCTTCGGCGAACGTGAGCTCGAGCCAAGCTCTGTTCGGGAGGGTTCAGCAGAAAGGTTTCCAACCCATTTGTCTTCCAAGTATATAGCTGTTACACCTTTTGTTTTTTAAAGCAATTACACACCCACTACCTCTGGCCTTGTGTCCAGAAGTCGGCTTTAGGGCCTCGCGTTTCCAGACTCGGGAGTAGAGGAGTCAAACATGTTCCGTGTAATTCTGCCAAGTGATCCCGGGACCGCGTAAGCCCTTCTAGAAGAGACAAACTAGTGTTTTTGTTGCTTTGCTGTCCCGACTCTGCTTGCTGAGAAACCAGTTGGCGATTGGAAGAGGCAGGTTTGTCCAAACAAACAAACCAACACAGGTAGGGAACTGGCAGCTTCGTTCGAAGGGTGTGAGAGAGTGTGGGCAAGCGAGTTTTGCTCTATTGACACCGGTGATGAGAGTGGGGGATTTCCAGGTGCAACTTAACTGGTCACACTACTGTTCTTTCTGCACGTTCTCAATATTACTGTTTATTTAAAGTAAGATCTATCAATATTTCTGTTTATTTTTTTCCAGTGTATTTACCAATATTATGTTTTTTTTCTGCGATGCCACTACACTACTAACGTCGCTTCCCTGCTTCAGTGAAACACCTCCATAATCACGCACTGCATCACTGTCACAAGGCCAAATAAATGCCACAAGGCCAATGCCCTCCTGAAACATAAACAGCAACAAGATGAAAATGAACATCAGCCCAAGTTTCGCTTATCGGACCCATACTGATATGTTAAGAAATTGCTTGATACCGATGTTGATGATGTGCTCATCTAGTTACAGCAAGTATTATACTTCATATCGGTGACATGCGGTCAGGGGAGGCAGGTGAGACAGAGCCTCATCCTGTCATCATGGAAAAATAATATATAATGATAAAATAATTTATATTGCTATTTTCAGCCTGCGATTTGTACTATGAAGTACCTATTTTTCATTTAGCTTAACCAATTCTGATTTTTTTTTCTTCAAAATTGCTGAATTTTCGCATTTCCCCATTCAAATGCTCGGAAGCGAAGCCGGTGAGGCAGCAGTGAGCTGAGCCTCACCTGGGATTTCTAGATATTTACTATCGGGCTGAAACGATTAATCGGATTAATTGTAGTGAGTCAGTTATTGAAATATTCAGCTAACTTAGCAATCGATTAATCACTAACTGGAGTATACATTTGCTGAAAGAACAACATACACAGAGCAGGAATTAAGCTGTTTAAAAAATTGTCCTGTTAATCATTGTTGGCTAACCATTTATTAACCGGTTGATTAAAACCAAAAAATGAACAGCAGAAGATGCGCCCTTTGCTACACATGATCAGGTGTTCACTAAAGGAAGGCTGTTATTGCATTTTAAGCAATAACATTTTCCTTTTTCTTACTTAAAAAAGGAATATATATTTTTGTTTCATATATGTATTTATTACACTTGTTAAATTGGGACCCGAGTCCAAATTTCGTAGCTGGTTTGATACTAAAGTTCCTTGAATCTTTGAATCTTTCACTACCATATTTTGTTTTTCTAATATTGTATAAAAAGGCTTAAATAATAACAATAATAATTGATATAATAAATGATTAGTAAAATAGTCATTAGTTGCATCCATAGTTTACTATAGTAATTGTATTGTTTTGATGAATTGTTTTATCTTTATATAACATGTATTTTTTTCCATTAGTTTAGTAGTAGTGTGTGTTTTTCTGGTCTCAATCTCTGTTTTAAACCTGTGTGACGCATTCTGCTCCACATTTGGCTGTAATTATAAAGATTGATTGAAGGTTCTTCCACTAAACTTGTAACAAAATGTGCTGCATCACTGCAGCATATCATAGCCGCCTGGTTTTTTATCAATTTGATCTGCCTTTACTTCTATGTCACTCCCTGACAGATAATTGTTCTCTTGCATTAATCTCACATCTGCATTTGCTCCTGCGGATTTTACTCATTCAACGTCAAACATTAGTTGTTGTCATGGTATTTCAGACGAATTTTGATTCGTCTGAAATACGTGGGTTTCGCCTGATACCTTGACGTCTTGAGACGAGAAGTTACCGGAGTGTGGGTGTGCGATCTGATAAAACTGGGATTAGCAGAGCTGTCTGCTGAATTATGCGCGGCGTCGCATCACATTAAAAGCGCGGCGTTCTCTGCAGCTGACAATATTTGATGCAAATGATACAAAGTTGATCATCGCCGGTTAGGATGACAGTTCTTAAACTACTTTGTAGATTCTTGGATGCTGTGTTTTGACTTTCACTGTAGGATAAAAAAAAGAAATCATTTTTTAAAGATTCATTTTATTTTATTTGTTTTTTTTTTTTTTTACTTGCATGGACAGATGTATCTTTATCTAAAATTTATTTATTAAGCTGTTTCTGTTGATTAGAAGCGCCAAACTAATCCAGCAACAACAGTTCCAAAGATATAAAATTTTTGTAGATTTTGGTCAGCAATGTCTATTTTCCAACCCGCATTCAGTCTCCATGGTAACCAATTGCTGTACTGGCTGAGGACTTCACATAGCATACTCTGCGCACAATAAACAACTAGAAAGTGTCAGAAAACTGAATTTTATGGTTCATAGATTGTAGATGGAGCTGTAACTCACAAAGATAAATAAATTTTTTTCGTGCCATTAGTTTCAAGCAGTTATAGTTTACAACCAACTTTTCGAACTGTAAACGGCTCTCTCTCTGTGTGTGTGTATTCTAGAGAGTGAGGCATAAAGCAGGAGCGTCTGCTGTACTGCCTTCAGCTTCCCTGTTGTCTGCTGAAAATCTTCTCCCTTTCGGTGTGAAAAGAAAACCCCCTTCAAATAACTTCTCTGTGTTTTGTCTCTTGATGACTTGGAAAAAAATCATTTAACTTGAGTTGCAGTGACTCATCATCGGCGACGAAGTATCACGGGGACATACTGGGAATTAACCATGGGGCATTCACTGATTGCAATGTAATTTTCTTGTTCTCTCAAAGCTGAACTTGTAGGATGAGATTGAGTAATTGTGAGATAGGTATGTTTACATTAAACCTCTCCCTTTAAAATCAGTTTGTCTGATGTGAAAGCTGTGTGCTCTTCAGCATTCATGAGGCCACTTTCAAAAGCTTGTCTGAATAGCAGGAAGGAAACTCCGTAAAGGTGACTGATGTCTTAGTGAGTGAATCACAAAGAAACAAATCAAGGCATTGAATTTATGGGATACATTTTCTGAAAGCTTCGCTGCGAAGCCTTTCTTGCCATTTGCAGTTCCATTGACGTCGAGCTAAAACTTAGCATAGTCTCATCAGAGAGGAGGCTTTCTTTGTCCAAGTGTTTCCGTCAACAAGACTTCCAAGGTGCTAAAATGATCATCTCGTGTTTACAACCCCTTTTTTGTGCCCTTCTGAAGAATTTCCATTGTTTTTGAAACAGAACGCGGAGACAATGACGAGCATCCCACAACCGCTAACCCGTAATTTGTTCTTCTCTTTTCAGTGTCCAGGGACATGAAACTCAATCCACAGCAAGCTCCTTTGTATGTAAGTATCACTAATCACAATGGCTCTTGTGTGCACTTGATGCAGTTTCTCCAGCGTGCCCAGTTGTGCTTCCTCTTCTCAAACAAACAAACACCGTGTTGTTTACATATTTAAGTCCTTTCACTTTTCTGGCCCGTGTGGCTGCTGCTCTGTGTGAATGGGGACGCCTGTCAGGTCAGCGCAGCGGAAACTTTAACCAACTCCGTCTGTGATTAAAAAAGTGTTTTTGTTGTAGTTTTATGAAAAACCCAACTTTTTATACACCCAAAAAAACTACATCATTCTGGGGCTAAAAACGTTTGAGCAGAAAACATTAGTCTTTTTTCTCAAAATCAGCATGTTTCCATTAAGCAAATTTAATAATTAATTATTTAAAAGGGCAACATGACTATTTAGCAAGGCATTGACATGAGAAATATGAAAGACATTTGCTCATCACTACATCCACACCGAAGAGTGATGCTGTCAAAAAAAACCCTGGTTGTCCTGCTTCCATTTGGTGCGTTCACTATCGAAGCAAATATTGAATTTTTGAGTGTTGTTACTCGTCGGGGTCGTTCAAGCTAATAATTTGTCTGGTTTCCTGCTCAGGATGCGTGTCTGTGTCGGCTCTGAATGGGACGAATTAAAAATTCTCCAACACGATTTGCTCACTTGGACGAACTACCTCACTTGTTCAAACAGAACGTGTCCCAAACCCTGCAGATGCTCTAATATCCACTTAAAGCCGGCTTCATTCTGCTAATTACCTTTGGTTACACATTTGCTGCCTTTACTTGTCATACATTAAGTGTTTCAGTTTGATCTCCTTACAAATTACTCCAAAATATATGCAGTTGCTCTTGTGGCTCCTGAATATATTGATACAAAATGAATGAAGTGTGTGCATGTGTGAGAGCACTATGGATATTTCTGAGTTGGTGCTTTTGTGGTTCCACTGCTCTCCTACTCACTAGACACACACGGCGCGCAGATATAGGATATGGAAGAGAGGGCGTGAGTGTGTGTGTGTGTGTGTGTGTGTGTGTGTGTATTTAAAGAGTTGACTTACTAACTCACTTACCAGCCAGATAATGTTATCTGTGATTTACAATCTGACTCTTCACTGAGACCGGGCGGGTGGTTAGGCCTCATTAGGCCTCAGGTTTTAGGAACTGCTTCAGTCTCTCAGTGCTTTAAAACAGAAACTAAATGTGTTTAATCATCTAAGTCGAAGGAAAATGCTTATATTGTTACAGTGTCATTCAAAATATTCATACCCTTTGGTACGTTATCGCCACAGATTTCAGTCGGTATTATTTGACTTTAATATAATAAGCTGACACATAATTGGTAAGTAGATGGAAAGTAATTTTTTTGGGACATGTTAAATTGGGTGTTCACTGAGTACGCTGACATTGAAATCCCATATTAATACTGCTGTTATGGCTCAATTTCCCAATATTTTATTTTCTCAATTCTTTTTATTCAATTACTCAATTAACCATCAGGATAATTGATAGATTACGCAATTACTAAAATAATTGTTTACAAGAGCCCTAATATAGTCATATCAAAGCTCTACATGCTAAAATAAATATCCCTGAACATTTTGTGCAAAACTACGTCTTATTAAGCATTCCCACTGACATGTTGACTGTTGTTATTCCAACAACATCATCCGGCGTGAATGAATACAGGGTTTTACTACAAAGTAGCGGATGTGTTGCTGATTTAAAATGAACCCTTTGCTCACCTGGACAAACAGCAGCTGGATGTCGGGGAAATGGCTTAGCTCATACATGCGTACTCAGAAGCGGTGAGGGAGGAGAGGCTGAGGTCTGTAGCCTCCAGCTGTGCTTTTCATGTTGCTAAAGAGCTGCTTGCTTCTTGTTGAAACTTTATGATTAGCAGGTCAATACCTCAGCAAGTCACTTTGCTCTCCGCTGGTTTGAAGTATTTAATGTGGCAATGCAGGCGTCCATTTACACACAGGGGCGCGCTTTACTTGGCTTTTAAACATATTTTTTCTTTCTGTCGTTTAAGTCGGACAAATAAGTCATTTTGATGTCTTTTTGCACAGATTTTAGCCTGCAGCCAGTATAGTTCCTGTGTGGGCGTGTGTGTGTGTCTGCTCTTTTGTATGTTTTGCAAAGATGGCTATGTGTGGAGCTCTGTTTCCTGCCGTCTCCAGCAGATGTTTCACATCTCCCGTCTCTTCGCCTGCTGCCAACACATTCGCCTCCAAAAAGGGACTCTCAGCGATCTTATTCAGCTGACTTTCTTCTCAGCTTTCACTTCTGTTTTCTCTCAGCACCAGCCTCCGTCTCGGCTCTCGTTACCCAATATTGGTACATGTATAAATATTTTTTATGAATGTTTTTTCATTGAATCGGCTTTCAGGTGTTCTTCTGTTAGAGAAGATTCCTCCATATTGCGTCGTTTATCAAGGGGTCGAGGATTTGGGGAAAACGCGAGGCCCGCCAAGTTGCCGAAAGAAGGCCGTGCTGCTATCGCTGCAGAGTGCAACGGGTCGGCATTCTGTCTGAAGTGATCCAGAGGAAGAGAGAAAATCATTTCTCCTTTTGCTTCTCCTTTGTTCGTGGCTGAAAATGTGGAACTTATTTCACACTGATGTATTTTCATTTTCCCACGGAGCACAAAACTGCCAAAATCACTGAGGTGTCAATTCACTCCCGACGCGCCAAACCCTAATTTTCAGTCGGAGCTGAGGATAAGAAATGAGTTTTTAATAGAGAGGATGTCACGCCTGCTGGCTTCTGCTGGGCCCGCGACTCATTTACTGCACTTCCTCATCTCTCCTTGTTAAAGCCGACACGCTCGGCGCGCCGCTAAACACGCCACGAGTCAGCTTCCTCACTTCTGGCTCTCTGAAGGTTCCTCCAGGCTGCCTCTCTCTGTCCGTGGCCTCTGGGCTGACTTTCAACAAGTCTCCTCCACTCTCAAACTGTTCAAACGGTATTTCTGGCTTTGCCAAACAGAGAGGCCTGCCGGTCCCAAGGCTGCTGGTTAGCCTCGCTGCTGCCTTCCAGACTGGAAGAAACACGGCCCTGAAGGAGAGGAAGGCAGCACCTTTGACCCTCTGCTCAGCTCAAACGTTGGGTGAAAAAGCTGCAGCATCGCTCAGAGTAAATGGGTTAGACGTTCTCCATTCTGTTGACCCCAGTGGGAAAAGAAAAAAAGTTTAATTGAACAATATCCCTATTTTCTGTCCCATCTCCTCCCCCCTTTGGTCTGTCCTCAGATGACACCATCATTCCACAAATTGTGCAACCTCACTCTGGGCCTTTGTTGCGTTAGAAATAAAGCAGCCAGCATTTATGGACAATTACGCTTTTGAATATTTGCGCTCTGGTAATTCAACGGTTATCTAGTTCACACAGTTGAACTGAATGTAGCTGAAATGTTGTGCTGTTAAAAAGATCCAAACACTGAAACAAATGAAGTAACTGACTGTCTGCTGGTGTCCTAAACAGGGTTGCCACATCTGAGTTTCCAAACCAAAAACAACGTAAAGCCCATCCAACTCCAAAATTAATGTAATGAAATTCATGTTGATGGCACCATGAATTGTCCTTTGTTATATTCTGACCAGAACCAGATCCCATTGGGACTGCAAAGGACTTGACTGACCACTATGAGACTTGAGTTTTTTATGGTGATACATCTTTTTAAAACTTGATATTTCCCTGGGACTTCTGCTTTACAACACTGCCACGTAGTGACACTTGATTAATCATTGACAATTTCATGTTCAACAGATTCTAGAGATTTCAAACTAAATTAGCTAGTAAGATGAGTAATAACACTGCATTTTATTTTGTGTTTTTCTGCCACATCATGGCGACTATTTCAAAAAAACTGTCCTCTGAAACCCTTCTAAAAATCCGCCAAATGTTGTGAAAAGCAGCCCAAATTTTAACAACCCGCCCAAAGCTGTTTTTCCCCCCAGCCAAACGTATTAAAAAACAGCCTAATTGGCTAAAAACTTGCCCAATTTGCCAACACTGGTCCTAAATGGCCAACACTTTTGTGGTATTTTATTAAACTGCTTGTATTTTGTAGTGCTGTCAAATCGATTAAAACATTTTAATCAGCTTAATCACACTCTGGCCCTCTGATTAATCACGATTAATCACTATTAGGAGTGGACATTTATTATATTGTTTACTATTTATCATGGTAAGTTTCTTATCATGAAAAGATTTTGATTTATCGCTGTCACAATAAACCAAAGTAAAATCAAAGGTAAATCAAAAACTTTTTTTTTAAAGTCCCCAAAAACTGATCGTATTGTCAGGATTGTTAATTTTACTATTTTTCTTCTATTTTCCACTTTCTTGCTGTGTCATGCATTCACAGCCTTATAGTTACTTAATAAAAAGAAAGGTTGAAACAATTAATCGGATTACTCACAATTTATTGATAATTGAATTAATTGTCATCTAATTTAGTAATTGATTAATCGTTAACTGACATGTGCAGTCTCAAGAAAATAGCATTCACTGAAAAAAAACAACATATTCAGAGCAGTAATCAAACGAAAACTGTACAAAACATATATACTGTATATATATATATATATATATATATATATATATATATATTGTGCCTAAGATAAAAACGCCATTGTCACTGAATTTGTTTTAGGGAAAATTTTAGAAGTGAACCTTTTATTTTATCTTCACTCAATTCAGATTTAATGCTAAGTATTGCATTTTTGGCAGTAAAATGTTTATTTTCTTATTTAAAAAGGAATTTATTTTTATTTGCATCTTTTAATGTGTTTCTAATAATGTATTAGAAACCCATTAATGTTTCTAATGCATTCGTGTATTAGAAACTTTAGACATCAGAATAATTGATAGATAAATCGATTACTAAAGCAATCATTAGTTGCAGCCCTACAAAAAAGTAATAAATAGGTCCTAACATCACTTTTATTGTTTTCAACAAAATATCACAATGAAATGTCAAGTCCACCCCTAATCACTGTGCTTGACTTTGTAAGGTTGAAATGCAAAAATGCACATTTTCAAAAAAAAAAATGTTGAAGAAAATGTTTTATTGTCTCAAACCAAATCTCAGTTTTCCACGTTTCTATATTCTGGAAGGTTTTAAAGAAGTCACTCGGCAAGTCAAAAATAAAACTCTGCTAATAATTTTGCACACATTCTACTATATGAAGATGCCATTTTTTATTTTCTCTTCCTCTCACTTACGGTCCCGTTTGTCTCAGCAGGGTCGATGTGTTGTCACAGTGCAGCTTTCCGACGAAGAGCTGGCTGCAGATGATCGGGGAGTGGACTACTTCCTGCTGTTCGCCGGCAGCACACAGAGGCATCTAACCAGCACCCTGAGGAGCAGCCATGACACCTTACAGGCGTTATGTCCCGGTGAGCCACCGCCGCAGCCAAGCCTCCACAGCCCCGGTTACTCCCAACAGGAAGAGAGAGACAGTAATCCACACATATGCGACCTAACGTCTCTCCTGTTTTCGAAATTTCCATTTTCAATGGATAAAATGGATGAAATTAGATTAGAGGTGCAAAACCTGAAACTCAAATTGTGCTGCATTGAAAATTATATTATACCAGTTAAATTTTCTTCTCAGTTTGTGTCCCTACAAACCTTAAAAGTATTTCCTTTGTATTTCACACATAGTAGCGAGTGATCACTAAGCAGAGAGAAAAATTATACATTGTTGTTGGATGCATTATGCTGTTTATTTATGTACTCTGAGACAATATAAAAGATTTCATTACACTGCAAAAACACTAAATTTTAGTGGTTTTTATCTAGTGGAAAGTATTGTAGTACACTGGAATTAAAACTAACATAAAGGTAACTCTTCAGCAACATATAAAAGCTTGTTTTATGTTAGTAATCCTTGAATACAAACTGTACTAGTTCCACTGACATTATTTCATTTAAAACTGTAAAAATATCTTACCATAAGTGAAAAAATCTGCCAGTGGAACTACAAGTTGTTGTTTTTTTTAAAGCTAATATTCAAGAATGTATCGTCCTAGCTGCTGTTTGATTTTGCAGCAACAGAAATCTTTCTCTTCCATTTAGTCTGACTGATGAATTACATCAGGCTGAGCTTATATTGAGTAAATTCAGTCCATGTTTGTTGAGCTACTGACTGCAGAGTTGGTAAATGAGCAACAGCTTCAAACACATCATATAGCAAAGTTCACTGTGCAACACAAGTTCTTGTCAAGAATTAGGTTTTAAAAAAAAAAGAGTAACAGGTAATATGTTTTCCAGCATATAATAACCAGGGTTAATAATACCAAAAGATGACTACCACTAACAGTCATTTTGCCTTTTGGGATAGTTAAGCATTTGTGATTTTTAGTGTAGTTCAGTTCCTTCAGATACAGTCAATCTGTCCTGTTGAGTGTCCAACTAATTCTTTGTTCCTCACTTCTGATTATTCCTAAAGTCAATACATAATCAAAATAATAATAGTAATATTGACTCGAAACAAACTGATAAATTATCAGTTTTAATATGATGTGCAGTGAAGAGATTGAAAAGTAAAAATGGGTTGTCTATAAAAACCTTTTAAAAGTGATTTAGAAGCTGCCTAGTCTGTCATACTGGTTGTCAACTATTGGTATAAATCTGCTGACTGGGCTCTCAACTTTAGCACCATCTCCTCTCTAGTCTCTTTCTGCCTTCTGCTTTTCAACAGGGAACAATTTTTTAATGGTTCCCATTCAACACCATTTAACCAGCTGCTTGGTAGCTTCGTTCTGATTTTAACCTTTCTCAGTACTGTTGAGTTGGGTATCGTAAAGCAAGAGTTACATCGCAAAAAAACACAAAATCTGACCAAGTATATTTTGTCTAGTTTATAGTGCAAATTGAAATTAGACAAAACTAACTTACAAGTAACGTTTTGGAAAATATAGGTGCTTGTTGAAAATAACTAATTCCTTAATATTGATGAAAAAGTATGAGTTTCAATGCTAAATTATTTCACTTATAACATGGAAAAATGTCTTATTAGTGAAATAATCTTCCAATATAACAAGTAACTTTTCATCAATATTAAGGAGTTATTGATTTCAAATGAGCTCCCATATCCTGCTGAAAAGTTGCTTCTAAGTTAGTTTTGTTTTATTTCAATGTACTAAGATTTTTGCTGTAGAAAACTAGACCAAAATTACTTGGTAAGATTTTGTGTTTTGTGCAGAGTAGAGCTGCTTGAAACATATTGGACAGTCAACTAAAAACGCTAAACTGTATTAAAAACTGCTACAGTAGTTGGCAAACAACAGAAGATATAATCTCCTTTTGATGCTTTTCCACATCCAACAATAAACGATGTGAGCAGCAGCACAAAGCACGAAGGACACGAGGAGGAGCGGTAGCTGAATTTGTTTTCCTCTGCGTCTCCCTTCCTGACAGGTAAAGAATAAAAGCAGGACATGATAAACGGCGTTATCTTATTAAGAGCTCAGCTGAATTACAGGCGCTGTTGGGGGTTGCGGAGAGGTGTTACTTTCTTTTCACAGATCAGCTCCGCTTCGCCGCTTCTTCCGTCGGGCCGATATGGACTCCAAAGGGCTGAGCTTGGAGCCGGCCAGGATGCCGCGGGACGGATTTCCCAGATGGCTTAAAAAAAAAAAAATAGAAACGGCGGTGCATTCTGTGAATCACTGCTATTTAAATGCCCTCGAGTAAAGCAATAACACAAACTTGGCTTGCCGTCAGCCGTCTCAGGTTGTAGAGCCGCGCGGTGGTAAATCACACACGGGGAATGTTGTCAGTTGAGGCGGTACTGTAGTTGTTCAAATGATTACAATATTTCAGAAGCAGGAAACCTGTCAGGACTGGATACATTCACAGAGAAAGCTATTTAAGAGAGATTTATAACCCTAAGACGGCTTGTGGACAGTGAGATTATTTAATATCATTAAGAAAGTCAAATAAATCAGCAATCAGAACTGAAGAAAATATCTACAACTTGAAGACATTTACGACAACTACCAACATGACCAGATCCAAGGAAGACCATCCTGACAGCAGACCGCAAGATGGTAAACCCCCCCCAAAAAATCCTAAAACATCATCACAGCATCTACAGCAAACAAGTTATTACTGCCGTTGCTGTAACAATGCTTGTCTGTGTAATAAGAGCAGACTTCACAAATGTAACTTTCTACAGAGATGTGCAGGGAGAAAACTTGACTAAAAACCCCACAGGAAGCCAGACTATCTGCTCTCTAACAGATTTCTTTTTTCAACTGAATTTGAACCATAAACATTTTTTCAAAGTTTCTTTTTATCTGCAAAAATATCACAATTAATCCGATTAATCCTTTGAGCTCTAAAACATTGATCTGTGAAGGTTTCTTTAAAAAGAACCAAATATTTAACGGGTTCCCCCAATGTTTCATGTAACTGCAGTGTATTCGCGTAGACCTCGGTCCATTCTGTCATTCTGTTGTTGTGATAATCATTCATTGCATTCATTTGCATAAACAAAATATAACTGATGGCACGGTGCATTGTTAATTTGCTGGAGTCTGACTTGCCAACAAAGGAGATGGAGTTCAATTGGACAAATGTTTCAGTAAGATAAAGATTACTGGTATTTGCTTTTAATTTTTCTGTGAGTTGGAAGTATTCCAGCTTTGCAAGTCTGAAATGATGAATATGTAGTGAATACAGTTTTCTTTTTTTTTTAGTTTTCTGTTCTGTGCCCAGGTTTCATCCTCACAGCCTGGGAACAAGCATGTCTGGTTAATCTGTGACTCTGAGTGTCTTTAGTTCGGCAAATCACATTAATGAGCCAAGCGTCGGTGGCCGCTGGAACTGTAGAAGTGTTGCCGTCAAGGAAATGACTAAAGTGTCCCTGGGAGCCGTGCGAGTGTGACAGGGAGGCAGCTCCAAACTGAAGCATAGAGCGTTTTAATGAAAATCATCAGAGCATGTCATGAATTCAGCCTCATTCTCCTAATATTTCCACACTTTGTCAACATGTGTCTTGTAGATGAAAATAAGTCAGGGTTGTTGTTACTTTGTCAGACTGCGATACTTTCAGTCAGCACCAATCGTCTGTTCATCACATCTGCTTTCATAAAACTGCACAACTACAACGTCTGCAGGTTGCATCAAACCCATCTTGAAAGATTCTCATGGATCGCTAATATCAGGTTATCAAGTCCTCATTGGCAGAAATGTTAAATATTAATTCATTTTTTAATGAGTCAATAGAACAGTCCTCTTCTGGGTAGATCATTGATCCAAACGTAACAACTTAACGAATTTTTAAAGACCAGAATTAGGCGTACACATAGCAATTTATTGAAGAGCCTTTCTAATACACAAAGGGAGGGAAGTACACATAGGATTACACAGTAATACATGGTTAAATGTCCCAAATGAATTCACATAACATTTGGTAGCCATTAAACAACTTGGCTGTAATATTAGTTGGAAATGTGGCAAATGTGTGTCCTTATCAGAAAAAGTAGAAATTATTTAAATTGTTTTTGTTTTTTCTAAAGCTCAGACGTGGCTTTTAATTTTAAACATGGTTCGCTAATGCGGAATGAATGTTTCACCCACTGTGTGACATTTGCCCAATTAGTGTCATTTTGTTTGAAAACATAACTTTGACTCCATGATTATTTCAGGAATTGATTATTCTGACAATCGATTAATCGGATAAGAAAAATGCCGCATTTTGCATATTTTTGATTTAACCATTTAAGCCTTTTTCTACAGTACTAGAATGCATTAATAGATGCAAATAAACATGTGAATGTTAATCAGCTGTATTAACGTTGAGTTAATCAGAAAGAGCTGAGGTCTGTACATTAGTATATTTTTTTTTAGCTGCAGATGCATTCTTTACTAAAACATATCAAGTGTACACTTAAAGAATGCCATGATTTCAGGCAATAAAATTTTCTCATTTAAAAAAGGAATTGAGTTGTTTGGATGTTGTGATGTATTTGTAATAGTCTATAAAAAGCCTCAAGTGAAATCTCTCCAGAATGTGTCCTTTTTTATTATAAGATTAATCGATAAATCAGAACAATCAACCGATTAATCGATAACTAAAGTAATTTAGCCGTGGCTAAATTTCATCTTCATAATTTCATCATCATAATTTGAAATAATGTTTATGTATTTTATGTAAAGAGACTGATGATGATTATGATAAAAATAGTCAGAACGAGTTAAAACTGCAAGTTTAATAGATGCAAAAGGTGTTGATTGTTTTTTTCTCTGTTTTTTTTTATTTTTATACAATTCACAGATAAAAATAGTGCAAGCTCTCAAAAACATTTTTATTTCCAGCTCCAGAGCAAAAAAGGGTGAAAAATCACAAGAAAGTGACCTGAACTATATCGATTGAATGGTGTAAAAAAAACAAGACAAAAAAAACAATTTAGTCCTCTCCAGGCTCGTTTTTCCCCTCTGATCTCTCTTTGTTTCTCTCTCATTGTATCGTAGCTCACAACTGCTGCGAGGTGGTGTTGGTCACCTTGTGTTCTGCCACCCAGACGCCCTCCAGGTACCCTGAGAAGCCAGCGTCCTGCCCAGGGACCGTGGCTCCATTGGCCGAGCATCGATTCAGCTTTGTCCAGGATTTGGCTTTTGACATGGCCCAGTTCTTGGTGAGCCGTCATTTCATCTCCCATAGCACTATATCTTGTGCAGCACTTGAGAGCAGGGAAAGCAAATAATGCATTTTGTCTTTGTTTGCTGCCCTAATGTCTGACATTAATACTCTATTACTGAATTCTCTTTCTCTCAGCTCGGAGTCTCTTAGAAACGTACAATCGTAGAGAAGGAAATTGATCCGGACTCTGGCGTTCATTTGCTTCTAAATGGAACATTATTTTCTTTACTTGCCGAACCCGATGTTTTCAATAACACATCCGCAGCTCCAAATTGCACTCGTGCGAAAGCGACGCCCTACATTTACGTCTTCCATTATTTATCGGCGCCTGGTTAATGCCTTCCTGCTCGACTTATGTAAAAGGAGCACGCCCCAAAAACTCTGCTCGCTCTCCTCTGCTAAAAAGTCGACTCATCTCTGTAATCACCTTCCACACAGGTGAGCACAGCGGGCCGGGCCGACGGCCTCGACGGGGCCCTGCTCCTTGATGAGTGTCAGATTCCAGTGCAAGAGTGTGAACGCCTGGATGAGAGCCTGGCACTGGCCCTCCACCACCTCGTGTTGCCTCCGGGATGGAGTCTACTGGGGAGCAAACAGACCAACAGCACTGGTGAGCCTGGAAAACCACTGCATGTAGCGCCTTGCTGAACTACTCCTACTTGGGGGTTTTTTGTTTGTTTTTTACAGTTTGTGATGTTGCTACCTAAAACAATAATGAATCACATTAGACTTTTGTGATAAACCAATTTTGTGTATGATTGTTATTAATTAAAGGTTCGTTATTATGTAAAATTGACTTTTTTGAGCTTTACATCATGTTATTATCTTATTCCCTATTCAGAAACATAACTGGAGTGTTGCCTTGAGTCTTTTATGCATGTTTGAGAAATCCTTCAATTTCCCACGGCAACCATACAGCTGTGCAAAACAGCTGGAGGGACAGAAGGTGCATCTCCTCCTCTTTTTTTAGGTACAGCTCCTTCTAGGAGCTGCGGTTTCCAAGCTCCTTCAGACTAGCCAGTGTCAATTAGAAAACACCTGTAGGAACTGCGCATCTGCTGAGCCCAGTATACGAGCTGCTTCTCAGTGTACCGCTGGTAAAAATACTGTTAAAGGCTTAAAAGAGGATCCATGTTGTGGTGACTTCAGAAAGAGCATAAACTTTTAAAGAAACAGAGGCCCAATTTCGACATGTTAAATCAGGAAGTAAAATTTCTTTTGAGTCATATTTGATGTAGCCTTTCGCAAAAACAACTCCATAAATAGTATTTCCTCTCTTACACATTTTTATAACAACTGAAGGTAATATTGTTACTTGATTATGCTATACAATCACTCTGTGCCTTGAAAACACATAAAGCTATGCCTTTAAGTCTTTTGACAAGTTTTGAAAACTACCAAGTCTTCCTTCCTGTTCACAACTCCAGTTGAAACCAGAAGTTTACATACACCGAATAAAAATATGTATAAATTAATCTCTTTCCCACTTTATTGTTGCATTCAGCAAATGGAAACATTTTTTTCAGACAGTGAGGGGAAAAAAGTTAATGTGTCTTTACTGGCTGTATGTAAACTTCTGATAATCACTTTACATTTACTTTCTGTTAGTCTAACTCCAATCGACATTAAAGTTTGTGGTTGTGATCTGCTAAAATGTGAAAAAATTCGAGGGCTATGAATGGTTTTGCAGGGAACTACATTATAGCTACACAACACAAAACTGTTGTTTTTGTTTCTATGTACTGACTCAGTGTGTGTAATTTGTATTATAGTCTGATTGAAGTAATTGCCTTTTACAAAAGAATATCGCTGTTCCATCATAAATTGCTCTCTTACTCACAAGCACCATTAAGCGTAGAAGCAGAGTGGAATTAACCATATTTTATGTCACAGCAGCTAGAGCAGTAATGTCCGGGGTAACTGTGGTCTGAACCACTTGTTTGAATTGTCTCTAATACATTTATAAAAATTCTAGCTATTCAATTATAAAACAATTTATCTATAACAAAAGAAAAGGTTATAATCCATTCCATGCAGGGGTGGACATGCAAGGGTTTTGCTGTGTCATAGTTGTAGTCGGGAGAGGAGGCAACTCAAAGACGATCCCAGCAAATTCTGCTTTGCTCTACTAAAACTAATATGCCTGGTCTATTTCCAGCCATTAAAAGCAGATGGGAAAAGTGTGACGACACAAAGATTGCCGTCAGTTCACAAACTGCAACATGGATCACATGACTACATTGGTATGCATTTATTTTTTCCTCGAAGACTGAGTTTGGATTTAATGCACGCGAAGCCGCAGCGGACACTTCTTTACCAAAAAAACACAAAATGATGAGCGATAACAAAGTGTGGAATTCACCAGGAGTGAGAGCGACCAGTCTGCAGAGGCCATGCCTAATAAAATCTCCGTCTTACATAGCTGTCATGCTTCACGGTAATGCAGCTACAAAACAATGGCTCTATAGAGATGATGCGCGTAAGCAGAATGGTGCTAGATGAAGGGTGAACACTGCCTGGGAAACACAAAATGTTCATGGGAATTTGCCTGTAGGGTATCCGTTTCTTCCCGATATCCGGCCTGCATACCAGAAACTGTTGACAGCTTCAAAGCATCGTAGAGGTATATGTACCTGATGTTAATGCTAGTGAGAAGTATCAGCATCAGTAACATGAAGGCATGTGCTAATTTTGGGTTTCTAAAGATGCATTTCAAAATTTTTTAGGGTGAGGTAATACTCTGTCAAACACTTTCAATGCATTAAAAAGAACAAGAACTGGATGCCCAAGTAAGATTTTATTGTAAATCTTTTTTCTCATCCACACAGTGTCAAAGAAATTTAAAGAGGCAGTATTGTGTTAAATCAACTTTTTTGAGCTATATGTTACGTTATGATTTTATTCCCTCATCAAAAACATACCCAGAGTACTGCTGTGGTTCTTTAATGCACGTTTGAGAAATCTTTGAATCTCCTGTGGTAACCATCGGGGTGCCTAAATGCTTGCTCTCACTAAGAACTGCCTTCCGTGCCACTCCTCCTCGGAGCTGCAGTCTCCAGCCGAGCTTCTGCCTCACAGATCACCCCTCCCTGCCCCTTCCCTTCACAGCTCCTCCAGACTAGCAGCGGCAACAATTGGCAAACATCTGGTGGAACTGCTTACCATACAAATTACTTCTCAGTCCAATTCTCCAAAGAACATTTGTAAAATTGATGGAGAAACATTGCTGTAATGACATGGTGAAAGCAGAGTGTCGGAAAGCACAGGAGCTTCTTAAAGTGACAGAGGCCCAATTATAGTCAGTTTTGTTTTAAGTATGCAGCATTTTTATGACAACTGAAGGTAACATTTACTGGGTTGTGCTACAAATTGTGGCTATAAAATATATAATCCTAGCCCTTTAATATTCAGACAAATATTGTCTGTATATTAGCAAGTTGTCTGAATCTATGCAAGTTGCATATAAACTCCAGGCTTTTTATAGCTGTAAACAAGATCCTGATTTGATTCTAGCTGGATGTTTTTATTTATTTTTTAAATTTTCAATGTGGTTAGGTCAATGTCATTCCAGAATATGCATGTTTGTTTGCAAGTTTTTCAAACTTGTTCACATTTGTTTGGAGTTAATTTTCCAAGCTGACAAAATGGTTCAAATGTGTCTTTGAAAGACCAAATCTAAACTTATCGGCAGCTCTGTACCTTAACCTCCATAAAATAACATTGTTTTGTTGCTATGGAAGTAGCATTAACTACTCAGTGTAAAACACCTTAGACACCTCTCGTCCTCATCTTCTCTGGGCAGAGGCAACAGCAGCTTGGTTTGTCAGAAGTGGCTGTATCAGTGCAAACTAAGACACGGTTTTATCGAAATTAAAGTGCCAATTTTCTCCGGCAGTTGACTCATTTCACTTTAATCAGTTAAAAGAAGCTAAATGAGCTGATGTGGATGATAAACTCTGCGAGGTAATTGCTCTGTGTGAAGCAGCATAAATAGGACTTCTGGGAGTAGTTAGTGTGCTGCCTCTGCCTCTGGCTATTGCGAAGATAATATCTCATGGTTCAGCTCAGATTTGGATGCTGGACCAAGGCAAAAGAACCGGCGAAATATTTCAGCACGACTGAGGAAAACAGGCTGACAGGACACAGGAAGTTTGTAACGCTGGGATTGAGAGCCTCCGCACTTCTTAAGAAGATTCTATTTGTCGTTGGTGTTCAGTCGGAGAAAGAAACGGATGAATTCAGTAATGGGCTTCCTCTCAATCAGATAAGACCCACTTTTAACGTAATTGACACACACAGACACACCCTCTTCCCCCCTTTTTTTTTTTGCATCGCAATCAGTTGTCACAGTTTGGACGTGGAAGGCTGCTTCCAGCTGCGGTGAGTGATGTGCGCTCTAATAGGCTCTGCTGCGCAATATGTCACCTCTTCAACGCGAGACGTTCTGCAACGGTGAACTGCAGGGGAGGGGAGAGGAGCACGGCCCCGCTCTCCCATTTATCAGATCTGTCAGATGATGGATAGCGGAGGAATGTAGGTGGAGGTGACGGTGGTTTATCTCAGTCATCCTTCACGCTGTGGGCCCACAGCAGCCACTGATCTCACACCACTGCCAGCTATTTATTGTTGTCAGTGGATGTTCATCTCACCTGGGAAATCTTGCATGTCATTAAAACGGTTTAACAGTTCCCAGTTTGGCTGAGCGGCCTGCTGCAGTAGGTGTCAAATTATCTTTGGACAGTGAGCGACGGTTCACAACAAAAATCGATATCTGTCTGAAGGATCCGCAGTTTCGATCAGCTCAGTGTTGTAGAGTTGATCTTGTATCATTTCATAAAGCAATACTGGGCAGACATGCTTTGTGCTCGTAGGAGAAATATTGTTCCCTCTTTACGAGTTAACACCAGCTTTTATGGCCGCAGTGGAATTAATGTGATGTGCTTTTATCAACATACATCAACTTTACATTACCATAGCACCCATATATAACTTTGTGTTTAAAAAGAAGCTGTGTGCTTTTCAAGCACACAGTGCCATTTTATAGCATGATCAGGTAACTATGTTAACTTCACTTGCTATAAAAATGCTACATACTGTATATCAAATATGACTTAAAAGAAATTTCACTTCATAATCTAAATGCCTTGAAATTGGGTATCTGTCTCTTTAAAAAAAAAAAAACTGCTTTTTCTGAAACTCCACTTTCAGGAAGTCATCACAACATCTCCTCTGTTAACCCTTTAATAGTTTTTACCAGTATTTAACTGAGAAGATGCATGACAGAATCAAAAAACACTCCAGGTATGTTTTTCGTAAGAGAATAATATTATAACATGATGCAAAGCTCAAAAAAAGTCAATTTTTGCACAATGCTGCCCCTTTAAAGCTTTTTTGTAGCAGCTTATTTTAGAACATGTAATCTGCAGTTATGCTGCCCTGTTTTTGTTTCTGGAGATTGTGGGACGATTTTATCCTCCCCTAGCCCCTGAGGAGACCTACATTAAGCAGCAAAAAGTCCTCACCAGAACACATAGTAAATATGTATTTCATCTGTATGCAGTGCTTGGATGAGAGTCTGGAGTCAACTGGTTACATTGTAATGTAGATTTGTGTGTCATCTGTGTAGTAATGGTAACTAATCTTATTTCTTGTTATGACCTGAGTTAATGGGAGTCTGTAGATATTAAATAGGAGGGGGTCCCAGGACTGAAGCTTGGGGTACAATGTGACTTTTTCCACTCCAGTAAGAAGTTACAGGTTCTTTAGGTAAGATTCAAACCATTCGAGTATTGTACCAGAGAGTCCTACTCAACTTTCCAGTCGTTTCAACAATATGTCATGGTCAACCGTGTCAAATGCTGCGCCGAGGTCCAACAGAACCAGCGCTGTGGTTCTTTCACAATCTGTATTTATATGGATGTCACTGAACACTTGGAAGAGGGCAGTCTCTGTACTGTGGTGAGCACTTAAACTGGACGGAGAGTTGTCAAAGCATTTGAGGCGGTTAGGGGTGCTTTTTGTTAGAAGAGACAGAAAAGCTACTCGGAGCTTCACGGGATCATGGATGCAGAAAAATACAGAGCAATACTAGAAGAAAATCTATCAGAGGCTGCAAAGTACCTGACTGCGCCGTAAGGTTTAACATCTAGCTGGACGTTGACCCTAGAGATACACCTAGAGTAGTTTAGATCAATGGTTTCCAAACCTTTCTGTGTCCAACCTTCAAAATACAGCACAACACTCCATATGTTATCTTATCAGTTGAGTATGCAGTTAGTGCTACTTTTTAGTTAGTCAATTTTGTTTACTTGGCCTCTTGCCTAGTCTTTTTCTGCATGGATTTTGCCTTCTTGGGTTCTCTCCAGATACTCTGGCTTCCTCTTAAACTCCAAAAACATGACTGTTGGTTTAACTGTTGTGTTTGTGTGTGGGTGGGTGTGTGTGTGGGGGGGTGCGCGTGCATGTGTGTGTGTATGGCTGTTTGTTCTGTGTGTTTTTGTTTTGCCCCATGATGGACATGTAGCTTGTTGCCCTATGACCTACTTCTCGCCCAATGACTGCTGGAAATGGGCACCATATGACCCTGCAACAATAAGTGGGTACATTGAGTAGATGGATCCACAGACTTGTTGATCTGCAATCCTAAGCAGTGTCTCAACTCCAACTGTGGGAAACCTTTGATATTTTTAGATCAAAGCCTATCGGTATAAGACAAATCTCTACCAAAAAGATGACATTCTTTTTATCCATCCAATCTGAGGGATGGATAAAATCCCTCAGATTTATCCATACTCCCTTCTTTTTCCCAAAGATTTTCATTTCCCAAAGAAGAAAATGTGAACATTTCAGTCTTAAGATGTGCAGAGGTGGGAAAAACAAACCCTATGCAAGGTGAGAGCTTTGCTGTGTTTCTGCCAAGCAGCAGCAAACCTTTTCGTCCAGCCTTCAAACTGAACTAATTTGCTGAGTTTCTGGCTTTTTTTTTTTCTTCTTCCATTCCTTGTGTGAAAATTTCATGGCTTAGGACGGCAGCCATCTTCCAGTAAACCCACCAACTAACCCAACAGCCAAGCATTTCCTGCCACAGTTTGGCATCTCACATTCCAGTCCGGCCCCGGCCCGACCAAGTGGAGCGTTACGTTTCAGCAATTAGATTAAAAGTTCATCAGGGCAGGGTGGTTGGGACCGGCCCAGGCTAAATGGACTGTAACCATTCATCTGCAGACGCTACTGATTATATAGAAGTTGCTTGATAATTACTCAGGTGCTGATAAGTTTCCCCCCTGTCCCCTTTTTTTTCATTTCTGGGCCTCCACTAAGCACTGCAACACGCTTCCTGTTTTTGCCACACAAATAATCACACACGCAGTTCAAAAGAAATTTCATCACGGTTTGCAGGCCAGAACTCATTTTACTAAGATATTTCTTTAAAAGTCCGTAGTCTTCCATAGACTTTTCTTTGTAAAGTTTTTACACAGAAGTTGGATCAGCTTCCTTTAGAAGCAGAAATGTTTTTTTGTTTTTTTTTACCAGCCACACCAGGGAAGATGGACAGATGTTTATTTAAACAGACTCGATATGAGCTGGTTTGTGGATCAGCTGGCAGTTTGGTCTTTAAAGCTGGAGGCAACCTTTCTCAGAACCTGTTGCTTTGGCAGACATGAGGAGGTTTGTGTTTGTGTGTGTGGACATAAATCATCATTGTCTCTGTGGGAATTTAAAAGGCCCCGTCTCAGCAGTTTATGGTGTTATTAGGAGGTCGACGGAGGCAGAGGGCAGATAGCGGGCTAAATTAAAACTGGGAATCTGGTGCACTTGTATGTGGCTCACCTCTACTGTGGTGAAACTATGTGAAGCGGCTTTGGTAATTTCAATGTTCTCGTGTGAGACACAGCTTCAGAATGTTTTTATGCACGGCGGTCATGTTTTTTTGAAATTTTTTGTTGCATTTTTTTCACACCTTATTCACAAAAGAGTTCGCATCAGTTAATTCAGCATAAAGCTGCGGCTTTATCACTCAGTAAATATCTGAAAAGTCTGTTGTTTACCGGGCCGCTGCCTGTTTCTGCTGCCAGAGTTTCTGTGTTGCCAAGATGATGGTATGTGGCACCGACAAATCGGTTTCCCTGGTCCGCTGCATGCTCTTTTCAGCCTCTCTTTGTTTTGTGGAGGTTGTATTTATTGGTGCATTTGTCATCTTCTGTCTCTTCCTCTGCAGACCTGAGCCCTCAGGAGACTCTGCTGCATTTCTCGGCGCGGCGTGGCCTTTCTCGGGTGACCCGCTTTCTGCTGTGGCAACCCGGAGCCAGGGAAGCCCTTCAATTGGTCAACAAAGAAGGTCACAGCCCGGCTGCCGTGGCGGCACAGCGAGGACATGAGCATCTCCGTGAGCTCCTCACAAAGTGAGTGCAGCTTAGACGTGGGCATGGTTTGACTTTTTCATGCTGCTGTGACCTCAGATGAGTGCATAAATGCTCAAAACAAGGAAAGCATATTCTAATTAAATAACTTTTAAAAATTTGAAATTAATTGTTCAACATTTTTTAAATTTTTTTAATTGTGATAAACATGCTATTAGGGATCAACGAATTGTGATTAGTCAAATTAAATGTGATTAATTGATTTCTGAAATAATCAACTAATTTAGCAATTGATTTATCATTAAGTGGGGGACGCAGACTATAAAAAAGGCCAACAGTCAGAGCAATAATTGAGGAAAAATTGTGCAAAAACTATATGCATTTTGAATTTATGAAGAAAAAACGTAAAAGCATTCTTTCAGCCAGATGACTGGCAGTGTGTAGCAAAAGTTAAAGAGGAATGTCTCTGGAAGAAATTCATGGAGCACTGAAATGTCATTCCCCAGATGGTCAATTGAATGTTTTAATATGAACAAATACATAAAATGATATTTGTATATCATAGGAAAGAAGCACAGTAGGTTGTCACACATTTGAATACTGTAATTTCCACACCATTGATCTCAGTATACACCCACTATTTCAAATTAGAGCACACCAAAAGCAGCACGTATATCTGAAAGATGTAACAGGACTTTATACCAAAGAAAAATTCCCTTCATTATTTCACATTCTGACTCATGTGTACCCTGTGTTTCAAAAATGGTCAGATTGGTAGTAGTGAGATATTTTTCTGTGTTTTATTTTATTTTTATTTTTTTACTATTTTTTTTATGGGCACATTGCTCAAAAAATAAGCCACGGTTCATCCAAACCTTCCTCATGCTATAACCTGGTCATTTTGCCCCTTTCGTAGTTTTGGAATTTTGGTTCATTTTGTACCTGATTTCTTTTTTATCTATGTATTTATTTATTCATTCATGTTTTTTTTTCCCAAGTACAAAATGGTACCAACTCCTGCAAGACACTTCATACGAACCCTCCATCAGTTCATACCTTCCTCACCTGACATTTTTAAGTTATCTTTTGCATTCTGCTGCTGGGAAATGTGACTATGTAACACTATAAATCTACCAAGAGGATCCACTTGGAGGTGTTTTGGTTTGATACACATTGGTTCCAAGCCATATTCCATGAGATCAGTATTAAAATAACTAGGAATAGGATGAAATACATATTTTTCAGGCAATAATATACATATTACTTCAATTACCTTTGATGCCTGAATAATTTTTTGAAATTTATCTTCAAAACTAATGAAAACATTTAATTATTTAATTAAAGAAAAATTAGCTGATACTGATGGATTTAGAGCACAGGTTAGAACTAATGTGTCTACATGTACAAAATGAGTGTGATGTACAGTGAAAGGGCGAATTGACGGGAACTGAATGACTGCACAGGGAAGAAAGTGATGATCACTGCAAACAATTGTATGGCAGCATACCAGAAGGCCGCTAATTTGGTTCCTCCTACCTTTGTTGCAATGATATTGTCTTCACAGAACAATAGAAGTATTCAAAGAACATGGGCACTCAGCCCCCAAAGCAACCCTTCTCGGCACTTCCAACTCAGCGCATAGAGACAAGTTGTAGGCAAGAGGCATTCCCATCCCAGTCACGGAAAGTAGCTCAGGAATTTTAATTGTTCTCTCATTGAAGTTGTCGGGTATTAGCCACAATATCACTCGGGCATAAAGACTCGTAGAGTCAAATTATGCCAGTCCTCTATAGATAAACATATAAGTACAAGGAAGAAAAAAAAAACAGCTGCTGACTAAATGGGTTGACACTCTTAAAGTGGAAATGCTACGTGTTTATGGCAGAATAGTTTGCACTTAACTTAAAATGAGGATGCCACTAACTGAAAGAAACCCGCCACTTAAAGAGCTTCCCCGCTGCCAGGTGTAGTTTTAAAACGTCCAACCCTCCCTTTATGTGTTGATGATGACATTTGGCTCTTGCTGAGAGTGAAGTCACTCTCAGCACGGGCCGGTGACTTCAGCCAGTGGGCCTCGGCGTTGAGCTGAAGCGATCCACCCAGGATTGCGCAAACAGATCTGCTCTACAAAGAGGTGCGTCCCGCTTTACGGAACCGTCTCTGCAAGCAAGAAAAAAAAGTCGGAACACGCTTTAAGTCGGAACACTTGAGAGGAGGATTTAAAAGTTTTCCTGGAAGGTTTATCGACCAGGAGTGGCCTTTCAAGGACGTTATCACAGCGCTTGTTTCACGGCAGGGCCGAGACGGAGGCGGGCGAGGCGCCTGAAACTCTCCAGCTGGTGTCTGCGGATGCTCGGGTGTGCTGCAACTCCCCCACGCTGAACACACACACTCTGACGGTGAGCATTCGCCCTGGCCGCAGCGCGCCGACCCTTCAGGAGAGCGTGGAATATCTTCTGCACTTTTTAGGCCACCTCCATGCCAAGGTGAGTCGCCTTACCCCTTATCTCCTGTCCCGCTGGTGTCATCCAGCAGCCCGTCTTGTTTGTCTTTTCTTTTTTTTTAACCTTCAGGCTTCAGTTTGTTTAAGCAGTGGAACACCTTATGTAATCACAGAAGCTGGCTGTTGATAAGAGTCGGAAAGAGTGCAGCTCTGTTAGTTTCTCTACTAAAATAAAGCTAAAGTGTAACGTTTTTCTGTCCTTTACAGGGAGTTTCTGTCTTGGAGCTGCAGTTGGACTCACTCCACACTGCTGCTGAGTGTTGTGACGGTGTGAAAACAGACTTAACCTGTCAGGAGCGACTCCAGCAACTCCACTCAACGTCAGAGTGCTTGCTTTCAGAAATCGGAGGGAGCAAGGGAGAAAGGATCAAAGAGGAGAGCGGCAACTCCATCGTAGGTGAACTCGGCAAGACTCGTAACTCTGAGAAAGACGAAAGTTTGCCTCTGGCGTCAGAAATCCCTCGCCAGCATCACGACCTGGAACCCCAGAGGGACGGGGTGTGTCTCAGTTCAAACTCTGAGGGAAAAGGCTGCCAAGGGGAGCGGGAAGGGAGGGGTGACTCCTGTCCCGGGTTGAATTTGTGTGACAGGAGTGAAGGGGCACAGGGTGAGGCTGAAGGGGAAAGCGTCACTGTGGGAAATGTCCCAGCAGAAGGCTGCGGTAAACAGACAGAGGAAGCTGTGATCCGGGAAGAACAGGAGGCTGGGGAGAGAGAGGAGCAGGAAGCGGGAGACGGCGCAGCCACGAGGGGAGAGGAGGAGGGCGGATCAGAGCACACGGTTCTGACAACAGCCAGCGGAGACTCTTCGGTCATGGGCCAGTCTCCGTTGTCAGGTAGTTCTGAACTTTTAAACTCCTCTGAATCAGAAACAAAGCTGAGATCTCAAGATGGAGATAACATTGAGGAAGAACAAACAGAACTTCCCCAAGAACCCTTTGATGGGTTCAATCCAGATGAGAAGGAAGAAAAGGAGGTTGGGAAGGAAGAGTTAATGGACCCCATTTCAACCTCAAGAGACCTCCCCGACCCATCGGCAATAGCCTGCGGTGATGTAATCGAGCGGCGTCAATCTGCTATTCCACTACTGCTGATAGAAGGCCTCCGTGAGGGGGAACCTCCGCCAGACATAAACAGCCAAGAACAAAACCAGGGAACAGCTGGTCAGGATTACGCAGCGGAGCAGGAGCAGGGCTCCGGTCCAGAAGCTGCCCGTCATTCTGGGACTGACACTGGAGCTGAGAGCAACAGCGAAGACGCCACCAAACTCCAAGATTTTGCTCTGGACGAACCCAAGCGCTTCGATTTTTGGGTTTTGAACAGTGCCGAGGAAGAAACACGGACTGACCAGTCTTCACCAGGAAATATGCTCACTAAGAGGAAGGCTGACCAGGATTCAGGCGTGGCACACCGTGTCTCCAGTGACGACGAAGGAAGCTTTAGATCTTTTGGAAGTTCTTCAACGGAAATATTTCACCCTACTGAGGATAACAGCACCATGCAGGAGGGAGATCAAACTATGAACATAGATATATCCTCAACAGGATGTACCGAGGACTCAAATGATCTAACACCCAGCGTAAACCATGAACACCCACCAGGTGACAACAATGAGCTTTTGTTGAATGCTGGTACCGTCAGTTCCCTGAACCCTTCAGTTGGTAGTAGAGATGAGTTGGAGTATGAATCAGGGCTGCTAGATGACTTTAAGACAATGGATTGCTTGATTCCTGAAAGTTGTGAGGAACTGCTTATAGAATGTCCTGAACAGGATTCAGTGTTGGAACCAATTCCTTTAGTCAGTGAGGATGTCCCTACTTCAGAAGCTGGTGAAGGTGACATGAAGCAGTCTTGCAGCTCTGACGGGAATATTGACATCCAGTCTGAATCAGACGTCAAAGTCAATGGCCCCGTCGAAGACGGTCAGCAGACTGACGCCAATGATAAACCAGAGGGAGCAGAGGAGAGCAGGAATGTACAAACGCAACCTGAACAGGATGACTTAAAGGAGACTGAGGACACGGGGTCGACTGAGGGTCAGCACACCATCTCAGCACAGGATGCTAATCCTTCGTCAGACACCGTAGATGGTATCTCTTTGGAACTGGAACCACCTGCTGCTGTCGCTGAGTCATCTGTGGATACTCCTGTCAAGGATCAGATGGCTGGCAACCCAGATTCTGCCGATTCACTGGATGGAGCGACGGAGAGCTGTGCGACTGCCGACCGAGGTTGGAAACGCTGATTTATTTACTTTTGTCGTTCGCACCCTCATGCATCACGGGGTGATTTGTTTGTCAATGTTTCATTCCTAAGCTCATTTTCTAAATCCGATTCAGTGCTTTTCTTGTGATTAATGGGAAAAGCTCTGCTAAGTTAAATGCCATGCAGCTCGCTTTAATTGTGGTTGGAGTGGGTTTTTAGCATATTTCTGACATCTTGCTGATATATCACTGTCACTAAGACCTGCTGCGTTTACTTCGTGAGCTTCTGAGATCCACTCTGAACAACTATATTCATACAGGACCTTGCAAAAGCTTCAATACTCCTCTAGCTACGTTTTGTTACATTACAACAACTATCTTGAACACGCTTTATTTGGATTTCATTTGACAATAAAACAAAGTAGTGCAGACCAATGAAGTGACTGAAAGAAGGAAGCAAAAAGCAAAAAATGTATTCAACTCCTTTTACTGTGAAACCAGATAAAATCTAGTGCAATTTGAAATTGTTCTAAGAAGCAGCTTAAACAGTCAGCATAGTCAATCTGTATGTCAATACTTCTCAGTATCTCCAGCTGTTCTGTGAAGGCTTCAGAGGTTTCATACAAAGCATTAGTGAACAAACGGCTTCCTGAAGACCAAGGAACACGTTGCACCACACGGGATGTAAGCATCCCTCAAAGCGATGCTCTAAGGCTGAAATGATTAATCGCGATGAATCGATTACTGAAATAAACAACTAATTTAGTAATCAAAAAAAAAAGGCAATTTGCAGAAAGAACGATATACTCTGAGCAGGAATTAAGCCAAAACCTGACAACAGAAATATACATTTTGCATTTAGGATATATAACAAAAAATGTTCAACCCAGAACTGTGGCATATATTTGGCTTTACCTGGTTCAATTTCTCTTAAAAACAAATCTCAGTTACGAATAATAAACAAAATAACGGATTAGCTCTATGCTGTACTGATGTTAGGTCAAGCAGAAAGGACTGAGCTTTTCACATGTTGATGATATAAGTTTTTTTTGTTTTTCTAGCTGCCGCTGCATCCTTTGCTGCAAATGATCAAGTGTACACTAAAGGAATGCCAGGTTATTGCATTTTAGGCAATAAAATGTTTGTTTCATTATTTAAAAAAGGAATTGAATAGTTTATTTCACTGTATAAAAAAAAGCTTGGTATAAAAATCTGCAGATTGTGCCAATGTTCTTTTTTATACGATTAATCGTCAGAATATTCTGTGGAATAGTCCATTACTAAAATAACCATTAGCTGCAGCCCTACATTGCTCATCTGTTGCACATTAGTGAGAGGAGCAGCCAAGAGATCCATGGTAACTATGGAGATCTACAGCTCAGGTGACAGGACAACTATTAGTCTTATCCTCAACAGATTTGGCAGGCGGCAACACTTTCACGTTCTCCATCCCATCTGACCGAGCTGGAGCTGTTTTTGGGAAGGAAAACGAGCAACAATTTCCATCTCTAGATGTACAAAGCTGACTTATAGGAGTAACTCAGGTTAAAAGTGTTTCTACGAAGCATCCACCGTCGTTTTCCTTCCCCTTCACAACTGTGCTCTGGTTGTGCAGACCCGTCACATGAAACACATTAAAATGTGCGCTTGTTGCCTCTCAAAAGTGGGAAAATGTTCAAGGGGTATCAATACTTTCTATGTGCGCTTTTAATGTGATTACATGCATTGTTCTGGCTGCAGGGCGTCACATATGTCAGCAGACGGCAGTCACATTACCTCAGCACGTGACCGGCTCTCAGGCACGCAGCTAGGAGGCAGGATTGTGCAAAACAAACACTCCCAGGCCAGCTGGCGTGTGTGTGCGTGTGTGTGTTTGGAGCAGGAAGTGAGACTTTTAAAAAGTCTCTCATCTTCTCAGTGAGCTTCCAAAACTTTTCCCGTGTGCAATTTTCACTCCTCTGAAATAATTGTGCAGAATAAAGACAGGTAGAGAGGGCAAGGTTGGCGCTTTGTGTCACTCCTGCAGCGGCGTGTCATTGTGAAGTGGGAGGATAAATTTACAGCACGACAGCGGCCTCGACCCCCTGGAACATCACTGACAGGGTCTCTGATTTTTCTCAGGTTGTAAATCAACATTTTGGACATCTTATCGTAGTCAGTTCCCTTTTTTGTCCGTAGTTTTTCACTTCCCCTCATATTCAACACATATTTTCTTGAGTAGGAACAAAGTTTTTTCTAATCTTCTTATGAGGACATTTTCTTGTTTTTTTTTTCAGCCTTAACAGATGCTGGACATGTGCCCTTTGGAAGCTTTTTAACACGGGCTCTTTGTGTATTCTGAAGATGTGCTGTAGGACTGACTGTGCTGTGTTTGCATGCATTTCTCCAGAGGTGGAAGTCGACAAACCCGAGGACGCCGCGAGATGCACGGGGGAGAATGAAAACGGCCCAGCAGAGGGACCGGACTCCTCGACGGTACGATGAGAATCTCCGCTCTCGCTTTGAGGCTTGTTGTAAATGTGGCTTTGATGATAAAGTGTGTCTTTAAACGCATTAGGTAGCATTTGGCAGGAGGATTTTTTTTTTTTTTTTTAGCACAAAGCAGAATAAAGACGCTGTGGAAGAGCAAAAGCCATTTTTGACTATTATGAAAACACAGTGTTTACATTTATTTTTAATCATTTTTAAAGTGTTTTTATATGTTGTGCAGACCATGGTTGGACTGATTTGGATTTGTCTTACTTCTGTTGAGGATTTGTGGTTTATGCATCTGTAAATCTAAAGTTTCTGATCCGAAGATCATCTGGTTTTCATAGCATCTTAGCTGAAATTTACAGTAAAATCAAACCACGCCTGTCCACCTTACTTACAAACTGAGTGCATCTTTTTAAATTATTATTATTGCTGCCAAATTCCACTAAAACCCATGTGGTGTTTTCAAATGTGGCTCAAATATTTAACTGCAGCAGAGCAAAATGCAAACAAATCCCGTTTTGAAGGCGGAAAAAAAAGTCCGGGCCCCTTTTTGTTTGTGTCATTGTCAGGATTGCTAAGCGGGTGAAGATTTCAGAAAGCATTAGAGTGGTTATTACAATGGGCATATTTTGTGGTCGAATGTTGACAACTTTGTGATTTGAGAAAAGTCAGGGTTTCCAGCCGTTTTGGTCAGTGAATAACTCCACCAAATGTTTTTGAGGGACAGCAAGAACCCAGAGTGTTTCTTGTAGGTCGAGTGGCTCTCTGACTTTTATTAAATCCCCATATGGTGTTGAAGACCTGAATGACTGTTAGGACCGCTTTAAGACCAACAAGGACTCCTCTGCTGCTCTGTCCCGTGGGGCGAGCCTGCTCTCCCCCTTCCTGTCTGCTCAGCCTCCGAACACATGGATGCAATCCTTAGCTAGACGAAGCTTTGCTCCCAAATGTTGCTGACTGACGGATTCCTCTGCAGCCGTAGACTGGAGTGGCTCGGCTTATTCCTGGGCTGCGGTCTGGGTCAGCGGCTTGTTCTGAATGCCAGATGTTTTGGGAGGAACGGTGGGAGGGGGGGAAAAGGTGGGGTGGAAATGAGAGGAGCCTGCAGGGCGGCGGGGTCGTCAGCAGAGGGCAACATAACCTCAGTGGCAGAAGCTTCTCCCCCTTGCGCTTTGATTTTCAAAATAAGCCTCAGAATTCTGTTTGATTTCCGGACCTAATAATAAGCAGCAAATCCGAAGGCAGGTGGGATTAGACCTGAGATTAATGCAGGAATCAATAATCCCACACCGTGTGTTTTGACTTGTTTAGACAGCGGGACACTTTAGCTTTGCTTGATTCAACATGCCTAGCATTCTTCCATCATTGCTGTGGGGCAAAAACCTTGGATCTCCCTTTTTAGCCATGTCAGTTTTCTTATGGAAATCAGCTTATATTGATCACCATCCTCATCTGTCTGGACTTTTGTTAATACATTTCCAATTAAAAATATCAAAAGAGCATGTATCTTTGACCAAACAGTATATATTTACATTTAGAAGCCAGATGCTTCTTTTGTATAATGCTACGCTGCTTAGCCACACCTTGATGCATAAAGTGTTTAATCGGTCCTGGTGTATAAATAAATATAAAACAACATATACAATATATATAAATATATTTAAGTATAATAAATATGCCAGGACCGTATTTATTACCAGCAGCCAGACCTGATGGATAAACATGAGATGGATTCGGATCAGCATTTTCAGTGTGGGTTTCTGTATTAAAGAGGGGTTAGTTGATGTTAAACAAACTGAAAATATACCTAAGAGAGTTCCCCTAAAGCGGGAAACGTTACAATCCGAAGAGTGAAGGCAAAACCTCCTTGACCCTGAGAGAAAAGAAATGTTTAAAAGTATAAAAATATATGTTAAAGTGGTTTATTTTGAGATGAAAAAAGTCACTTTTTTTTTTATTAAAAGAGTTTTCAGGGGTTCATATTTGATTCTTATGGACCTCAGATGAAAGTTATATGAAAAAGCTGGAGAAATCATTCTCATTTTAAGTAAACCATCCAAATCTGTTATGACAATTGGTAAGATTTGTTCTGCAGTTCATTGTTAAGTGTTTGGGAACACTTTTATTATAGTTGGATGTTCGGAACATTTTGTATATTGTAATATTCCATGAGTGGTTCACATTTTTATATTCATAGTCTCACTGTTTTTGCAGTTGAAGTGGAATAGATGCAGAATTTTGGTGTGTAATCAATTCAAGATGTTGTCAGTGTTTAGTATAAATATTTAACTTTTCTTTTAAAAACTAAAAATTACTCATTGTTAAACATTTTTTCCAGATAAACACAAATTTGAACAATCAATTATTATCATACACATTATATGTCTTAAACTGAGCTACATGAACCTAAGCAAAACGTAAAAATAAAAACATTTCAAGTGTATTTATGATATATGTTATATAATTGCTAGGAGTACCGTTCTGTTTTAGACATTACATGGAAGGAAAAATCTGTTTCAGTGTCAATTCAATTTTTTACATATCAGGAATTGACCCCACCAGGTTAATTCAAATCCGGTCACGCACCATGCAACAAAAAAAATGTGACGGGGCGTGCTGTGGTGGCGCAGGGGGGTGAACGCCCCACGTTTGGAGGCCTTAGTCCTCGTCGCGGACGTCGCGGGTTCGACTCCCGGTCCCGACGACCTTTGCCGCATGTCTTCCCCCCTCTCGTCACCCTCCTTCCTGTCTGCCTACTGTCGAAAAAATACGAGCCACTAGCACCGCAAAAACTCTTCGGAGAAAAAAAAAAGAAAAATGTGACAATACTTATAAAAAAATACTAATCAAGACATTTTTATATATCCGCAAAATCCATCAGATTAAGAATCAAAATTGTCTCCTGTGTTAAAATACAGTCAGAATGAAGCCAAGCTAATAATACTAATCTGTTCGTGTTCTGTTTTTCTTCTTTCTCCATTCCAAGATGAATACGATACAAATGTGGGCAGATTTCTTTTGGAGGAGAAAAACCGTTTGTGATGGTGTTCAGTTAAAGCAAGGCTTCCCCTATTGGTGGAAATAACCCGTGATCAATCACTGCAGGTCGCAGCCGACCTGCCCCTTATCCTGGCTGTCTACGACAGAGCAGTGTAGGGATTTTAACACCGACACCTAACAGTATAACAGTAGGGTGCGCTAGGTTACGCCATGGAGGGGCTTTATAGTTGATTCTTTGATTTGATATGACCAACTGTTTGGTTGTATTCCCCTTCATCCTTGTTATATTTGGGAATTTTGATCCAGTAAAAGTGTCTATGCCACTTTACTTCTTGAGTTGAAGTAAAGTGTAGGAATCAATTCTAACAGCATTCCCCCTCTTTTACCAGTTGCTAGGCACTACTCACTATATTCTGCTGTTGGAAATATTTCCTGTTGAATCAATGGTACCAATAGGCTTCAAATACATATTAAGGACTGACTGTGATCCAGTGGGAAGAGTAGTCGTCTTGCAGTCTTAAAGTTGTGGCTTAATTTCCAGATTCCTGCTGTAACATGTCAACGTAGCTTTGGAGAAATTGATTTGCATATCGGTGTATTATTGTTTGCACATTAGTGAGTGGGACTGGGTGAACATTTAATAAGACGGAAGATTTTAGCATCATAAAATTTAGTTGTGGCTTGCTTTTTGAAATTCTTTAAATTTTTTTGTTTAAAATTTAAAAACTAGGTACTAGATGCAAGGTGTCTGCACATCCTTAAAATGTCTTGTATTCATTTATCTAAAACTAAGGATTTAAAATGTCTTGACCTTAAATATGTTAATAGCAGGATCTAAATGTTGTCGTAGTAGCCCTATTTAATCTCGGGACTTTTCTCTCAGGCAACAGTTTGAGTCGCACGCAGACATCTTCACTGCAATCTGTGGATCGAGGTGGTTGAGGATACCATTAATTTACCCTTGCTAGCGAGCTGGCTAGCTTTCTTGTGTCTATCATTGTTAAGTTCAAATGGGTTGGCGGTTGGTTGAACGATGTTCGTCTTTGCCACCAGCTCACTTCTGTTGCCAACCAAAGCAATACGTATGAAGATATAAACATGGGATTTTCTTTTGTACATTAGTCGTGATGCAGGTCTTACATTTTATTCATAATGGTCTTAAAATTTAGTTGGTCTGCAGAAAGAAACCCTGAAATGAGAATTTTTTAAATAACAGCTTGTTTTTCCGATATCAAGGTAATTTTATTGATTTGGATTAATTCAAACATAACCGAAAGCCGATGGACTCACCAAAGAACGTCAGGACGCAGAAGAATAAGAAAGGATTTTCCCAGAAAAATAGTTTTTTTCTCCATCTTTCAAATGCAGTAACTGCTACTGTTGCTGCCGCTCCTCCAGTAAACGCTATAAATTCTTCATCAATGAAGTCTGTCGGCTTCATGATGCCTTCAGGGTCAGCTTTCGCTGCAGACACACCCTCTCAGACGGGTTTCTGTTTTCATCCCGCGCTATTGGTCTCATGTTTTAAACAGTCTCTCTGGTGCTCATTAGGCGTTAGGATGGGTGAGGAATGTTGCCAAACCTTTGCTTGATAGCTAGCAATAAAACACTTGGACACGTCTGCCGGGACGTCGTTCCAGAGGATGATCATTGTCTTCTGTTGCATTGTTATTCTGCCATATAGGCAGAAGAAAGCTGCATAGAAAACCCCAACAACTTCCAACCTGCATTGTGCATGACGGATCCAGACTAGAGCCAGCACGAGCAAACATCCTGGTTTCATGGCATTGCAGAACAGCAATTACAGCTGTAATATATGTTATTGTATATATTTACAATTGCAGGATGTAAAAAAAAACAAACTGTTCTTTTTGGAAATAGGTAATGCACAGATGAATTTTGACCAATCCTCTGTCAGACACGACCTGCAAGAAACAACAGACCGTTCATAAAGAAGAAGAAAAAAGTTTCAACACATGTAGAAGAAATAGATGGGCGGTGCTCCTGGGAACCATCTGTGTTTTGCACAGACTGCTGTTTTGGTTATAGCGGTTGCTAGAACGCATCACTGCTATCTGTTGAGATCCTCATCTATGGCCCGTGAACTACATTAAAAATAAAACAGTTTGGCACTTACACAAAAATACATCATTCCTCTCATTTAAAACTGTATCGTAGATAATGCCTACAGGTGCAAAATTAATACACTGGCTGTTACAACTACATTTATGTTAGCTAGACCATAATCTTTTTTTTGTTGTCTTGATTTTGTCATGCATGCCAACATAGATAAAAACATGCAGTAAAGTTAGTAGCAGCTTGTAATCAAACATGCATGTTGCACAGAAAATTAGACCTTTCTGCTGCTATTTTAAATCATCATTACTCTGCAAACCAAAATATTTTTAGTCCTGAAAACATGTTGTTTTCCAGTTAGCTGACCTGTAGTGGAGATGAAATGGATTAGGCTGCAAAGCGTATCACGATGTAAGCCTTCCATATCAGTCTATATCGGGTCATTTTTTAACAGATTTTTGTTTTACATCTTTGAAATACTCCCAAACTGGTGGCATGACCTTTCCTGTTTTATCCACAGTTTTTTCTTCCCACATGTTGTTTATTTTTAATCGGTTATGAATCACGGTGGCAAAACCTGAAACATCTGCTGTGCAAGTAACGCTACGGGATGTTGCTAGATAATCAAAAAGTGAGTGAGCTCGTTGATAAGACAGAGCAGCAAAAGCCTTTCCTCTGCCTACATCTCCCAGAATGCTGTGTTCTGGATTGGAGTTCATTGAAATAATTTTTATGTTTATTGTGACATATATTGTTATTGATTCATTGTCCTGCCCTTAAATGGATGTATGAAAAGTACACAAAAAATAGTCGACTCTATTCCCAAGAATCATTAACAACAAAAACCAAACACATAATTCCTTTTCTTTTTGTGCTAATTCTATACACACATTTAAATTCATTTGAAATTTCAAGCTTTTATATTTTAGCTATTTGGGAAACCAAATTAAGATCTACATCATATTTTTAGCTTTGCAAAAGGTTGCGTTGGTCTGGCAGGGGCTCTTGTTGGCCTGGTAACTCGTTGGCACCTCATAATTGCGGAGGAAACGCAGAACATGGATTTAATCACACCAACTAAGTCAATAACGGCCTTTTGTCATCTGTCATAGGGTAACAATGCAGCACTTCTGATGGCTGCTTCACACGATGAGAGAGAGGCATTCACAGCCTCGCTAAGGCGAGCGAGAGCAAAGGCATGAGTCAGACAGAGTCTGGAGAAGTTGAGAGACGACAGAGGACGAGAAAAAGAAGGGAGGGAGGCGAAGGAGGAGGGTGGGACCGGAGCTGGAGTTTGGTTGGAGGCTGCCTCTGTGGCAGCCAGAGGTGAGGCTTAGCCGACAGCTTCAGCCTCTCCTCAAAAGCGCTCCTCGTGGATTTTCTTTCTCCCCCACTCCAATCCATAAAAACCCTGTTCTGGATATTTGTAGGAAAATGTACGAACGACACAAGCGGAGGTACAGCCTCTGCGCCAAAGGAGAGCGCGCGGTGGACGTGGTTCTCATCAAGGTAGGCCACTTCCCTGCACTTTTCAAACAAAGTTGTTTTGGCGTTACAATACGGCCGGTGCCACAGTAATAACAGTCATTTTGGAGCAGAAGCTTTGAACGCGAAGCCGTTAAGAGCTGCAGACAGATAAAAATGTAATGGCAAAAGTAGTAAAAGGCAGGGGGAGAAATTTGAAAGCGGGACCCAATTCCTAAAAGCAAACCATAAAAAAAAGGAGGCCAGAGATAAGTAATGTTCATCATTACTTTAAATGAAGTCAATTTAATAGCGCCTCGTGAAGTGAATTAGCAGCCCCAGTTCCTGAGACAGGTTGGTATCGCAGGCCTGGTAAGGCTGACTCATAAAAGCTCTTCCAAAATAAAAACAAAAAACTGTTTTTTTCTTAAACAAAGCATTACCAGAAGTATCATAAATTGCTTCAGTGTGCTTTGACAAATCTGTGGGGGTCTATCATGGGTGTTTCAAGGGTTTTCTGTTGTGTTGCACGCTGGTGCATGATTGCACGTTTGTTGATAGTGGCCCTTCAGACACAGAGTGCTTATTATTCGAGGCGTAGTGTGGTTTCTGCATGGAAGCTCGTGCATATGCTTATGCTTTATGTGACACCATGGCGGATGCCTGTTCTCTGTCCATCTCTGTGGAGCGACTGTGCATAAAACTTAATGAGGCTGAGGCTGTTAAAGGTCTTCCCAGGGTTATTTGGTCAGCACAGCGGGTACTTGTCCGACAAACTGCAGCTTATACAGAGTATAAACTTCTCTGAAAATGGCTGTCGTACTGTAACAATATATCCTCTCGAGTACTGAACTGTAAAGATTTTGTGTCAAATCGGTTGAAATAAGAGCTAAGTGGAGTTTTTCTGTTTTTTTTTTTTTTGTAAATGGGCTTTTGCACGGCTCCCAAAAGGGGAATGCTATTTAAAGCCCTAAATGGCACCTTTTCTTTTCTACACACAGAACTCTACTGTATAGCAAGTTTTTTTTTGTCCACTGTGGAGTTTTGTTTGCCTTGATTGCTGATTTGGGTCTACACTATTTCGACATTAATCACAATCCATTAATTTTTGCAGTGTACAACCTGCTCCAAGCCAAAAATGGAGCAGGTTGGTGACAAACAAAATCACACGTCGCGATTTAGTGATCCACACAAGATGTTTCAGAGGATCGAACACCACCTGATCGAGTCATAATTTACTCTCACTTAGGCTTGGAAAACCAATCTGTCATTTGTCAACAATGCTGCTCCCAACTGAAATCTAAACCAACATATTTTGCTCAAATTAAATATAAAAGTGTAGTCACACCCTTCATCCCCAGTTGTTCCGCAAACATGCAAGAGAAAGGCCTGGGTTGACATATGTTCAATTATTTTACTTTTTATCTCAAAACCAAAAAGTTCGCATTGGTTTCTAGCATTTAAGCTAACCAAACCCTGCATTTACTCAAGATCTTGGGTTTAAAACATCAAGTTCCAGGGTAATGCTGCACACAGGCAGTCAGCTGCCAGAAAAGAAGCTCCTACATTTTCTGTCATATTAATAAGACTACTGTTGTGAAACTAAGCAAACGCCACTCCATGTTTTCAATCTGTCAATTTACAGTTAACCTTTGCACTAATCGATGCTTTCCCTGCCGGTGGGACCTTCACTGATTTGGTTATACCTCATGATCATTGGTGATTGAAATAAGTAGCCAGAGCAGCAGATCAAAAGCTTGACCTTTCTGCTCATCTCTTCCTTCATGAAGCTACATCTTGGAGCATCTTTGCCATTGACGATCAAGCCATGTTCATAACATTCCTGGCATAAAGTCCCCACAGAAGCTCCGAGTTGTGTCGAACTCTGCGCTTCTGTGGCGCTTGCAATACATACAGCACAGAGAAAACCAAATGAGAATGAAAGTGTAGAGTTGTGTTAAACTCCTTATTATAATGTAAATAGAGGAGTAGATGGTTTAACCTGTTGAGGATATAAAGAAAGTAAGTAGGGTGCAGAAGTTAGACTGTAACAAGTCCAGCGCACTGCATGCGCACATTTCCCCGCCCTCCTTTGCTTCTGCCAATCACACATGCTTGGCAGAAGCATGTGTGATTTGATATGCAACGCTGGCCCCCAGTACGCTTTGATATGCAATGCTGGCGATGATTTGCACTTCACTCACCTAGGTCTGTCACGATGACAAATTTTGCTGGACAATAAATTGTTCCAGAAGTTATTGCAATATTGTTGTTTTGAGACCTTTTTCAAGTAATACAATGGTAATGGCATTATAATACAAGATCATAATAATGCAAGATTATGGAGCTCAAAGATCAATAAACTTTCAATTCTAATGGACATTTAACACTGGAACTGGAAGACATTTTAAATATCTAAAATAAAACAAAACAGAAGCAACAAAAAATGAATTATAAAGACTGTGTAAACAAGATTGTCCTTCAAAAAAAAAGGGCTAGTTGAGACCAAAATAAAAGAGTGAAGACTACAGTCATCCAGTTTTTGGTAGAAAGAGAAAAATGATAGTGTAAATGGAAATGAATGATTTTGCTTTATCATGCAATTAATTGATTTATTACTAATTGCGAATGGCCTAGACTGACCCTGCCATTACAGCAAGCAACAAAATGGAAGACGCTAAACAAAAGCTAAAAAGAGAAGTTACTGCTTACTTAAATGGTGGTCTAACAACAAAAGCAGTAAAATCTTAATTAAAATAACGTGGCGTTTACTTCTTGCTCAGTCCTATAATAAAAGTACATTTGTCGGGTCGGATCAAGCTCAAACATAATGTCTATGACCTCTTCTCGGGATGGATTTTTTTAGCTGTGGTCTCAACTCTAATCTGTTTTTAAGATCTTGAGGGTGTCATCTGTGTTTTTCAGCATTGATGGACTTTGATCAAGGAATGACCTTTATCGCACATGCAAGTACTTTTCTGTTGAATGTGAGTCATCCTGAGGTTCACATCTGGAAGAAGGTGGACTGCTCCCTCCGTACTGGAAATTAGTCTCCGTCACAAACAGACAATTTCTGTACAAAGTTCACTTTAAAAACACTACTGGGCTTGTCTGCATTTGCCCATAGCTACCGGTTGGGACTTAGGGATGCGGGCACATGAAGGAGAGTATCTGGGAAAGTTTCCCTGCTACACATAACGCCTCACTTTGATGTATTTTTTCCTTCCTGGACTTGTTCTAATGTCAGCCTCTCGCTACAAAACAAGGCTAGAATAGCAACAGTGTGTGTGACAGAGAGAGACAGACTGACAGAGGAGCAGGGAGGAAAAGAGAGTGAGCGATATGATGGTGTGGGAAAAGGCAGTGGCTGGCTAACGGTTTGCTCTGCCCTCGGAAGGAAACAGGCATTTGGCCAAATGACTTCATTCCAACCAGCGTTTAACATCCCAGCGTCTCTCCTGGCCAGGAGTCACAGAACACATCATTACTCTACTTACCAAGTACAGTCACCGTGAATGAGCCTTTATGCTCGACTAACTAACTTAGCAGTACAGTAGATCGATGTGTAAGTACTGCATGCGGTTGCACAGATAGATGGGGAAACGCCCAACTGGCTTGGGAAAGCTATTCAGTAAGTCTTTCTTTCCACTTTTGGGAACTTATTTCCTGTTTATTATTCAATGTTTTCAGGGAAAATGGCAATGCTGCATTGTTGATTACTGTTTACTTTGAAATATAGAAGAAAAAATGATATGGATGAAATATTTCTGGAAATATTTCTTACTGTGCTGTGGTCAACTTGACAAATTTCAGAATTTCTAAGAAGTTGCTCTGGAAAGTGTGCTTCTTCTGATGGTTTTCAAATTACTAAGTTGTTTTCATCCATCCATTTGTCCATCTATCCATTAGTCTGTCCTCTCTATCCATCATCTGTCTGTCATTCTCCCAATTCATCCATCTGTACGTAAATACTTTTTTCGGCCTGTCTGTCCAGACATTTTCCTCTCATTCTATCTATCTGCCCTTTTCCTAAATCATCCATCCATTCATCCATCCATCCAACCATCTTTCCATCCATCCATCCATCCATCCATCCATCCATCCATCCATCCATCCATCCATCCATCCATCTTTCTAACAGTCCATCCGTCCATCCCATCCTTCTTCCAATCCATTCTGCCACATATGAATCCTTTTCAGTCCATCCATTCCCCTCCCAATCTTCCATCCATCATCCATTTCTCCTTCTCCCAATCCATACATTCATACATGAAACCTTTTCTGTCTTCCCTCCAAGTCCATCCATCCTTCTTCCAATCTATTCAACCATTCTTTTCCCATCCATTCATTCATCCATCCATCCACTCTTCTCCCAATCCATCCACCTGTCTGTCTTTCTTATCCGTTGGTCCATCCGTCTGTATGTCCTTCTCCAAATCCATCCTTTTCTCCATCCATCTCTCTTTCCCTCCTACCTGCAGGTTCCATCCTTTAGCTTAAAAGAATTGACTGGGAACTCTGGGGATGTTCATCCAGGAAAGGATGCATTTTGTACCTTGGACAACGTGTAGAATATTTCATGTTGACCAGCCATAGCATTGTTGCCCAATGATGGATACAGTAACAAGGTCTGCCTTGTTACACGTTCATGTGGTTGTTATTTTGACTCCTGGCATCCATATAAACACTCTTCTAGACTAACCAAACATCTCACAGAGCAGCGGCTCCTCCTACAGTTGCAGCGTCTGCCTGTCAGCAGGACACAATAAAAACTGCAGAGAAGAGGCTCAGAGAACACAAAGAGTCGAGATGTTTCATTTACCTTCAACTTAGAGGAGGGGGATAGAGTAATGCTGATTATTGTTGTTTATGATTTCAGGGGGAAAAAATTAGTCTGTGCAGAAAGTGCATTTCCCAGGTTCACCTGAGAATAGCTGCATCCCGAGGCCGGCTGCTCGCCAGTGTTGCATATCAAAGCGTGCCGCGTAATCACGCCTGGCTTGGGAACAGCCATGCTGTCTGCCATGGCATCCTTCAGTGCTGCACAACCTCTCTGGCTGCACGCCTGTTTGAAAACAAGGCAGCAGTCCAACTTCTGCATGCTCTGCCACGCACGCACACACACGCACACACTCACTCACTCAGCAGTCTGTCTTTTATTTTTAAACCAGATGTGTTTTTACTGGGTGCAGTTTAGATTCCCCCAATACTACAAATATGCACAAGACTCAGAGTACGGGCTGGCAGTCGGGGTTGATCGGCTCCATCGCCGACTGACTCGTTGTTTTGCAGGCCTCACTGGCCGACGCCTCGAGACTCTGCTGATCACAACATCCTGAAAATAATCCTGCTTTATTTCCACTTTTCTTCACCAGCGTTTTCTCACGCATCCTTAAAAACGCTTAAATTCAGTCATCTGAAATGAGGCCTTAAAATGTCTTAAATGCATTCAGAAATTGAATTTAAGACATTTAAAACTCATGGGTCTTATATTTTTCTAGTGTATTATATATTGTGGTTATTCCATCACACTTGAATAAGTATGTTCATGAAATAATTATTAAAAAACATGCCCTGCCTTCATTCTCCTACTGTTCCTGTCGCCGTCTTCATCTTTTTTCGCCACTAGTAACATTTAATTACGTTTCAATACAGCCAAAAAAAATCACCTCATCCTTGCACAAAATGTTTTAGTCAGAAAACATGTTTTTAAAAAATTAGCATGTTTACATTAAACAATATCGATTTATAGTTAATCTAAAAAATAATAAAATTTTTCTTCAATAGTTTCATATAGATTTCCATATATAGAAATCGTGTGTGCAGTTTTGTTTTGTATATTGTTGTGAAGCGGGTCGTAAATTTCATACATAATGGTGTTAAAAAGGTTTTAGAGTCTTAATTTTGAGTTGGTGAAACCTGCAGAAACCCTATTTGTGATAGTTAGTGATGTTGAAGCTGTTTTATTCAAGAAGTTAATGACGTGAAATCCGAGGGGTTTTATTAACTGCCTTCTCAGCTGTATCCTGTAATAGTCGCTATACATTTTTATTCCATCAACTCAGCCAAAATAAAGAGGCATCAGTTTTTGGTTTCTCAATGGTCTGATCAATTCACAGCTGTACATTTCATTCCCCATCACTCCAGGTCATTCAGCGCCAACAATCTTCTAATTTTGTTCTTTCTGTAAACGTATTTTATTTTAGCTCCCATTCCTCATTTGAGTGTGTTTCTAACATTCCAGTGCCACTTTCCCTGATGAGGTTAATCCACACCGGCCCCTTTGTAGCAAGCAGCAACGGGAACCCGCGGAATCTGTGCAGGCATTTACAGTGCATCTTTCACGTCTGTGTGTGTGTGTGGGTGTGTGTGTGTGTGTGTGTGTGTGTGTGTGTGTGTACCGAAGCCCTCTGTGACCAGCTAATCTTTCCTCGTCAGCATGTTTGTTCTCTCTCAGCTGGCCCTGTTTGATATCTGAACACAGCTGCAAGGGAAAGGAGGAAAAAAAAGAAAAAAGAATCTGCATCTAAGTGTGTGGGATTTGTTGTGTGCACGTGAGATTTGATGAAGGAGCCAAGGCAACACAAGCAAGCTTTTATCATGTGGCTCTGCTGAACAGGTTGCAGGTAGGAGTGTTTTATGTAGGCGAATAGGGGTGTGTGTGTTTGCAGGAAAGCTAAAGTATAAAGGCTCTAGCTCACTCCTCCCAGGCCTGGACAACAGAGCTCAGTGTTTCTCTGGGTCAGTGGGCTAGTCGATAGCGTGCGCTGGGAGAGCAGAGGGTTAGTTTCTCAAACCCCCACTGGAGTTGACCTTTGTGGTAGTGCCGAGTCTCTCATCCGGTCTTGGGTATTTATGTTTTTTTTGTAATATCTGATGAAAATCTATGGGAAATCAATGGCAAACATAAAAACTGTCAAATGTTAAAAAAAGGTAAGCCTCTACATTTATCCATGCCATCACCAACTGTTTTTAAAAGCTGCAACTGTGCAGAATTAACTCGCAAAGACGAATGGTGAAAATAAGCACAAAGTTCACCAGGTACATGGTTAGTAACGGTTATTTTGGAAATCGATTAATCTTTTGATCTGATAATCAGGTAAAAAAAAAAACTGGCCCATTCTTCATTGAAGATTTTTCATTTAACCACTTAAGCCTCCTTTATGCAATATTAGAAACTTGTTAAAAGATGCAAATATTTCAATTCCTTTTTTTCCAAGTGTCAAAAATACCCTTGATTAATCAATCAATCAAATATAAATGTTTTTCACTAGCCTCTCCCAGCCTCTTACTTGAGGCACTCTCAACTTAAATCCATCTTTGCCTCTTTGACCCTCGCTTTTCTGCATCTGAATTGTGCATGTTAACACGCACACACACCCTAGCCCATCATCTACAGTCTAATGTTTAATTCATATATCATAAAAATGGGGATTCCTTTTCTGTAAAAGCTTCACCCTGGTCTTTAATATCTTTGTCCAGAGGTGAGATCTCTCAATGTCGTTGGCGTTGACTTGAAGGCTTTTCTTTACGGAGACTATTAGCCAGAAACATATTAACCTTAAGTAAGACGTCAGTCTGTATGATCCACAAGTCTAAATTATGTTGCCTGTGCAAAAATATTTCTTCTACACCAAAATAATCTCCTCATAGATATTCTGAGCTTGAAATGTAGAAACCCTCCAACTTAATAGGAATATGTCACAATCAATAAAAATATATTTTATTTCGTCTCAGAAGGAGTGGAAATTGGTGAATAAATCTTCTCAGTGCCTCCGGACTATTCCATCTGTGGCTCGCATTCTTACAGATACGCTTTCTTTTATTTTGCAGTTGCATTTTTTCTGACTATTTTTTTCTACACTTTGTGCACAAGGACTCTTATGACGGCGTATTAGTTCCAGACTAAACATCGTTTTGTTTTTTAATTATGAGGATAGAGCAGGGGTGGGCAATCCTGGTCCTCGAGGGCCGGTGTCCTGCAAATCTTAGAAATCTCCCTGGTCCAACACACTTGAATCCAATAACTGAATCACCTCCTAAGTGCAGTCAAGTTCTCCAGAGTCCTGCTAATGACCTCATTATTTGACTCAGGTGTGTTGAAGTAGAGATGCATCTAAAAGTTGCAGGAGACCGGCCCTCGAGGCCTGGAGTTGCCCACCCCTGGGATAGAGTCATAATTTTACAAGAATGCAGTCATAACATTGGCAGAATAAAGACTCAGTATTGCCAGTTCATTCTTTGACATGGACAAAGTCGTTGGCTCAGTTGTTTCAAAACCCTGCTACTCACAATAATTTGATGCCAATGCACTAATTTTTCTTATTTGTGTGACTGATAACTTCAACTGTACAACTTTTTATTATTTTTTGTGTTGGCATTCTCAGAAAATTACTACTTAATTGTCCTAATATTACAACTTTATTTTGGTAAAATTATGACTTTGTTCTCAAATTATTGCGACTTTATTCTTATGGGTGTTTTATTATTACGACTTTATTCTTGTATTATTATGACTTTATCCTTGCTTTATTATGACATTACTCTTTTAATATTATGACTTTGTTCTTTTTTATGGCAACTTTGTTCTCATATTATTATCCTCATATTATATTGACTTTGTTCTCTTATTATTACAACTTTTTTCTTGTAATATCTCAACGTTATTGTCGTATGACAAAATTCTTGCAACATTTTGACCTTTTTTCATTTTATTACAACTATTCTCATATTATTCGAACTTTATTTTGTAATAAGACTTTTTTTTATCAGAATTTTATTCCCGTATTTTATTCCTGTATTCCTTGCATTATTTTGACTTTGTTCTCATATTATAACTACATCTTGCATTATCACAACTTTTTTCTTGGATTATTTCAACTTTATCATTGTCCGACAATGTTCTTGCAATATTACGACTTTATTCTTGTAATTAATAAAAAAAGCATCTTAGCCTGGCCTAAATACTCAGCCACAGACGCTGGAAAACCTGACTGTGTCAAAAATGTGACAGCCAAACAGCAGGAAGTTACGTCAAGTGAATAGAATAGAGAGCTGAACAGGAAGATGGTCCGAAAATTCATCTCTTCTCCGGGCCCCAGAAAATCTTGGACCGGCTCTGAATAATGCTCCAGAGTCCATTAACATGCCTGGCGTGCCAACAGTCGGTGAGTGAAATTCGACCCGACTCGTGTTGGACCAACACCTTTTGTTTTCCCAGAAGAAAACAGGACGTGGCCTTCAGATCATAAAGCTGTTTATTCCCAACTCAAGACTCCGTTTTTGTACGGGCAAGTTTAAAGGCTAACGCTAAAGCTTGCTGATCTGAGCCAGACTTAGCGTGAGCTTACCGGGGGTGGAAGCTAAATGGGGCGAATTAAGGAGGGGAGGAAACGAGCTAAAGAAAGACTGGAACAAAGCAAAGAGAAACACAGTAATGAAGACAAAAAAAGAAGAGCATCTCTGTTCGCAGATATCAGATTAACAGGCTGTGCTTTTGTTGTGTAGTTGTCAGCTCAACAACCAATGGCAAAGTGGGTTGAAATGAAAAAAAAAAGAAGTTATTTGGTGATATTTATAGTAGGAAGCAGCTCAAAGTGGGAGCAGTTTTATTTCCCTTTCATGGACAGCCTTAATTAAAAGTTAGGAAGCTTCTCTGAGGCTAGCTAGCTTTTGAGTTAGCTGTGGTGACCTGCTGTCTCTCTTCCTCTCTGTAACACACACACTCACCACCACAGCTGTTGTGTAGACATTAATCCCACAGAGGAAGCAGCGCAACAGCGTTGTGACCACACATCTCAAATAGATACGCATCTCGTGCGTATCTGAGCGGCGGTGTGTTTTGAGCGGAGAAAAAAGTTGGATCTTTTTCAAGTAACTTCCTCTGTGGGCCAGACGAAGACCCTGGCCCCCCGACGGGAACCACAGAGTCCCACAAAGTCCCACGAACATTCGAGTCGTTTACGTTCGCCACGAGAGGCGAACGTAACTGCTGCATATTAGCAGCAGCAGCGCTCTCTTTAACAGACAATGTCGTTCTGCATCATTATTTCTTTGTGGGTGACGGTCACATGGTGATGAGGCTGATTCAGTGTCTTCCTGTTTCTGCAGATCCACCGAGACAGAGAGGCGTCGTTCCACCAGACTTGCAACCCTCAGCACTCAGGTAGGAGGCTCCAGTTTCCTCCATCACGTTAGAAAGATGGCCTACTGTTTTATGATTGTTGATATTTTTTTAATGCTCTTGTTTTGTTGTGAAGTTTTAGATATTTCTATAAGCTTGCTGCTTTGTTTAACGTGTGGGTGTTTTCAGCTAGAAGCTCATCCTTTCAAAATTTAGCCAATCGATGTCCAACTTGACCGCTTTTCAGTCTGCTATCGCTTAGACAAAGCAAAGGCACAGTTTTTAGAGAGCATAGGTTACCTTGAACATAACTTAAAAAAAAACAAAAAAAAAACAGAGAAGGCCCAGCAGTCTGTAGGGCCATTTTTTTTGCATCTCAGAAGAGGAAATGAAGGCAGATAAATACAACATAGATGTTCAAAAACACTAAGCTGAGACTTTTTCACATGCTGGTGGTTTTTGGATGTTCAGATCAAAGCGACAACCTTTGAGTTGGGTAAACATCAAAAGTTTTCTCAGGTCTTCTTTTTATGCAAGTGGTGCAGCTCAGGAGATTAGATTACAATATTGTATTCGCAGTAAGGAGATGAGATTTTAGCTACGTTTCTTAGAAACGTAGCTAAAATAATCCAATCCGTGTTTGACAAGACTATGTAGTGTGATTTTTGGGCTAATTTAATTCTAAGGTGGTTATGGTGTAAAAAAAAACATCGGAAATGTGTTTTTGCAAATAGATTTTTTTTTTTTTTTTTTAGAAAAAGTCTATTAGTATTTTAGACTTTGAATTATAGATGATCAAAGGCAGTCCAAATTCATAAAAAGAAATCTTTAGTTTAACATCAGCATTACTTTATCAATAATACGTGATAATTGTTTTTGGTACAAAGTTTTTGTTTCTCCACTCTGTTTCTCTGTATTTAGTTTTTCCACTAAGTACACTAAATGCTGCAACATTAGCATGACATTAAATATGAATATAATATAGTCAGTCGGAGTGGTTGGCACTTTACCAAGTATTGTTATCCAGACTGAGCTGAAGTTTTTACTTTATTTAACACAACTTGAGAACTACTTAATTTCTACCTTCAAAATAAGAGAATTAAACATGGATACATGGTGTGAAACTTAAAGCACTCACCATCATATCTACATAGAATACTTTTTCACTCTAGGCTCACCAGGCAAAGTCACTTGCTAACAGCAGTTAGCGCTTTGTCAGACGGCCTTCAGTTTTAATGTGGCATGTTAATATAATTGCTTGCGTAGCGTTTTGTCATTTAAAAGTGCATTTTTTTTAACAGTGCATAAATTTTTTTTGTATTTAACTTGACATTTTCTTTCCTTTTCCACCACCGTGGCTGTGTTTTCACTGAAAACATTGTGATGTGCTGCTGAGCTTTTCCTGCTTTCTTTTTGGTATGTTACTGCATGCAACGAGCAGGAGAAGAATGGAATGCATTATTTAGCTGGCTCCACAGGGGTGATGGCATTGGGATTATTTATGCACGCAGTTGAAGAGAGCTGAATTTCATTAGACTTAGAGAAAGTTGAAGATGAAGCAGGACTGTGGGAAGAGATGTGATGTAAACCCAGCTGAAGTCGAGGCAATAGTTGAAGTAACAGCAAGTGGCTCATGGGGAAACATGTCTCCACGGTGACTCGACTTCTTATGCCTTACATTCAGCGCTAGTTTAGGCTGACACTTCCCATTTCTCACGGTTGTGTTTCTTCACTCGCTTGGTGTTTTTGAAAAAAGACTGCGTCAAACTCTCAGCTAGATCCGTTGTGCCTAGGCCAGTATCGTTCTCATGGTATGATAACCCACAGCAAAAATAGCATTAAAAATGTATGCAGTAATCTGCAATTTCATCTAATAGTTTTTATTTGAAGTTATAACAGAAAATATAGGGTCTGCTGTTAGAATAATCTGCACCATGTGTCTATTTTCAATGGGAATACACCCTAATATCAAAACTTGGAAGAAATCTATATTAATTTTCAGCTAATTGAAATGCAGTGTGCATCAACAGGTGGGGGAGGGGGCTACCAATGCTTCAATTTGCTGCAGAAAACAACAATCATTCCAGCGTTTCCTCTGGCCTCTCATTAAAGGGACTTTAGATCGTTGGAGATTAATAGTGAAAAATCTTAGAGGTTTAAAAATGACCTTTTTTAAACCTTGATGTAACTTGATATCAATTTCTTTATTTATATTGTTCATATAACATTTGCTACTGAAATAGGAAAGTTGGCTTTATGGTTTACATCATCAAAAGTACATCTGAACAACCTTTTTTTCGGTGGAAATTAATGTCCTTTGAACAAACAAGACTGAATTATTGATCTATAAGCAAAATACAAAGCAGGCAATAGACCAGTATAAAATATGAATGGTTTTATAGTTTGACACAAAAATATATTATGGAGTAGTTTAGTGATTCCACACTAATAGTTATAAATATTCCTACCTATTACACCAGTTCAAACACAGAACAAACCTTAATATTCACAATATACAGAGTAGATTGTATATCTCCTCCAAATAAGCTAACATTTGCAGTTTTTCTTATTTCTGCTATTGGTACATCACTGAGGTACCTAGATCTCTGTTATCTTAGCACTACTAAAGAAACTAACATTTACAGTTTTACTTATCTCAGCTCCTGGGTGTACAGCCAATCAGCTACTGTAAATAATAACATGGCACTCCAGGATTGGCTGCTTTGCAAACATGAACATATAGCATGCAAAGTTGCATTACTGCTCGGTATTTCATTTTCCAAAGATGCAATTTCTTTTTGGCATACGCTGTAGGTAAAAAAGAAAAAATCTGCAAATTGGTAAAATTTCAACTAAATATTTGGAGTTACCTTCAACAGAAAAGTCAAATACTAAGACGCAAATAATCTAGAGTTCACTGTATGTTCCTCTGGTGTTACTTCTACATATTTTTAGGTTCGAGCTACACAGAGTAACATAGAGGGTAGGCGTGATTCTAGTAGGCGTGATTCTAGTCCTACAGCGTTTCATATCTATTAAGCAGTTGACGTCTTCAATAATAGTCTAAAAATATCAAAGACTTTTAAAGTTTTTTAAATCAGTTGATATAGCCAGCGACTGGTTCTTCCTTCCTGCCGGTCATGACCCCTTTTTTTTTTTGCAATAAAACAATGTCACGTCAAATGCGAGGCTATCTGACTGTCACAAGGGTGTGTATAAAATTATGACTGCAGACATTCTCACCTCTCAAGAGGTGAGAATTCACAGTGATGAGACTTGGTTATTATTGAAAGCAGTTACTGCTGCTAAAGGTTTTTCGACAAGCGGACCAAAGTCTTTCACACACTGCTTCTGCATTTCGACTTAGTTTTGTTTCAATAAAGAAGACGGTGTAATCTGCACAGTATGTAGCAAAACTGAAGGCAAGGATTCGGTGAGTTTTTATTTGGTTCTTATAAAACTTTAGAACCGTTGTACATAACGTAAGTACTTGACAAATGGCAAAAAGATAGAAAATATGTTATTGGCCTGGTAAGTTTGCCCACACAGTCTAAATTACAAAAAAAGGGACAAACAATGCTTTATTTGTGAAGGAAAAGAATCAAAATGTGAATCAGTTTGATAATAACGAAAGCAGCAGCAGTGGGAAGAGAAAGCTAAAGACAGCAGCAGAGGTGTCATGCGGAGGTAAAATAGAAGGGAGGGTAAAGGTTGATTTCCTCTGCAGCAGCTGGACAATAATACTCCCTTCCTGGTGGAAATCTTTTCCTCTCAGCCTTTCTGCCTTATTTATTTGGTGATATAATAACAGACAGGAAATCCCTCTGCCAGCTAATCCGCAATCTGCCCATGATGGAAGACTTGGATACAATGCTTAAAAACAAGGAAATCAGCCCTTTCTTTCCTTTTTTCGTAGTACACCACCGCTTCATTTTCCAAAAATATCTAGTAGTCTGTTAACTGAGGATGATTTCATGGGATTGTGTCATTCAGATCAACATCAGTAAAGTTACACTAGCATTCATCATTTGTAGCTATGACAAATTTAGCATCTTTAAGCGACCGAATGGAAACGATACTAAAATCGTTTTGCTCGGGCATCAGAAGTCACTTTCCTTTAGCTCTTATGTTGTGGATTAAAATACTGGCACACATAAAATAAATTCTCTTCGATGGAGAACATGAAATATGGTTTTCCTGGAGAACAAAATGTGTAGTGTTCTGGTTTTATCTATCTTTTATATGCCTCTCCAGGCATTTGTTATTTTCATACATCTTAAGCAGAGAAGGGAGTCCCACTCTTAATTGGTTAGTGGTGATGGTTGCTAGTAAGCACGAGCAACTTTGGCTTTATGTATCCTCCATCTTAATGTCCTCATTTCACTGGAGCCCCAAAAGCGTGTTATCGATGAATGCGCTCAACGCGTGCAACCTGGTTGTTATTAAAGATGCTTGGTTAGGAGCAAAGATAAAGTTTCACTTCACTTTAATTGAGGTTGTATAGCGGAAAATCACTAGGGTGTCATTTATCAGTGTCGAGGTCAGTGTAATTGACTCTGGGAAAGTAATTTGTAGTGTGTCCTGAATCAAGATTAAGGTTTAGATGTTAGATTTACTTATTTATTTTAACTCTGAAACAAATTCACACTGCGCCCCATTTATCAAATGCTGGCAAAGATTTGGGCACAGCAATGATTATAGGAGAAGTTCCACTTGTGATTTATGGAACCATGAATTTAATTAATTGTTTTGAACAAATGAACATTGATAGTCTGGTAGATGGAAACAGTCGTGATATACATACCATATATTCATTGTTCTCCTGGCCTTGCTCACAAAATTTGTCACTAAAGACATATTTCTCTCATATCCTTAAAGCAACAGCATCTCAAAAAAGGATTTCTTACACAAACAAGATCTCTGCAAATGTTATCTCTTTAATTTCACATTGTAGCTGGCAAATATGAGTGTCGACTGAGGTACTGTCTCCAAATGGCAGCTTAAATTATATATAGTTAAAATGAAATCCTACTGTCTGGCGTAATATTGTGCAGAATGGCTTTTACAAAACACTTATGGGTGTGATTAAGGCGCCTTTCTGCCATCTTGATGCGTTTTGTGAACACAACAATGCAGTTAGAGGTATTAAAGTCAGTTGGTACCTTTTATACTGCAATCATATGCCAATCGAGGTTGTCAGAAGTCGGGCCTGCATTGTCTGACTTGTTTACAAATCAGCAGAGGTACGCCTTCAGAGGAGTGATGCAGTGATGACGTACGCTTTGGGTGACTCTCCGACCGCAGTACTTACAAACATAAACAAGACTTGGGAATCATTTCCATAAAAAGGGCAAAAACATCTCGAAGCATTTGTGTAGCCTAGAAACCGGATCATTTCGTCCGCCGTAATTGTTTTTTAAAAGTATGGTGTCCGTAAATCCTGACGTCAATTTCACACAATATCTTCAGTCTTCCTGCGTTGGTGCCTTCTTCCGTTTTTTAAACTCACAACTATGAGAGTTGTGAGTTTAAATGTAATGTTTTTTCACTGGTTTCTCAATTGTTGACAGTATGTGTCTTCATGATGTGAGCTGCCTTTGAACTGCCTTGTTCCTCAAATGTGCTACGCAAATAAGCTTGATTGATTGAACTCTGTGGGATATCGCCGTCTCCCCTGGTGATTCATAAATGGCCAGAAGAATCGGTTCATCTTTGCCGGTTTACTAGAAAATGTTTTATAAGGCAGAATTTTTCTGAATTTCTCCGGAGCACACCCATCTTGTTCTCATTATCTCCTTGAGTACTGTGCTTTCTAGATGTCCAGTTGAAAAATCCCAATACCTAAAAAGCCCATTGTAGAGAGCACCAGTGTAGAAATCCTTCTAAATGCCTAGTTTCCTTATCCTTAAATCTGTTTCTAGTATTTGACATAACTCTATCCTGCATGCAGGAAACCCTCGCCTTCTATGAACTGTTATGCACAGGAGCTCAGCAACGCTGACTGTTTCGTTTTCCTTACCTGCTGATCATGACCTTGCTGTATTTAATGTTCTGCTCCAGTCAGCAGTTACTCACAACCAGTCCAGATCCATGCAGCAGTGTGTTAAATACAACAGCAATCCTCCTGAGAACACCTGAGCTCAGTCACAGCTAGCAAAGCGTATTCTAATTTTAACATGCTTTTGTTTTGATTATTGGTGGTTAGGCTACTGCAATGAAACATTTAATGCATTCAGCTTCTCTAATATGACTGAGGATTAAAAATTATTCTTTTTTTTTGATTATAATTTATTTTAGACATCAACAAACATAATAATAATACTTTCATGTTTCTAAGTGTAAATACAATACCATACTCAAATTTACATACTAAAATACATGTAAATACACCACTTATTTGGTGACTGTAAGTCTGAAAAGGAGTGTGATGAAGTTTAACTTATATAATCATGCCCCTTTTTCATTCATTAATTCATAGCATATGTAGTCTTCCTATTTCTAGTATCCTTTCCAAAACAATAAACCAATAATAATAATAATAACTCATTAGTTGTAACCCAGAGGAAACAAATCACCTGAAATCTGGTGCTGCTGAACACTGTTTCTCTGAGACATGCTGGACTAAATACTGTCCAGCACAGGAATAAACTTCAGGACACAATGTGAGAAAAGGCGTGGGGTTGGATCATCTCTTTCATTGTTTGAAAAAAATATTGGCTGATTAATACAGATTTAAGTCTACCGCTGCCGGGGTATGAATAATTTGGGCCGTTGTGTGAAATGGTAATGAAATGTCCGACGAATTCAGATTTTCTCAGTACTCGTTTCAACTCTCGTGACAGAAAGTGGACTTCTGAGCAAGTAATAAAGTTTGTTGCAAACCTAATTACAATGGTGAAGAACTGCCTTGACATTCACAGACGCAATTCCACAAACAGAGAGTCGGAGAAACGGTGAACAAACAGCCAAAGTTTCTTCACTTCTGTGTAGGACAGGTCGTGTTTGTGGTGTAGGAGTGAACGCGGAGCAGCGTCTCCCCTGACACTTTATTACTGGCTCTTTTCTTTGCCGGAGCAACCGAGGCTGGGAGCCTGCCAGGTTGTGTTGCGGTTTCCTGGTCTACACTGAGTCATTGTGTTGCGCCGCTGATTGGGATGTTCCATGATATTCCTTCTTTTCTGGGCGAGGCTGTGTCCTGTTCAGCTCAGTTTTATTCAGTAATGTTAGTCATGCAGGAGTGGAGATGCTGGGTGTCAAAGTAAAAACGAGGCATTGCAGACCACAAACACATCAACCCTTTAGTTTAACATAGATTCATGTTAAATTTGTGATTACTGATATTAAGGTCAACCAAGAATTTAAAAGTTATGGTCTCAAAACTCCTAAAATATTCACAGTTTAAAAGATTTTTAATGGAATGCCATAAGAAAGTGATGTAGTGAACAAAGCTTCCCCTCCCTCACTTGTTGCTGTGCATTGCCAGACAGCTGGCTTAAGAAGTGTTGATGTTCTGACATGTGTCTGGCCAGAGATTAGTCTTAATCTTAAAACTACCACTAAATGTAGCATTTACATGTCAAAAATTAAAATGAAGAATTAATGTTATAGATATTCTAACATTACCAATAGGGAAGACTCATTATGAAAAGACGTAGCGATATCAATATTCAATAATATTGCTGTTATGACTGTGAACCAGTATTTACCATTCATCCATCTCATCCATTATCATACACGCTTATCGCTAGTGGGTGTCGCAAGAGGAACTGGTGCCTTTCTCCAGCGGTCAACGGGCCGATACCGATATGTTAAAAAAATGACTAAAAGGTCCGATACCGATGTTGGTACCGATTAATTGGGCATCCCTAATTAATCAGCAAAAACAGCAGTTGCTAAATTTCCTGCTCTTTTTTTCTGTTCAATAAAAATAATTCGATCACGTCTACATTTTTTTTATTTATCAAAACTCTGAAATAGTTGTATTTTTTTTGCTCATGTTGCTTTATTCACTGGCAAATGTAACGCAGCCTTTATATGCTTGTATAATATAGGGAGCAGCAAGGAGATCGCTAACTCATTTGGATCTGTTTTGCTCCAAGCTTCCACTGAAACATCCGGCGGCTTCTCGACTTTTCACCTTTGTTTTTATTCAACATGCTGACTCGGATTTAGATGTGCATAAAACACACATAGCTGCAGAACACAGCAGGATGATTCAGCAGGATGTTTCACTAACGGCAAAAAAAAAAAAAAAACAACAAAAAGACAAGAAAATGCAGGCTGGCAGAGAGAAAAAATAAAAATTAATCCACAGCTTGTGATTTTATCTGATTTTATTTTATTTTTATCTAGCCACTTTAGCTTTAATAACATAAAGCTACATAATTTTTTAAAGTTTAATCAGTAACACTTTTATAACAAATTTATGTCAGATCATGATTTCTTGGTTAATGTCAAGTTGTCATAACATTTTGAATAATGTCAACTTTGCATTAAAAGTGTCATGATTTACTAAATGGCACTTTATGACAACAGTCATAAATATTCATGAAGACTTCCTCATGTTTATGACAGGTGTTATGTCATGTTTATGACGGTGTCATGACAGTCTTATTCACAACCTGTCCAATAAAGTGTTACCAAAAAAATATGTAATAATTAGTTTTTCATCATCATTTTTATCTCTATTGCAATAGTACCACAAAATATCATGATACAATTCTAAGTCCATATCATCCACCTCTATTTGCAATTTTTTAATTAGCGTAACTTCTCAAAATGAACTAAAAACTCCTTAACATCTGTCAGATCTGAATACTTGCATTGATTTGTACAGGATGCTTACGAAATGAAAATCTTGATAAAAAAAAACAACTACCAACGGTTTCATCGTATTTACACATAAACCTGATATGATCCAAAACACAAAAGCAACATTTAATCCTACTGCTTATTGACTTACTGAATGTTAAATTATTGCTATTTTTATTTAGATTGACAGACTTTAGCAAAGGCATTGACTAAATCCCTGTTAACCTTAGTTTTTAAGTGTGCAACTGTCACCATTTAAAAGTTGGACATGCCTACACACAACAGTTCAGTAAAAGACTTCACGTTTCTATTACTCTGTGACGGAGAAGCCGTCACGAGCTGGGACTTAGAGTCCGTGTTAGCATGCCCGCACAACCGCGCACACACGCCGACAAACGCATACATAATCACTAACTTACTTTTGTTGCAGCTTGGACTGGGGCGGTTCATCGTGGGTGCACACGCGGTGTTCCTGCTTCAGTTAAACATTCATTCTAACCTATTTTTAGCATTAATACGTTTTCCCGGTTTTGTTTTCAAGTAGGGTGTTTCCGGATTGTGGCGTGCCGGGAGTGAGTCACATGAGGAGGTGATGTCATCAGAGCGCACTGGGTGTTGTCTATTAAATTGAGTATTGTATTTTGTTTACAAGTTTATTTATTTATTTTTTCTATTATTATTATTTTGTATACTTTACAAACTTCAAACTGATTTGAAGTTTGACTCAAATCAGAATCAAACTTCTGATTTGAGGTGGAAATAATTAGTATTTTTGCTAGTTTGGATTGTCTGTGGGCGGAGCCTGTGGCTTTAAAAGCAGGGCTCTGCTCCACAGGAGGCAGTCTGTGGTTAGACTCCTGAGGAAGTCACGCTGGAGGTGATGGACTATTGCAAGTGAAGGTACTAATGATTATTTAACCTGCTCTGGATGTCCTTTTTGTGTGATCTGCACCTGCCATCTTTGTGAGAGCTGAATAAATCCTCTTAAACGATCTCCGACTTGCAACAGTCTTTTTTTTTTTGACTAAATCATAATAGAACCCCGTCACATACTCCATATTGATTTAATGCAGTGCTCACAGGTGTGTGAGCAGCTTCACATTCAGCAGCAACCTCCACCACCCACAGACGCATCAGAGCGTTCTCCACCTGTTCGCTCTGTCCTTTCTTTGCTGCGTGTGTGTGTGTGTGTGTGTGTGTGTGTGTGTGTGTGTGTGTTGTGGTGGACTCTGTTTAGAGCAGCAGGAGGAAGACAGCTGTCAGAGCTCACAGTCCTCTGCTAGTTTTGGTGAACAGGTGTGAGTTGGTGGAGTCTGTAGCAAACATGCTGTGTGCTCTGGCGTACCCACCAGCTTTTACCGGATAAAGGCCAGAAAGGTTTTCAAACACACGCTGCTCAGTAGAAGAAAAAAAAAAATCATATGCCAACATGGAATTAAAGGTCATAGTAGGACTTCTCATGATCTAAAAGAAGTAAGATTGTTACGAGTTGAACTGGAAACGAGATGAAATCAAGACCACCTGCTGTAAAAGTAATACATGTTATTAACAGCTGGTCTGTTTAATAGTATGTTTTAACCAAATATTGATGAAAAATGTGTCTGATAACTGAGCAGTTTGTGTTTTGGTCTGTAGTGGGATGTTAAAGACAACATTGACCTCTCCTTTCCTCTTTACCCTAACCTCACTCCAGTCAAGTCTGAATGTTTAGGCCTTTGTAGGCGCTACTTGTCAATCTTCCAGTGTGCAAATTTAAGCATTCATGAGAGTATACAGTTATTTATAGAATATTTTAGACATTGCTATTCAATGTTTCTTGTTTTTGTGTCTTACGTTCCTTCCTAGCAAAGATGTTACAGCAGCTGGCTGTGTTTTCAGCTCTGAATCTTGACGGTTTGAAGCTGCAGTATATAACTTTTATTAAAAAAAAAATAAATTTTTTTTTTTGTTGTGAAAGTGTAAACTGACATTGATAATCTGTGAAAAGATTTATCTCCTCCACCTCGTCCCTGAGCTAATATTAAACAGTTCTCCCGACCAAAAACAGTAAGAGCCAGGAGAAGGGTCTTAGCGCTGTCAATCAACCTCGTGTAATCGCTGTTCAATGTGCTAGTGGTAGAGAAACAACTTGTCATTACAGGAAAATTGTTTATCCACTATCGTCAGTGGCTATGCTAAGTAGCCTAGCATTCACGACAGACAGGAAGAAGCTGTTGAGGTGGAGGGGGACCAAATGAGCTGGTGCATGCAAAGAGATTGACAGTGCTAAGACCCACCTCCTAGCTCTGATTGGTTGTTTCTAGTTGGCACTAGAAACAACCATCGTTGTCACAGCACAATGCCAATTTGAACAAATATGTAAAAACATAGATTTTTAAAAAATCTATGTTGCAGCTTTAAAGATGCAATTCACTTGTGTAATAAACAAGTGGAGGCTAACAATAAAAACAAACCTGGGTAGTGACGCATGGATTTCAGTTGCACAAAATAAAATGAGAACATGCAGAATGAACAAAATGCTCATATTTGCCGATATCACAAGAGGTGGTGGTAGATTGAGACATTCAACTCCCATCCCCGTCCTAATTCTCTTTCTAGAGTGCTTCTGATTATTATTCTTTTCTGATATGAATGCGACACTCACATTTTGCCATACAGAACACAAATAAAAACACCTTTTGAAGAAGTTGCCTTTTGTGATGTCACCACATCACAAAAGGTGATGTGGTGGTACTTTCTTGCCTATTTTACAGAAAGTAGACTGTCAAGATGATCATTTTGCTTAAAACATCAAAAATAGTTTAACATGACATGTTCCAAAGGCAATAAAGTGAGTTCGGCTGAATTAAATAAATAAATAAAAAATCTGCTTAGTGGCTTTAAGCTACTTCCGCATCTTGAAGGATGAGCACACAGACACGTTTTAAAATAAATAAATAATAATAATAAAAAAAAAGCTACTTCCTCTTGTGCTATGAGTCCATTGAATTCAAAATGTTCCCGTGAGACAAACTTCCACATCTTTAGCTCCAAATAGGCATCTGGAATATCGCAAAAACAACAAACTGGGTGGATGACCTCATCCAGCTGTTCCTGGCTGCTGGCTAAAGAAAGCCTGCTGGTGTATCAAGCTTCCCCTTCCAGTTTGGCCTGGGATACTATCAGTACATGTCCCTACATGTACAGAAAACCATGCAAACACACTCCCCGTCCACTACTCCAAGGTCTTGGTGCTGTAGAAGCTGTGAGTTGTGTGCCGATTTCTAGACATGCTTATTTGTGGTTCAATAAGGGGTTAGGAGTAATGGTGGGTGTAAACCTTTAGAAAAAAAAAGGCTCACTGTGGGCTACTGTTAAAAAGCCGTGTTGGTTTAAGGCCACTGTAGCTTAATGAGTGGAGCTGAATGTAATTATTAAGCGGCGGGTTTGAAGTTTGGGGGGGAGTGATTTGAAACTGTTTAATGTGCTGAATTTAATTGAAGTAGTGACTGTCGTGAACATTTCTAAATTGCATGACTTTTTCCAACCTAAAAGCGTTTAAAAAAAAACGCTACAGGAAGTTCAACAAGTGTTCTGCTGTTGCTCTGTTTTTCAGAGCGTTGTCATTTTTCCTGACTTGGATTTTGCTTCTAGTTTTTGACCTCGGAGCTTTTAAGGAGCACAAGCGAAGGTTGTTAGCGGTGCAGCACAGACAGCTTCATTTAGGACGCTTAGCCATCGACCCTAAGGCTTTTCTCACCACCTCAGCTTGCTAGAAGTGTCTTCACTGCTTACACTGTAAAAACAACAACTAAAAAAAAAAAACATTGTTTTGACAGCACTGAGAGTTTCAGTTTAACTGCTGAAGGCTGAGAAAATCCTTTTCTGGTGTTGTCAGAGATTTTCCTCCTCCATTGCCAAAATTTGCATTTTTTTTTGTTGCTTCTGTGTTTTTTTTTCTATGATCCCTTCAGGAAACTATTCACCTCACAGCATTTCTGTCTTTTCATTTCCATCCCACGAGGTGTTCAAACTAGGTATTGCTGTGCTTTTCAGAATCCTCGACGTCTTCGGCGTTCCCCAGTTTACCCCGCAGAACCAGCAGTTCCACCAGCTGCCCCTCGTCCACTCACAGAAACTCTGGCAGCGACATCGAAAGCCTCCTGAATGCAGAGCCAGGATATGACAGCATCTTCGGAAAGGTCTGTAAAATTAAACCGGGGTTATGGAAAACAGCATTTTTTTTCTTCCGTAAGTGGAATATGTGAAATAAATATTGTGCTGATGCGTTGCATTAAAGTGTTACTGAAAAATGACCCCCAAAAAAGCATTTTTTTCATGCTTTAACAGTAAACTACAATGTGTCTTAATCGAATTTTATTATACAGACTAATCTGGAGCTGTGCCACACTCTGTTTTTGAATAATGAATTGAACATTTTTCAGTTTTATAAGCCATCCCTTCTCTAAACTTCCAAGGTCCTCATGGTATTTCTTCACTCATGTTCCCTAATAAACGTCTGAGGCCTTTCGCAAAACAGCTGGATTCATACTGATACAAAGATATTTGACTCTATTTTCACCTTTCTGAAATTTTGGTCCGATTAGATGTTGAAAAATAATATTGCCATCAACACCTCACTGTTACTGTCACATGACTAAGCAAAAATCACATGACCAGTTCCTTCCCCTTCTAGAAACACATAAGGTAGAAATGAAGCTATTGTTGTTATAGGCCCAGTTTTACTCATTGGACGGACACCAATATGTTAAAAGTGGCCAATACTGATATTTCGATACATCGTGCATTATTATTATTCAATAATGATAATAATAATGTTCAATTATTATTATTATAATTGAACATTATCATATTATAATTATAATATTATAATTATTATTATTCAATAATAAGTTCACTTCTGAAGTCATTTAAATTTGAGTTTTTAAAATGTATATTAGGTCTGTCACAATAACTTTTTGTTGGACTATAAATTGTTCCAGAATTTATTGCAATAAATCTTGCAATAATAATAATGCAAGAAGACATTCTCAAATTCTAACAAACATTTAGCACTAGAACTGGCAACAGAAATAACAAATAAAATGGATTATGGCATTTCTGTAAGCAAAATTGTCCTTCAAAAAAGGACAAGTTGAGACCAAAGCGCCAGACTTAATTGATTTTATTGCTTATTGCGACAGGTTCTGTTCCGATCCGATATTGAAATTGATATCGAATATTGATCTGATATCAGCCAGAAAACAGGTCTCAATCTGCATCTAAAATGTCAGATATAAGCACTGCACTCGAGCATTTAGTCCGCGCCAGCATTTCTATCCAGCAGCGCTTGTATGCGGTAAGCAGACCAACTGGTTAATAATAAATGGGTCAGTTATTCTCTTACTTTTTGTTGTTTACAGTTGTTCTCTGTTTGAGTAATATGACTTGATCAGGCCTTTCCTGCATTCCACACTAGGCCTGTCACGATAACAAATTTTGCTGAGCAATTAAGTGTCTCAAAAGTTATTGCATTAAACGATAATATAGTTTGAAGACTATTTTAAACTGATGTAATGTTAATGATATAATAATCCGACATATCCTGCCAAAAATAGATAAAAACATTTTTTCAAAAGGACACTTAACGCTGGAACTGGTAAACAAAATAAAAAAACAACCAAAAACAAAAATAAAATGGATTCTCCATGAACAAGAAATGCACTTGAATAAAAACTAAACAACATAAAATCAAAGTGGAAATAAATACTGCATTCAACCAAAAGAGTGCAGATGATGAAGTCTGTATATATTATGTTACCCTTCAGTAATAATTAGATTTAAATAGAGAAGATGGGCACATCGACTACCTGATGCAATAGTTCACTCCTGCCTTAAGCCCAGTTTACACTACACGACCAACTAAGATTGTCGCTTCCGATAATCGTAACTGATCATCCTGTAGTGTATTATGACTGATCAGGTCCAGTCGGTAGAACGTCGTGGCCGCTCCTATCTAAATTAGGCATATTCAACATGTTGGATTGTCTTGGTCAGTTTATCACTGCAGCGAGTGGGGTTTTTCCTGACTGGGATCCAGAACGCAGCCTGTTGAATGTGACAGGCAGCCAATCAGAAAGCACGGATTCTCCTCCTCGCTTTCTGAGGGGAAAGCACAGAGGGGAATCCCAAACAGCTGACATGCCACAACCCAAAGTCCAGCGGACATCGGAGATGATATGTGGAAACAACATTCATGTTTATTCAACATTTTGTGGAAAGAATATAGAAATGACAAGGGGAGGAGTTGGAGCGAAACCGGTAACTTTTCAGCTGTTCTTTGTTAACAGCAAAGAACAGGTTATAAAAGGTTAAATAGGTTATAATGATTTTCATTCAGTCAGGACTGACACTAGCCACATGCAATTAGATAGATTGTAAAGCATTGATTAATGCCTGGTTTTAAAATCAGTTAACTGGACTTGTAGCCATTATTTTGTGCCCATTGTTCTCAATGTAATTTTAAACATTAAAACGGTAAATACTAATTAACTGATGAAGCTTAAACACACAAATGGTAAAGACGGAAAAAACAGAATAACTCACCTCCACATCATAGTGCAGCAAATTAAGGCCCGTCCTCCACTCTTTTATACAACGCCTTTTCTTTTTGTTATATCTTTTATCACTTAAAATAAGCTCACAAACTATCGCTATGGCTTCTACGTCGTCAGCCGTGTTTGTTTACACTAAATTCACATGTCATATAGTGGCTTTTACGGGATTTTCTGTCTGAAATGTGAATATCGGTGAGAGAAATCAGTTCGTGTGTGGTGTGTTGCTCTTGCCGTGAGGCTGGACACACTGCATGGTCGAACCCGATCGAACCCGTTACACCTACGGTTTTTTGTCTGCTAGTTTGTGGTCTCTCAGGTTTTGAAAATGGGCGGACAATTCTAAAATCGTGTAGTGTGAACTGAGCATTACAGTAAGAAAATGAGGAAGGGAAGGGTCAGTGGAGAGCACTGGAGTTGAGCCTGTTTGCATTCAGTGTCATCAGTAGAAAGAGAAAAAGGCAGGAAGAAATTATAAAGACGATAAATTAAAATGAGGTCAATAACTTTCATTTACCGTGCGATTAATTGATTTATTGTTTATCGTGACAGGCCTATTCCACACTACAAAATATGTAATAAAGTTATGCATTATTCATGCTGATATCGCATTGGATTAATATCGTTATCGGCCAATTTTCAAAGCTGCAATATCTGTATGACATCAGAAGTGAAAATATAGAAAGTTGAATCCATCAGCATTCCACACTTTTCAGATCCGAATTATTTTCCTTCCACTTGAGCCGCCTTGTGTTGGAGTAACGCATCAAATCCAAATGAAATATTTGAGTTAGTGGTTTTGACAAGACGTGGAAAAAAAGGAAAAGAGAACTTCTCCCATGCCCTGTACGTTTCAAAATGAGAGGGAATCCGGTTTGATTTAGCAGCAGAGGTTTTACCCTTTGCTGGCTGTGCTCCAAACATCAGGTTCGCTCATGTCGAACGGCAGGAATATATTTTTGTTTGCCTCTGCAGCTGCACCTATAGGGAATATCTTCAAATGTACAACACAAACTCTGTTTCTCTCTATCTGCGTTCAGCGCCCCGAGGCTCAGACCGAGACATCAACCGAGCATCTTTCTCTCCCTCTCTCGGCGTCGAGCTCGTTGTGATGGAACGATGAAGTCCGCATGGCGCTTATCAGCGGCCTGCCGGTGTTTGGCCTGGGATGCCAAGGGGTCGGGACACGGCAGGGAATGAGTGATGGGCGAAATGCGCTGCGAGGCTCGCCAGCTTTGGTTTCAAACAAAGGCTGCAGAAGCTAAGTTCTGAAAGAGGAGGATTAGCGCCTTTGCTTTCCTCTGAAGAGAAAATGCCTTTTCTTCAGCGAGCTGCGCTAGAAAAGGGATAAAAAAAGAGGACTGTTTCATAACTCTAAAGGCCATGGCATGGATCTCATTAACACGTTAGCGCAGCGTGCATCATGTGCCCTTGTGGAAAGGAAGCGTAACATTAATTGTTGTGCGTAAAGGCATGAGAAAACCAGGAAAGCCTGAAATGTAAAAAATGCTTAATCCTATCTGAATCCTCCTCCTCCTTTTCCTCCCCGACTCCAAAAGCCGTAGCTCTCGCTGCGCCCCACGTGCAACAAACCCAGACGTTCCCTCGCTTCCCAAAGGAAGTTGCTTCTGTGGCATAAAGCGGATCTTTCTTTTTCCAACCCTCCCAACAGAAGCGGCTCTATATTAGCGCTAACACCGCAGCTGGCAGCACAATAGACCGAGTTAAAGCTCACACCTACGAATTAGCTCCAAAAGAACCTGTGAGTGTCGGCCCAGGAGCGCGTTCTCACCCGAATGCAGCTCAAAACTTTCTGCAGTGTCTTCATTAGGGAGTGTACACAACATGGTTTCTTTCCTGGCTGCAGCAGTCTTGTGACTTTGACAGTGTCTGTGTGTGTGGGGGTGTGTGTGTGTATCTTGAGCAACATCTGTGAAAGCTTTGTTTTTTTTCCTTTCTCTCCCCCCCCCCCCCCCCCCCCATCATCTAATGGTGTTTGTTATAATGTCAGTGTTGCTATAAAGTGGCTGTTGCTCGTTACGCTTAAGCCTTGCCATTTGGTCCTCATTACGCTCCATTCCTGTGGGTTAAATTGCTCCTCCAGCCTTCTCTAAATTCATAACATGCTTCAGCGAAGAAATGCTGATGTATATATAATGTGATAGCCCAGGTGATTAGCAGTGATTTGATGCGCATATGTTTTATTATTCCATTTTGCTTCATTTTATTGTTTCCTGCATGATAATCTGTGCGTTTTTTTTTGTGTGTGTGTGTTGGTTTTAAATATTCCTTCATCGATGCGTCACTGTTCTTGAGCCAGAAAGAAAAAGATTTGTTTTCCTCTGTTTTGTACCAACAGCTTTATTCTATTTCGAAGAGTTCGTCACCATCAACGTAACTCAAAAGGAAAATTGTCAAAGACAAATGCGTGGAGTACGGGTGTCCTCTGTAGAGATTTTACAATCAACACATTGTTAGCTCTCAGCAGAAGGTGTCAGCTTTGAGGATAAATAAAGCACCCACACACGGGCTTAGCGGTTCTCACGCTAGGGTGTGTTACAGCTCACCTTGAAGGCTATCTCAATTACACAGAGTATCGTTAGCAGTATCGAGGTAAATCAGCTGTTTCACAACTGGAAGAATTTCCCATCCGTGCTTGCAAACGGTTTAAAGTGCTTTTAATGAGAGTTATCTGGAGTGGCTGCAGGTTACTTTGCTGTGTACTGCTGATCAGCTGGCTGAAAGAAGGCCAGCTGATCCTTGAGATCCTGTGCTTTTCAAGGATTTCAAGGAACCCAAATTTAGGTGTTTCTAAGTACTTCCTTGGTGCTTTAGAGCAGAGATTCTAAAACTCGGCAATTTCCTAGAGATAAACTCAAAGCAGAATGGCCTCGTGAGCCAAACTGTTGGTTCAAACATTTCTATAAAACCAATTAAACATGGGTATAATAAAAATATAAACGGTTGATGTATTGGTTTTGTCTATTACTTTAATCTTTCCAACATGAGTATACTTCACAATTTTCATGTCTATTTTTAGTTTCTGCACAGGATCTCAAAACCTCATACACTGGCTTGTAAAAGTATTCACACCTCTTGTCACATTACAACCACACATAAACATATTTCACTGGAATTGTATGTGCCACGCAGATGGTCTCTATTAAGTTGTCAGGCAACTCCTGTTTGCACTCAGAGAAAAAGGGGGCTGAATACTTTATCGCACCGCACTTATCAGTTTAATTGTTGCTTGAAATGAAATTTCCACAAGCAAACTGCTCACTTTCAGGTGCATTTTCTTACTTTGGTTGGTTTTTTAAAGTGTGTTTTCACGCCTGACAGTCTGGTAGACTCGGTTCAAAATCGCAACTTTTGCTCCGTTATTCATTTGGTGCGGTTCGCTTTCACACTTCATTGTGTCAAATGAACTAATGATTGTGGTGGCGCTGCACCAAGAACCACTGAAGGAAACGACACAAAAATCTCAGAAGAAGACAGTGAGCTCCACTTCCTTTTTCACAAAATATGAACAATAATGGAGTAGCATCAGATTTGAGCAGTTGTAGGATTTCTTCTCTTGTCTTTGGTAAAAGACCACAAGCCATTTCTCCGACTAGCTCTGGACTTGCTTGTACGTCTTGATAATATTTACCCAGAATGCCTTGCGTTGTAGTTGGCTTTCGGAGCGGTCTCCGCTTGGCGTTCACATATGCATTTGAAACGCACCAGAATTTACATCAACCCAAACTGAGGCCGAGGTTTTTAGACGGATCAGAGTTTGCTTTTTTTGGTTCACATCAGAGTTCGATTGGGCATTCGCACCTCCCCAAACGCACTGGACTTTCTTGACAAACCAACTAGAGTTGGACTAAAGTGGACTAAACAGGTCTGGTGTGAAAGAGGCAAGGATGTTTGACGCTAACAGCTGTCTTTCCCTTTTTGGATGTCTGCAGAACGACGAGCCGGTGACGGGAGGAGACAGCACCAGCGAGGTCTCCGTCTCTTGCTCCTCCACAGACGACACCGCCAGCGTCGGCCCGTCCAGCTCCAGTCCGGAGGGCAGCCAGGGCCTGAGCGGCAGCTGGAGCCCAGAGGAGGGCATCCAGTCTGAGGCTACCAACGCTGAAGGCCAGGACAGTTCTGCTGCTGCTGCTGGAGGAGGACCAGGAGGAGCAGGGGACGCTGAAGAAGAAGCAAAGGACAGAGTGAGTGAGGTGCCGCGCCGTTCCGGTCTCTTCAGGAACAGCAAGCGCTCTCTGTCGCCGCTTCGCCGCCACAGCTGGGGTCCAGGGAAGAACAACGGAGGAGAATCAGAGATGAACCAGAGGAGGTGAGAACTGGAAGGAACTCATTTTGATTATAGACTCACCTATAATTCCGTTCTGACCGGTTTCCTGTTTTCAAAGAGGTCTGTCATCCTGATTGGGATTTTGACTCGTTCTGATTTTGTTACATACATTGTGACATTTTATTTACATAAATTACGTAATCTCATATTTGTCAATCGAAGGAGATTGAAGAAATGTTTAGTATTGAAATTCCCGATCACAGTTCAGGGCCAATTCAGGAAAAATTGGACAATTCCAGTGTCTTGCCAATTTATTGGCGCATTCCCAATCATTTTACCAACCTGTTGGTGTTACTTAGTTTCAGTCAGCAGGTGTCACTAGACCTGATGCCTCCAGAATCAAAGGTTGTCATTATTAAAGTTTGCTCATGTCATCTCCTTTGCACACTTTTTAGTTTAATAATGCCTTTGCTTCGACCGGCTGTGTTGCCATTCACCAGGAAGCAGTTTACACAGAGAGACACATAAACCCGGTGTTTACATACACAGAATAAAAAGTAACACGTTTTTATTCTCTCACTGTCTGATGTTAAACCAAACTTTTCTTGTTTCAGGTCGGTTAGGATTACCAGTTATTTCTATTTGCTAAATGCAACAATAATGAGAGGATGTGTCAGAGATCAATGTATTTATGTTCTTCAAAATCAGATGTTTAGAAAATGAAATGTTTCCTAAAACTTTATTTAGCAAATAGCAATAATTTTAGTAATTCTAACTAAGCAAAAGCAAGAGAAATTTGGTCTGATTGAAATTTAGACGGTGAGAAAAAAATGTTTTTGTCTTTTCAGTTGTTGTATTTAAACGTCCGGTTTTAACAACTTCCAATTAACAGAAGATGCTCCGTAATGAAAAATATAAACAAAACCTCACCAGGTGATTTCTCCCATTTAAAAAAAAGGGTCATCATATTTTTGAAGTGTTATATATTTTTTATAAGCATTCATACAAGATTTTATTTCTTTTTTCATTGCAAAGCATTAGTGAAAGCAGAAAAAAATCAGAGGAACATCACCGAGATTTGATATTTGGTGCAAAGTTGCTAATGAGAAAAAGCAAAAATCTTTCTTCACCATGAAGGCCGACAAACACAAAACACCCAGATCATAAAAAAACAAACATCCAGGCCTAATCTTACAAATTCTGTTAAGTTTGTATCTCAGACCAAATTTGTACATCCTGCTGCTCCCGTTTGGTCGAATCTAACTAGAATTATTTATTGCAAAGAGTTTCTTGGAATCGTCATGAAGTATTATTCACAAAAGAGTTGACACTGACAGCATTGTGTCGATAAGCATCTACATTCTCACACTGTCCGACTGTCTGCACAAATAAGCTGAAGGCAGAGCAGCGAGTGGTGCTTTCCTCACAGGCAGACTGACGGTGACAGGAAATGATAGCGGTGCTTGTGATAAACTCTCAGCAGGGACTGAAGCAGTGACACTTGTGTATGAACTGTAATTTTGGGCAGGAAATTCACTAAAACCATCCCTGACTGCTCTATATTAGGCTTTTAGACATCTTTATTTAAAATTTAGAGCTTTTTAAGTTGTTCTTTGAACTTTGGCTGCTTTTGCATTTCTTTAGAGTCCATTCAAATGTATTCTTGTCTCGTTTTCACAGCGTTTTGAGCAATCCAACTGACTTAAGAGTCATTTAGAAATTAAACCACCTCACTTGCAGTGAAAACTTACACATAAACTGTGAAGAAACTTTTTGGCTTTAGATTTCCCTCCTCTTTAGCATCTGTTTTTCGATGATTGCTTAAACACCCAACATCAAGTTTTCTGATCCCACTTAATTGGATTTTATTTTTTGAAAATTAAAATAGATTAGAATTCACTAGAAGTGGAGCAGGGGGGGCTTAATTCTTACATGTATCAGGCCTACCAGGATACAGGTGGACTAATACCTAAAAAAAATAAGAGGTCTTTTCCTGCAAGGCAGCATTAGAGTGTCACTTAGATGAATAAGAAGCTCTCACCGGTAGCGCATTAATTTGACATAAAGAACAGAAATCCACCAAAAAACATCTCTGAAGCTCATTAATTCTAGATTAAATGTGTTTGTGCTACAGCAGGGGGCCATGCTGGTAGCTATTTATTGGCTTTATGCAGCGAGCTCCCACCTCACGGTAGGAGTTGGCGTTCGGGACAGATTTCAGAGAGTCGCTGCTCTTGGCATGGACGTCTTTCAGGCTTTCACATCTGTTTTCACGCTAATTCAACTGTTTCCTGGCTGAGGCCTCTTGTGTATCAAACAGATGTGGGAATGGTAGAAGTGAAAATGCACCAATTAGTCGGAATTGTCCATTTTTTCCCCCTTGATTTTCTGAATAATTGGACTTTTTTTCCCCTTCCAGATGCATTTCCCCATGCAAAGCATTAAAATAAAGAAACCAACATATGACGTATACAACTCAACCCACAGCATGCACTCCTTTGATGCTATTTGTGACTTTGATGTGATTAACCGTTTACTTTGATGGATTAATGGTAAAAAAAACAACCTGGCAAATCTTTTATTTCTTGAATATTCAGGGTGTCTGTGCATCCTTAAAAGTTCTTAATTTCCTGTATAAAAAACGAAGGCCTTAAAATGTCTTAATTTTTTTTTTTTTTATTACGTTGGCCTTAACTACGCTAATCACAGACCTTACCTTCATACTAAAACGTACCTTAATCTGGTATATTCTCTTTAATGTAGTTTTGTTGACTCGTATATCTAAAATGAAGGCCTTAAAATGTCTTAAATTCATTAAAAAAAATCTGAGTTGGCCTTCAATATTTTAACCACGTCTTAAATTTCAGTACAAAGGGACTCTCTAATCTCGTATATCCTCAAAAATTTATTAATTTTAAAAAAATTAATGTATCTAAAATAAAGGCCTTAAAAAGTTTTAAGGCTTTTACTTTAGCTGCATAAAAAATTCTAAGTTGGTCTAAGATACAGTAATCCCAGGTCTTAAATTTCAGCATGCAGGGAATATTTAATCTCGTATATGATCATATTTCAACTTTCTGTGTCGTGTTGCCAGCTCACATTTTCACATCTACACTACAAGACCAGAATCTCGCAAGCACAAATGCCATCAGCCGCTTTTCAGGAAGAGAGTTAGCAGTTGTCGCCACATCATGCTAGTTCTATTTTGTCACTTCTTGTGTGTGGAGTTCAACCCACACGAGACCAGATGCATTTTCTTCAAAAGAAAAAAGAACTTCTACGTTTGGCACTATGGGGGTTAAGGCTGTAGAGAGGCACATGTAGTCTGAAAAGCGCAAAGCCGCTGTCACGACCCACAACCAAACTCCCAGAAATGTCACAGTTTTTGCTATGCTTGATTGTAAAACAGCAACCAGAAACCACCCTCTATTTTCTATTTGTTTTTGTCTTAAATTTCATTCAAGGTCTCTTCAAAATGTCTTAAACGGTCTTGAAACTTGCTGAAGCCTGCAGGTGTCTGTGCATCCCTGTCATTCTTATGTATTTTCTCATTTTGTGTGTCAAATCCTTAAAAAGGATTCAGTTAAAATTGGGACTAGACCTCAATGCAGATTAAATGAGCCATGAAACGCTTCCCCAGGGCACCTGCAAATGGACAACGTCCCAACTTCACTCTTGGGAAACAGTTGTTTCCAAACAACTTTCCATTTAGGATCATTACTGTTTTTTCTTTTTTTTACTAAGCACCAACATCACTTCTGCTCCAAAACACTCAACCTCTCATCATGCTCACCTCTGCCATTCTGTCCTCTCATATCACAATTCATCTCTCCCATCACGCACCACTTCCTGTCTTTGTTTCATCACCCCCAGCTCCATCCGTAGCCCTGGTGAGGGGAAGCCAGCCTTTCACAGGAGAAGGTATCTGACGTGTTGTCGGGATCGATTTGTTGTCTTCATGTGGACTATGTGAAGCTCCTGCTTTTCTAACATCTGCTTGCTGCTGCTGCTGCTGCTTATACCGCTTTATGCTGCATCCCTGCAGGCGACTGTGCTGAAGAATGTTGCTGTCTTTTTCACCCCTGCTGGAATGTGCATAAAGCACCATAGGAAAAAAGGAAAACTGTGGCTGAACCTCGTCTCTTTTCTTTGGAAAAAGTGAAGTGCAACTCTGGAGGCTCAGCTTCATGGCTACAGATCGAGAACTGAGAGTTGTGTTTTTTAGGATCCTGTAGGGATTTCTTGGAGACTATGAAGGCGTCAGAAAGGTTTTGAGTACAGTCCTGGTGGAGAAGACTCTGTGCCACAGCAATAAAACCCAGAATGGAAGTTGTTCAAACTGTAAAATAACTTCTACCTTCACTTTTACCCAGTACAGGGTAGGAGGAAGCAATGATGAAGGAACCAGCTTCTTCCTTCATTATTAATGATCGCACAAACCAGAGTGGAGTCGTTTCTAATCTGTTGGCTCAGTCAAAAGCCAGTGCTGGATATATTTTTGACTGAACAACCTTTTTACGGTTTTTCAAAACAGAGCATTTCAATAAAATTATCTGAACTGAAGGTTTTGTCAGACTAGGGCTGAAACGATTAGTTGGATTAATCACGATGAATCGATTATTTAAATAATTGTCAACTAATTTAGTCACTGATTAGTCTTTTACTGGAGTATACAGACTCAAAAAAGGTAATTTGCTGAAAAAACATCAATATATTCAGAGCCGTAATTAAACCAAAACTGTACAAATATATATACATTTTGCATTTTAAGCCCAGTTCACGCTACACGATTTTAGAATTGTCGGCTGATTTTCAAAACCTGAGATCACACACTAGCCGACCAAAATTGTAGGTATAACGCGTTTGATCGGCCCGATCGTGCAGTGTGTGGTGTTCAGCCAGTCACACAGCAAGAGCAACACACCACACACGAACTGATTTCTCACCGACATTCAGATTCCAGACCGAAAATACAGGAAAACCCCACTATAACACATGTGAATTTAGAGTAAAGAAACACGGCCGACAATGTAGAAGCAATAGCGACAGTTGGTTAGCTTATTTTAAACATAAAAGATGTAACAAAAAGAAAAGGCGTTGGATAAAAGCGTGGAAACAGGGGACTCAGCGGCTCTATTTTTTTAAAAGTTACGTTTTTTTCGTCTATACCATTTGTGTGTTTAGATTATTTTCTGTTCTGTTGTTTCTTTAAGCTTCATCGGTTAATTAGTATTTGCTGTTTTAATGTTTACAATTACATTGAGAACAATATGCAAAAAATAATGGCTACAAGTCCAGTTAACTAATTTTAAAAACAGGCATTAATCAATGTTTTTCGAGTGACAATTACATTCTGTGAGCATCAAGCCCTGAGTGAATGAATAACCTTATCGTTATAACCTATTTATGTCACGTTAACGATGAACAGCTGAAAAATTACCGGAATCAACTGTGGTAGCAATTTCGCTCCAGATCCTCTCCTTGTCATTTCTGTGGGAATTCTTTGCACGAAATGTTGAATAAACATTAATGTTGTTTCCACATATCATCTCTGATGTCCGCTGCACTCTGGGTTGCGCCACGTTAGTTGTTTGGGGTTCCTCTTCGTGCTTTCTGATTGGCTACCTGTCACATTCAACAAGCTGCGTTCTCACTACCAGTCAGGGAAAACTCCACACGCTGCGATAATCCAGCATGTTGAATATGTCCGATGTCAGATGGGAGCGGTCCCGAGGTAGAATAGTCGATAGCTAAGTCGATTCCCAAAATAATCGTTAGTTCTAGCCCTACTTTTTTTTTGGCAAACATCTCTAAAATTTGGCCACTCAGTTTTCCCTCTCGCAAAGTGTGATAAATCCAGATATGGACACACATTAGTAATACCATCTGCCAGGTTCTAATTAAGACATGTGTCACATTGTAGTAGGTCGCTGCGGCAACCATATGGCCACATCTGTCTCGCTCAACAGTCGGGGCTGCAGTGTTGCTCGTGGTGCCCGGCTTATTGTGGCTTTATTATCGGAGTTAGTTTGATTTTTCTTTTGCATTCTGTACTATAAACACAAGTACAGAAAGCACCCATTTCAAATCTTTCTTGATTTGCACCAGAAAACGGCTTACAGTGCCCAATCTGGACTGTTAATTGACTAAAAGTGTTCTGGTAAGCATAGACAAAGAAGGCTAGATGGAGCAGTTACTTTGTTGTTCAGCAGAAACTTTAACTCAATAGTTGCAACTCTAATAGATTTTTTTTCTTCAAATAAACACTAACAAGTATTTTAGCCATTGATTAATCTATTATTTGGATAACCAATAGAATACTGAAATGAATCGATTAATAATCGAACATTTGCATATTTTGCTAATTTTTCATATAACCACTAAAACAATACTAGAAATACATTAAATGATGCTAATAAACATAGAAATTCCTTTTTAAAGTAAGAAAATAAACATTTTATTGCCTAAAATGCAATAACATCGCATTCCTGTAGTGAAAGCTTGATCATTTGTAGCAAAGGAAGCATCTGCAGCTCAAAATAATGCTTCTAACATCAACATGTGAAAAGTTCAGCCTGTTCTGCTTGACCCAACATTAATACAGTGTGGATAGAAGGTGCTTAATAGACGTTTTTTCAACAGAATTCTAACCAGATGAAGTTAAAACTGTTCTGGGTAGAACATATTTACAGACGAAGGCTTACAGACTTTTTATTTTAAGTCTTAAATTCCACATGTACATATATATTTATATAAACTTGTCTTATTTACTGCTCTGAGTGTGTTGTTCTTTCAGCAAATTCCTTTTTTTAAAGTCTGAACACTCCAGATGACGACTAATCAATGACTCAATCAGTTGACTGTTATCTGAACAATCGGTTAGTCGCAATTAATCAGATTAATTGTTTCAACCCTAATGTGTGTGTATCTTTTTGCATGTCTCCTCAAAGACGGCGCTTATAAACATGCAACTTTAACATTCAGTCCAGCCAATCATAGTCTCCTCTTGTATGTTTATGCTGTAAACTCTCTCGTCTCTTGCCTCTATCTCCGTGTGTTTCTTTGTTTTTCTTCCCCCACTTCCCACTTCCTCGTTGCCCCCTCAACTCCCTAACACCAAAATAAAACTTCTAACATCTCATCTGTTGCTCTGAGTCGGCTCGGAACACACGACCGCTTTTAAATGATGCACGTTTACAACCGACTCGATTTGCATGAGCCGTTGTTATGGGCGTGTTTTCCTTTGTGTGCAACTTCAGCCCCGTCAGTTCCTATTGCCACAGCAGAGTCTGCAGGTGTTAGTCAGGATGAAGGAACTTCTGGGTCTGTAGGGGTGAGTATCCGGAGCCAGGACGGAGGTTTTAACGTGAAAGATATAGCCGTCCGCCTCCCCGACCCCGAGGATTACTCGGGTCGGTCGCCGATGATGATGATTCTTTCAGTCCAGCCCTCGGTTAGTGATGCTTGAAAGTGTCGGGACCGGTGGTTTGCTGGACACCATGGAGCCCACACTGCCACCAGAGAGACTGGAGGAAAAGGGGAGAGATTTACTGAAGCAGACCGAGCCGCAGCTTGCTAGCATAGCTCATTCTGAAATGTAGCTGTAGTTTTCCTCCCCATAATCATTGCATTGGATTTTTTTTTCAGGGCCTCTCATTCGCAGTCATAGATCGATGTAATTGGGGTTGTAAATCACAGCTGCGGAGCCCTCCGCGCCGATGCTGATGTTGGAAGTCATTTGCAGCTGCTTCGCCTGTAAATCTGCCCCAGAGGCCGGCGATAACTCAGCTGACTAAACACTGTGCAGAGCCCAGCTTTATGTGTGTGTGTGTGTGTGTGTGTGTGTGTAACAACAGGTGCATGCATTCATTTCAGTGTGCCGCAGGAATTGTACGTCTCCAGAAAGACGTGACGAATAGTTCTGAGAGACCTGGAGGAGTGTGTTTACATGTCGGGTTTCGTGTGTTTCTGTGCAGCTACAGCTTAGAAGGGCTCAGTGGGATCCAGGAAGAGCTGAGGGGCTCCACCATCCAGGAGCCCCGCGACCTGGAGCGCTCCAGGATGCCCCGGCACAACAGTGACGACAGGGGCTCCCTGGTGTCTCTGACGGAAGAGCAGGAGGAGCGGGATGAGGACAGCAGGCTGCAGGAACAGGTCAGTCCTGAAACACACACACACGACTTGCATAACGGTGTCCAAATCCGATCTTTATATCTGGATCAGTTGAAAACAAATTCTAGATTGGGTATTGATGACACATGTGCCCATAAGGGGAGATCTATTCATCCTAATTCTATGCTTTGTGCTCTGAGTGACTTTTTTTGTGATTTATTTTACAATATATTTAGAATTGCTAATTACACTTTCTGAACCATTTGAAAGAAGATTTGTTGCAGTTCATTTATTTCACCAAATTAACCTATTTTTTCGTAGGTTTAAGTTTCTTTATTATTTATTCTACATTGGGCGATTTACTCCTAATTGTGTTATTTTTACATGTGTGACCAAACCTGTGAAGATATCTGTGTATTTAAGTTTAGCTGTACTGGTGCAGAGTAATCAAATAAATTAGTAATTAGGTGTAGTTATATCTGTTTTTTAAAAAGAAAAGAAACGTTTTAAGTCAGTTCTGTCCTGTTTTTTTGTATCGGATCGGCACCAGTCGACGCTAATCCTCAGATATCGGTACAGGAAGTGAAAAAAGTGGATCGGTGCATCCCTATTATTGTTTTCAACTCAGCCTTTTAAAATGTACAACGTGGATCCCTTTCTTTTAATGATGCAAACCTGCTAAGCCCGTTTAACGTTTTGGATCTACAGCGATTTATATCGTGCTTTACTCATTTAAACTATTGCTACTTAGTTTATTATTGAGTAGGTTAGAAAAGGTAATTTTCTTGCTTCCCTTTTAGCCTTTTCTTTTGTCTTTCGACCTGATGATTTTTGCTTATCTGACAAAATGTTTGGACACTCCCGACTTAGACTTTTGTAATATAAACTTCATGAAATTCATCGGAACAGATAAAGATTTTCTAAACAAAGCGGGGAAACGTTTTGGGGATTAGTGAGAACTACTAATCATCATTGTCCTCTGGTTGTCTGATTCCTCCTCTCTCTCGGTGACTTTTAAGCAAATCATGAACATAACCATCACAAATCAAACATCCAGTTTCCCCTTTTAGTTTCTTGTTCCCGTTTCCAGTTTATCTGCCTCTGTTTGCATCCTCTCTGACATTGTCGCGCTGCCGATCTGATGGAAACTTTGTATTTCACGACGCAGAAATTGCGGCGGTATCGGCCGCTGAGGAACAGCTGTCCCTCCATGACCCTTCCACTCACCAAGTCCATTTCCATGGTCACCATCAGCCACAAAGACAGCGATGGTGAGTGTTTCTCTTCATGTTGGGTTCACACCTGAGTTATGATTTCTTTGCCCTTTCTTTAAATTTTCAGCCTCTCTTTTCCTTCTATAGGTTGATTTCTTTTTATCTTTTATTTTCATCATTTAAAGACAGTGTGACGCTGTGTGTCTTAAAATCACTAAGTATTTTCTTTTGAAAATCACTTCCTGTATCATGGCCCCTAAGACTTGCCTGCATTTCTTCTGTTCAAAACTGCAAACTTCAATGTATTTTATTGGACTTTCATTTGGTAGATCAACATAAAATAGAACACAACTGAAGTGGCAGGAGACATGATACAAGTTAAGATGTTTTACAAACAAAAGTATGTATTTGTTTGTGTTCATCAACTCTGATGTGAATTTCTGCCAGTTAATGTTCACAAATCAGCTTAAATCCAGCCATCGTGGACGAAGATTGACCATAAACTGAAAATTTCAAGTCCTTTCATGCATTTACAATTGGATTTTGGTCTCGATCACAGCATTATGGTGCTGCCGCCATGTTTCACAGTGGTTATGTTCTGTTGCATTTAGGATGTGACAGACAGTTGGTTGGCCTGCATTTTATTTAATATTAACACACGGTGGAAAAAATGCAAAAATACATTAAATTTTGTGGATCTAAGGTGAAAAAAACGTAGGAGAAAAACTCAAGAGGCAAGACACTTTAATTAGAAACAAACCAAAATTGACTTTATATCTAGATTACCGACACTTGGGTGTATTCCTAAAATAAGAACCACCAAGAATACACTGACTTATTGGTAACACAGTTACACGCTTTGAGCGAATGACGAGTGCTTGTTGTGGTTCCTCCCTCGTTGCCGTCGCCCCTCCGCCTCCCAGCGGTGGGACGCCTGAGACGCAAGAGGCGCATTTCCTTCTCTTTCAACCTGTCCCCCATCCTCACCAAATCTAAGACTCAGTTCATTTACGGGGACTCTTCGTCAAGTGACGATGAAGAGGAGGAGGAGGATGACTCGAGTGAGTACCAGATGGCAAACGTGGCTGCAGTAGAAACTAGATGTCATAAAAATATATATATATTATTTTTTAAACCCACAGCAGTCACGGTTCCCAGTAGAGCCCTAGAAACCCGCCTCCTCCTCTCTGTTAACCTCGCCGCCTTCTCACTGGCTACACCCGAGTGTAATGAACCGTGATTAAAAACTGCTGTTCCCACCTGTGCAGGTGTAGGGTCAGGGAGGCTTCTCCTCTCCAAAGGAGTCGTAAAACTGTCTGGAATTAAAAGAGGCTGAAAAAGATCAAACAATTTTAATATAAACCTGAGTTCAGTCCTCTGGGTTTTCATCATTTTCCTGTCCAGTGTAGGATTGGCTCCGCTAAAACAATGCTGAAGGCAACGTGGCGCCTGATTGAGCAGCAGCACCGAACATCAGTCAAAAGGAGAATACTAATTATTTCTCATATAAATCTACTGGCGGTTCGATCCTTGATGGGAGGAGGAAGAAAAGCAAACCTGCTCCTTTTGTGAACTGTGTGCTGAATTCATTATGCTGATAAATTCTGTTTGGCCGTGTTGAATTGGACCTTGGCTGCTTCTGTCACATACAGACAGTGGCAGAATGACCTTTCCGTGAATTGGCCTTTGGTGTCGTCTTTTTTAGGGGGGGGGGGAACTGGATCAATATCACGAGATAAAAGAGGAAAAGCACCATCAGAGGTGCTGCAGGTTATCTGAGAATACATGTGGGCCTGTCTTCTTCAGACCAAACCTTCCTTCATCTTTTTCCTCTACTCTCTATTTCCATTGCTGTTTTCTGTTTCATCTTGCTTACATTATCCTTTGCGGACTTTCAAAACTGAGAAGAATGATTATTTTTGAGAGAAGCCGAATGTTCCTCATTTAAAAATGACTGGAATAATCGACTTAAAGCCGTTTGCAATCGTATGGATTTCTTCAGATACAGACATATATATATATATTGGCATACATGACATACATTGTTTTATTAAGCAAATTAATTTTTCTGAAATGTCAAATCGTGTAATCTTAAGAAGCTGACATATAACAGAAGACGGGAGCAAAAATTGGTTAATGCAAAATAACAACAGCTTTTCAGATGTTAATTCTTTCTTAACATGCTTTTTTTTCACAACACTGAATAAATGTCGTCAAATGAAAAGTTTGTGAAATTACACCACCGCAATAAAAAGTGGACATTTTTCCAGACTGTTTGCAAGTTTTCAACAGCGCCAACAAATTTAGTAAAACTGCAGATGGCTTATGCACCCGCTAGAACTCTGTAACAATCTGAACCGTCAACAATGAATCTTCAATATTTAAAGTGTTTCGAATGTATTTTTAAAGCCGCTCGTCTCCTGAGCAGCCGGAAACCTTTTGGAGCCGACGGCCCTTTGGGACCGAGTGTCGCTGAACTGAAAGGCAGACTGCCTGCAGCTCTCAGCCTCGGCCTCTCCATTAGCGCGTTGCCCTCGCTCTGCAGGGGGTTCCTCAAGGCTAAGCAGCTCACTTTCAAGCATTAGAAGTAGCTCACTCCGTGTCCCGGCCAAATCCTTGCAGCCAGGGCATAACCTGACAACCTTCAGCTCCAGTGAATATAAAATGTTTTACTAGTGAGCCAGTATACTCAGCGAAAGGTCAATCCTGCTCTGTCCTGCTCACCTTTTTACCACCTGACATGACAAAAAGAAAAAAAGATTTCAAATGATGAATAAAAAAGTACTGCTCCTTACTTCCTGTCTTCTCTCCTTCCAGGTGTGAGGTTGTTTTCCAACCCCTCCGGGTCAGTAGCTTACAGGTCAGTTCACACACATTATGAAGAAATCCTTCTTCAGTGTTTTTTTAATTTTTTTATTTTTCCTCTACACCCACAACGACCTTTATGGTTCCTGTAAAGAGGAGTCGAGGAGAAGCAGCCGACTGGACCTTTATGGCGTTGTAAAGACGCGTCTGAGTGAATGTGTGAGCCGGCGTGTCGTGTAAGCTGCAAAGTAACACTGGCCTGCCTTTCAGTATATCGGAGGAAGAGCCGGGGCCTCTGCGGAGCGACACGGAGGGGAGGAACACGACCAAAGTCAGCCGGACCTTCAGCTACCTCAAGAACAAGATGTACAAAAAAACCCGGGTAAACAAAATGACTGCCTCGCCGCGTGTGGATGACCTATTTTTAGTGTGTGTGTGTTTGGGTAGACCGTAGCCACCTCTTTTTAGCAAAGAGCGAGGGAGCGGCAGGTTGCTTTTCGGGCTCCGCTGTGGTGCGTCCACATTCACCCAGGGATCGGCTTCCTCTTCTGAACAGCTGGTAGTTGCGTGTCGCGCTTCAGGGCTTGTAACTTCCTCCTGTTCACACTTCCCCAGCAGGCGCTGCTTTTGGAGTTCACAATTCATTTTGTGGTCCCGAATATACGAGTCTCTGAATGGAGATGAGCTCTGGGTTACCGTTCTATGCCTTGGTGAGAAATAACTTCCCAAGGCATGATGAGTAGCATTTTAGTCACACCACAGCCATAAACTGAACTGTATTTTATTGAGATTTTATGTGACGGAACGACACAAAGTAGGACACGACTTCTCAGCTTCTGTCTCCAGATGTACAAAGACGTATAAAAATTCTTTAACCCTGGAGGATTGAACACATTTTCTTGACGCACTTTTCAGATTTTTATTTGTTTAAAAAAAAAAAAAATCCAAAGTTGATGACCCATTCCCTTTCACTTCACAAATATGCAGTACTTTGTTTTGGCCTATTTAGAAAACAGAAAATAATTCATCAAATCTAGAAATTGGAAACATCACAGAAAAGAAATAAGATTTTGGGAATGTTTCTCCAAGCATTGTAAATTAACTTTTTCTGTGATATAAAAAACATTTTAGATAAATAATAGTCTACTTTAAAGAAGCCATTATAAAGAATTATGTTAGTTTCATTTTAGACTCTTTAAACTGTGGAATGTTTTTGAGGAATTCAACATGAGATTTATTGACACATTTTAATATCTTCTAATTAATAATCTTATTTTGTGGGTGTGGGGGGAGGATCAAATATGTTTTGTTATATTTGTCCTGCTTCTGTCATCACTTCTCACAGGACTCTCATTGAATCACATAGGAGGAATGTCAAACCATCGATGACCTCATGGTTTGTTCTTGTTACACAGAACGAGAATTATCAGCAAAGAGTTCATATCCTCCACAGGAAGTGGCGTTTCCTGCCTCTTACATTGCACAAATTTTAAAATGATTCAATTATAAATAATTCTAACCCACACGATTCCTGTCACCGTATAGCGGCGGCGCTGACGTCACCCAGGGGTTCGGATGAACTCCGTCCAGATTGGGTTTCCTGTTGTGGAGAAAATAAAAACCAGGCAGTTTTTAGCAATCTCTGCCTCCGTGTTTCTGTAAAGCCGCCTTTCACCGAGACGCCGATGGGTGAACAGGAAGTGAAACAGGAAGACAAAAACTTGCTGTAATGATTGCTGCCAAACCCCGTTGTTGTTATGTCAACCATTCTCCTCTGGTTCAGTTGCGGTTAGTCTTTACCAGGTTTAAAACCCTTAGAGCCTCTCTCGGCTCTGCTCTTCTGCACAAACACTGAAAGTGAGAACGTCGGTGGAAGAGGATGTAGTCGCTGCAGTCTGCAACAGCGTCCGCAACAGCGTCCGCTCTGCAGCGACGGCTCGTTTTGCAGAAATAGCACCTCCTGCTGCGCGGCAGTCACTTCCTCTTTGCCCAAGTTCCTGATGGAGCCTCGGCTCTGCCGGCTGTAGACCGTGCTCCTCGGGCCGCAGACCAGGGATGTTGTACGGGAGGTTCTCGGGGAGCCGCGGCTTCTCGCTGAGAAGGAAAGGTTGCCTGGAGGTAGGCTGAAAGGACCGCTCTGCTTTTCCAGTCACATCGCAGTAAAAAAAAAAAAAAGAGAGAGAAAGAAAGTTCAGTGGCTGTCAGAAGATCATATTTGAAGAGTTCTGTTCTGTGGCGGCTTGTCTTTTCTTCTTTATTTTCCAGTGAAGTCATAGTCTGTTAGACTTTCTTACACTAGAATGTCTCTTTGTTTTCAATCTGCGCTGTAGATTTCACAAGCTGTTATGCGTCCTGTGGAGGTTTCTTGTAGCCAAAAACGTCTTGCATTCCCTCTATTTTTTAAATTAGATTTCCCTGCTTCAGCAAGTAGATTTTTTTTGTGTGTGGATTTTCTCATCAAAAAGGGGTTTCCAAATGCCTTAAGTCTACTGTTTTTGGAAGTCATAGAAATCTGGGAGCGCTTTAGTTCAGGTTTAGACAGTTGTTGCAGGAAGTGAGACTTGAATGCAGTTGTGTTGCAGTGGCTCCGAAACACGCCGTGGCTCATTTAGCCCCTCTGGCATCGTTAAAAACCAAGCGAAAATGAGCCCGGCTACGACGGAGCTTTGTGGTCCTCGCAAACCGAGAGAGGCCTCAGAGCTGGCCCATTAAAAACAAGCTGGAAAACTCCATTTTTCCCATTTCCTCTGGGTTTGGGTGGAGGCTCTGTGATGCAAATCCAAAAGAATGAAGGCTCTGTTCTTTTCTGCATCACTTTATGGGATTACGATTTAGTTTTGGTGTGTGTGTGTGTGAATGCGGCGACCGACTGCTTGAGGATGAGCTTGTCCGTTAGTGGAGGAAAGAGGCGACCCTGTTGTGGAGAAGGTCAGAGACGTCTGGGAGGCTACATTAAAGCTCCTCGAATCCCGTGGATCCGTCTCCTCCTTGTTCACGCTTTCACTTTTTGTTACATACTTTTTTGTTTTGTTTTGGTAGCATTTTGTGATCATGCCTAGGCCTGATCCACCTTAACAGAATTTTGCTGGACGATAAATTGTCCCAGAAATTGTTGCGATAAACCGTGATATTGTTGTTTTTGAGACCATCTTCAAGTAACATGATGGTAATGGCTTTCTCAATGATCAACAAACTTTTATTTCTAATTAGCATTTAACACAGAAACCGGAAGAAATTTTAAATATTCAAAATAAATTAGCAAAACAACAGAAACGACACATAAAATGTGTTATGAAGTCTCTGTAGATAAAAGTGTCCTTCAAAATAAGAGCTCAAGTCACCAGACTCGAGACGTTTTTCATTCAGCTTTTGGTAGCACAAGAGAGAGAGAGAAGAGAAAAAAACCCAATAAATCATGCAAATGGAAATTAGTGAGCTCATTTTAATTTGTCAACCGATTAATTGATTTATTGTTTATTGCGACAGACCCACTGAAGACCATTGGACTTGCAGCTCTGAATGGACCACAGCACTATACAGATGTTTATTGGAATTTTGATTTTCCTTCCTCTTTAAAAATTTCAGCCACTTTTAGAAGTTATGTCATGACAGAAGGTGAAAACGTGCGAGTACTTTTGCAACGATCTATAAGTATGACTTTTCTATTATTTATCTAACCCTAAATGATGACCAAATAAGTAAAAAAAAAACATTTTCTATAACAATAGTCATAGCCGTGTTCAGCTTATTTACATTTCATTTAGATATTAAACACAGACATGTGTAGAAACAACTCACAAAAAAAGAGTGCTATTTTAAAAGTTCTTTAATAAGACACTTTGTTGACTACATAAAAATTGCATCACTTAATATCCATCCTGCCTGTCTGCCTCCCCCCCTGCTGGGAAGCACATCAGAGTAATCATGTCGCTCCGTGGGGTTTAGATTGAATTTTAACATACGCCACCAGCCGACCAGTGAAACATTTTGTCGCCGTCTGGCGCGCCAGTCCTCTCCGCGCTCAACCCGGCCTTCACTCGGAGTCTCACTCTACACTAAAATTTCCAATTTGCCGATAAAAGTGTTCCCAGTTAATTGCGGAAGCGAAGTCAGAGATGAGTCCCGTTAATAACTCGCGGAATTTTTCTCCCTCAGGAAAAAGACAGAGACAAAAGGGACAAAGACAAAGAAAGCAAGGAGAAGGACAAGAAGGCCGTGAACGGACACCTTTACACACCAGTCAGCTCGAACCAGTCCCTCCAGTGCTCCCAGTGCAATAAAGCTTTTAATGGCAAAGAGGCGTTCTGTTGTACATGTAAGTACCTTTTTCTGTCTGTTTTGCTGATTTAGTGACGTGATGGTTTTTTTTGTGACATCAGCCTTGTGCCGTTCATTACTGGAAATGCAGTCGGCGAGAGATCTTTGATCTGTTCAGGAATCAGATTCTGTTTTCTGAATTAACTGTTTCGACACTAAGAAACCAGTGCACAGCTGAGTTTTTTTGTTTTTTTTTAAACAAGACAAAAGTTACGGGTGTATACAGTAGTGCTTCAGTTCAAAGGTGGGAAAAAAAAAACACCTGCTGTGAGCAAAACAAAAACCACAAAGGCCTGCTTCACGTTTGTGTTGTGAAAGACTTTTCTGTGGACACAAAACTTAACGCTTTAGGTGAATTAATCTAACGTTAGGGTGTATGTGGCATAAATCTGGCAAAAAAACAAAAAAACTAACTCTACCTTCAGTTAAACCTTTTGGTGGTGGTAGTGTGATGGTCTGGTGCTGCTTTGCTGCTTCAGGACCAGAGAACTAACAGTAAAGGAATAAACAAAATTCAGTTCACTACCACAAAATGTCAAAGGAGAATGTCTAACCATCAGTTTGTGCCGCAGTTTGTACGTAGCACAGTGGTGTTATGTAGCAGGAACTTAATACAAAGCATGGCAACAGACCCGTCTCTTTAATGCTAAAAAACAAAACAAAGTGGAAAAGGTCGGAGTGGCCTAGCCAAAGTCAAACTTGAGTGTAAGTGACGTCTTGATGCACATGCATATATGCCTGAAAACGCTCAAATATTTCTAATTTAAAGCAGTTGTGGAAAGAAGAGAGGGGTGAGAATTCCCTTGTAGTTAATTGAAAGTCGAGACACAAACTCTTGACGGCAACATTTGATCAGTGCAGCTCAGTTTGTCACAACTGATTTTTAAATGAAATTAGCAACTAGTTAGTTGCTGCTGCCCTCTGCTTAGCTGTCTGCACCGTGCCATCATTAAATGTGAAGCAGAGAAAACAGCCGAACAGTGACCCGGTCCTTGCCATTAAATCCTGCCCACAATGCCAAATGACTGATATAACGACGCTATTGCCATCTGTGTTTGTATAGCCGGGCAAAACTATCATCAGCATGAGTAACATGTTGCTCCCTTTGTCTTACGGGGGCCATTCTTAGCATCCTTCTTGCATGTCGTTGTTGTGCTTGGCCAAATCGCTGCTGTAGCTGCACGCTCGTCTCCTGGAGGACTACTTCAGAATCGGCCCCATCAGGGTGTCGGCACAGAAAGCAAAGCCATTTTTAATTTTGCTTTTCACTGGAGAACCAGAAGAGGATGTAGCTTATTGCACAAATGGGGTGGGAGGAGTGTGGTGGGGGGAATGAAAGCAAAAAAGCTCAAAAGGAGAAACGAGCTCTGCGATGGATTACAGCCATCTTCTGAATGGTCACATTTTGCCTCAGATACTCGGCTGACAAGAAACAGCCCTTTTTGTTTTGCAGGCAGTCTGCTGCAGAGCCTTGTGAGGCTGATTTTTTTTTTTTTTCCAGGCGGTTTATACTCGCAGATGTCTGGCTGGTTTCCATCCAGCAGACAAATACAGTGTTTCTTTGTCTTCTGTTTTCTGGATCTACTTGGACGTCCACATAAAAAAAGAAAAAAACCCAATAATGTTGTAAGGTAGAAAAGGAGCAATCAAGTCAGCGTGTGAACCGGCCACCGATGGCGTCGTTGCCTTTCTTTACATAGACGTCTTTATTATTTTCTCACCCTCAGTGAGAGCGTTTGTTTACTGATGTAATCTTCAGAGCGGAAACGTTGCACGCGCCCTGGCGAGGATGACGACGCTCCGGCGGGGCGAGTCTGTGGGTTTAGGTTGCGCAACGCCTCTGATAAAGTCTTAAGTGGAAACGCTTCGGTGTGTGAAAATTAGCGGGACTGGCGGACCAATCAGAACCTCGCACGAGTTTCCCAAAGAATACAGGTAAAACTGACTGAACTGGATCAGGTGGTGCTGGCAGGGCTTATTTTAGCAGCCATGAATTATGACTTTTGTGACTAAATGATGGATATGGGAATGTTTACATAATTGAGATTTTCCCATGCAGTGCAGTATACATGTGTGTGCGTCAAAGCCTATCCTTTTTTTTCTTTTTCCAAGAGCAGTATTGCCCCTCAGTTGCATCACACACAGCGCTCCAGTCTGGCTTTCATTAGCGGGCTGGTGGAGTTTCCTGGCTGACTGTGAAAACCAGTCAGAATTTCTTGCTCCCATTTCCCTCCCACCACTCTTCCCTACACGCACTCACGCACACACACACACACCCACACACACATATACCATCACCAAGCTCACTTTGTTACTTTTCTTTCCAGACTGTAATGCATCCGTCCACAAGGGCTGCAGGGACAGCATGCCTGTTTGTGCCAACGTGAAGATGAAGGTAAAACTTTTTGCTCCCTGCCGGTTCTCCTCCACTGACCCTGTAGCGTTCTGTTGTCCTGCAGCCAAAATCAATTTTTTTCTTTTTCCTTTCGTTTCCATGCTTTTATTCCCCCGTTTCTCTGTTTAGTTGCCCAAACAGCAGTTTGCAGTGCCAGATTCCAGCGCTCCGTGCTCTGTTCCTGGCGTCACAATGAGGAACAAAGGTGAGTGTCAAACTAAACTGGACTTGAATGAATAATCATCGCCGTCGGTTATGTTTTTTTTTTTTTTTGCACAGTGCAAAGTTGGCAGAAAATCCTATACGTTTCCAATAAAGGGAAATAACGTAATAGCAGAAGTGAGCTTTAGCACTTTCATTTAGCTCTTTTGTCTGCACTTTGCTTCGGATGTTTCTCACAGACTTCCACAAAAGCGGGATGTGAGCTTTGCACACATTTCTGGGAAATTCTTTCTTCAGATTTTTCTTTCACATTCGTTATTACTCTTTTGAATGTATGTTTTCTTATGCTGTCTTGACCCCATGCATCTAAATTATAAATGGGCACCATGGATGTAGAACTCCCACCTAGTAAATAATAGTTATTTCCTTGTGACAATGACAATAAAGATTTATCTATCTATCTAGTATCTGAGCAAAAATGTCAAACAAAATCTAATCAGATATTCTATGCATTATTGTTTCAACAATTGGTCACAACCATGTTATAATTTAATGTTTGTTTTGTTTTGCTTTTATTGATTATCCATGTCTTTTTATGACTTGAAATATTTCCAAATAGGTGAATTTATCCTCCTTTTAAGTGAGACAAAAGTATGCTGTTGGACTTTGTTGTGTTGCGGTGCGAGGTTGAAAACGCAGAGATTAGCCACAGTGACCCGCAGATCAGCTGAGGCTTCGGAGCTTCAGTTCACAATATTCTGTCCACATTTCATGGCACCAAAAGTCTGAATTAGTCCTTGATATTTTGTCACATTACAACATCAAACTTCTCTGTATTTTATTGGGATTTTCTGTCAGTACAAAGTAGTGCAGATTCGTGAAATGGAAGGAAAATAATTGCTTTTAAAATATTTTCATGCAGAGAAAGAAAGTCAGAAAAGTTTGTGTGTTTGTTCTGATACAACAAGTCAATATCAGTAGGACCACCACCTCATGTAATTGCAAAGTGTTTTCAAATATGTTTATGTCTCCATTGCACATCTTGGCTGAAATTTGTGTCAGTTCTTTGCAAAATTGCTGAATCTGAGTCAAACTGGATGATATACAGTTTAACGCAATATATTAGAATAAGCTGCAAATGAGGCTCATTCGACAGATTAAAAGTACCTTTTGAAAATAACATTTAGAGAGATGGTGAACATATTAATATCTTCATTAGGTCTACATTTCTGTATAGAAAAGGGTTTATTTTTGTTGGTCTGATTTAACTTTCAGACAATTATGGTGCTTAACAATGGCAGTGAGGTATTGTTTTCCCAACTGGGACCAGCTGATTAGCATCTATAAAGCTCAAATAAGACCTGAACTTTGACCCCAAATCTCTGAGCAGTTGAAAAGGGAGGCTTCATGGATGCAGAGAGAGAAGGAGGAAGTTTAAACCATCTCTGACCAACACAGAAAATGAAAGTCTTCATTCAGAGGCTTCCTCAGAATCGTTGCGAGGCTGACCGCTACCAGAGTTCCTTCCTGCCCGCAGCATCACCATCCACAGCGACTCTCTGTAGATTCTCGGATGATACGAGTTACGACGGCGTTTCATTTCCCTTTGGGATTTTTTAAAATCAGACGAATGGAATATTAAATGTTTCACTTAGGGACAAAATTACTGCAATAAATGGACGTTTCACTAGTATTCTAATTAATTCGTTACGGCTGAATATTTTTTGTGTTGAATTGCTGCTTAAGAATAAGAACATGCTTGACCTGTCAGCTTTTTAACAAGGCACTTCCTTTGTAAACAACATTGGCTGAGTCACCGCCCACACTTCTTGAACCTCTTAACCGAGAATGTTAAGATTTTGTGTGTGTGTGTTTGCTGCCTCTTTTTCTAACAGCTGTGAGCTGCAACGTTGCAGCAGTAGGAAGTGTGCATACTGCATGCGCGTTATAAAAACAAAGTCAAAGATCAAAGATGCAGTAAGATGTGAACGATGAGTTTAGAACGATTTTTATAAAGCTGCTTCAGGTAAAGGACAGCTCCAAGTTACTCCTCGAGTCTATTAAGGTTTACCTCAACAGCACAATAACACAATGCAGAGACAACAGTCTTAATGAGAGAGCACAACGATAAAAATGGCATTTTATAAAAAGTTTTAATTGAGGCAAAACAAAAAAAATAAAAGAAACCACAAAAGAAAGTAAAATCAAAACCCTCCTGTCCCATAAATTGAGAATAAAAATGAAGGTTTTTGTGCACAAACGTATTAGACGCTGTTTCAGTTTTGTCGGGGTCTAACTGTGATTGTGACGGTTTCTCCTCTAGCTGGTGGGACGAGGGACCGTCCCAGGTCAGCCATCTTGAGCCCCGAAGACAATCTTCCCCTGATGGTCCCAGGATCACGGAGACACACCAGCATCATGACGTTCCCTGGAAACAATCTGTCAAAGAGCCTCTCGATTAGCAACATCGCAGGGTGAGCCGCTGTCTGTCGTCTGAAGGAAATATCAACATTTAGGCAGAATGGTGATGCAGATCTACTTTTTGGGTTTTTTTCTTCCTAATCTTTGATCATTTCCTCTTTCAGCCCATTTGATGACATCCCCATCAAAGGCCTGCGCTACCTTTCTCAGTCCACGGACTCGCTCAACAGAACCAACCAGGTCACAGAATCCATGGAGTCGCTCACTGATGAAGGTCAACACACACACACACGCCCACACACCTTTTTTTCTTCCTTTCTAATCTTTCCAAAATAAACAAGCGTAATTAAGCCCAACATTTTGACTTAAACCAGATTCAGGGGAGGGGTCCTGAATGTTTAAACTGTACTTCATATTACCATATTTTCCGGACTATAAAGTCGCACTTTTTTTCATAGTTTGTTGAGTCTTGCATCTCGTAGTCAGGAGCAACTTACATATGTTTTTTTTTTTTTTTTGTCTTTATGTCACTTTTTTTGACTAAAGCAACTTATAATCCGGAGCGACGTACAGTACGCAAAATGCGGTAGCTATTTCTGGACCAAGACACACCCAATGGCACATTTTTTGCTAGTGTATGTGCATTAAATGATCAGAAATCTAAAAACCGAGTTTAGATACATTAAATTGATTTCTTTCTCACTAGTGCAATTAGTTTTGCTTTTTTTTTTATCCCACTTTATCAGGCTTTAAACAACAGAGTTGAATTAACGAGACAACACGTCACATTTATCCACATTGTAGAGATTAGCGGGAGCTTTTTCTTAAAAGGAGCGTCCCATTTATCTGTGGCACACTTTAACCACCACCTGAATGAAGTACCAAGGGAGCAGGTAAGACTAGTGGTTCCCCTTTTGTTTGTCTGAACATCCTGAAGCTCCTTAGTTTGGATAATATCTGAAGAATTGAGGTCAACACTTCAGACTTATCACTGTATTCTTTCATAACTTCTATTTTTTATGCTTCTATTATATTTACATTTTATGAGGAGGCAGTGTTAGAATTTGTCACATAAAATACAGTGAAGTTAATGCTTTTTTGCTTGTGTGATTTACATCGACTTAAATGGAAGAAAAATTCTCATATTATTATGTCTGAATAACTTAAACTTTAGTCTTGTTAGCGATCAGTAGAAGGCGTGAAAGGAAACGTCGTGAACGGAAGCTGTGCTCCTCGTTCAGGGACGGAGATGATGGACGCGCAGCTTCTGGGGGAGTTCGAGGCGAACGCCAAAGAGTTCGAAGCAGACTCGTGGAGTCTGTGCGTGGAGCAGCAGTACCTGCAGCAGCAGAACAAAGAGCTGGTCAAGAGACAAGACGTCATCTACGGTACGACCAAAATAAGCAAAAACAATCAAACTCGTATAACACATCAGGGGTTCCTCTAGGATTTTTGAAATAATCAAGTAATCAATTATCCGTGACACGACGGTCATTCCAAACTGAATGTTTTTTGAAAAGCATTTTATTCACTATATTCACGCTGTGCAATTGAAATTACAACTCTGTTGTAGTAATCCAGTGGTGCAGTTTGCAGCCTGACTGACAGCATTTTAGCTCTAACGCCCTGTTGTTTGGAAAATCAGTCTGAGGGGCCCATTTAGGCTGAGGAGCATAATAATTAGGAAATGGTAGATTCATGTCAGTCACCAGTATCACACCAGGAACACTGGAAATATTTAAATGTCACACGTGTCTCATTACAGATCAGTATCGTTTCTATGTTCCTCAGAACTTGAGGGAGCTGTGTAACCATGAATTACATTAAGCATCTTCTTCATCTAACATTGCATCAAAGTCTTCCTCAGATCTCTTCCTCTTCACCTGAAGATATTATAATATCCTCATCTGGATCCTCAGCGACGAGTCTCAATGGAAAACTTACCCGACTTTAAGCTTTGTCGTGCTGTTCAAAACTTTTCTGAAACATTATTCATGAAGACCAAACTATATTAATCAAATGTTGTTCGTTTGCTGCAGGGTCGTTTTCACAGGGTTGCATTAAAAATACGTTCAGCTTAATCTTACTTGAGTACCTTTATTTCTCCTTTTCTCTCCCTCTACTTTGGACTGTTGCATTGGGTTTTACTTAGGGTTGACAAATGCAAGACATGTTTTTTTTTTTCAGGAAGTCACATACGCCTGAGCATTAAGAATGTCTCGTTTTACTTTCCGCAGAGCTGATGCAGACCGAGATGCATCACATCCGGACGTTGCGCATCATGTCGGAGGTATACAGCAAAGGCCTGCAGAAGGAGGTCCCGCTGGAACAGCACACGGCGGAGAAGATGTTTCCGGCGCTGGACGACCTCCTGGACCTCCACTCGCAGCTCCTCCAGCGCCTCCTGGACCGAAAGAAGGAGAGCCAGCTGGAGGGGGGAGGCTCGGAGGGCGGCTTTGTCATCAACAGGATAGGAGACATTCTGGTCAGCCAGGTCAGAGCAGCCACGGTTTACACTTGATTTTGCACTGAGTTGAATGAAGTTTTAAAGCTTCAATTCCTTTTTTTTTCCATTATTATTTTCCATGTCACTGTGAGTTTTGCATATTAATTTTTTTATCCCTCTCTGCTCTTAGTTCTCGGGATCCAACGGCGAAAGTATGAAGAGGGTTTACGGGAAATTCTGCAGCCGCCACAACGAAGCCGTCAACGTCTACAAGGACCTCATGAACAAAAACAAAAACTTTAAAACCTTCATCAAAGTGAGGATGAGAGTTTTCTCAAGCTGACGATGCGTTTCATTTGAATCTCTCTGCTAATTTGCAGCCTCTCTCTCCGTCTCTGTTGGTTTTGTGAAGCCCTGTCACTAGTTGTGTGAGCACGCTTCTCTAAAAGCACCTCCTGTTCTTTGTTTTCTCCCAGAAAAAGAGAAGTAGCAGCACTGTGCGGAGGCTTGACGTCCCAGAATGCATCCTGCTGGTGACCCAGCGGATCACAAAGTACCCTGTGCTGATTCAGAGAATGCTGTCGCACACGACAGGTGGGTTAAATGTCAGCCTCGTTTAACCGTCGTTACATTATTTCTCATTGGTGTGTGAAACAACAGGAGAATCTAAAGTCACCAATTTAAATATAGAGATGCATTGATGAACAATCTTCCTGAAAGATTCAGATTAAAACGCTTAATGGATTTTGAAAAGTAACAGATTTAAAAGAGGTAGCTCACCAGTGATTTGTGAAAGCATAACCATTGCTATTTTTTGTCAAATTTGTATGCATTAGCATAGATACTGTTGGTTGACATGGCACAAAGATGGCTAAAGTTCTTAGTTTTATTGCCTGTAACAAAATGGACGTCAACACTTTCAGTATTTAACTTGCCAGCCACTGATCAGAACTGATGAAGGGGAAAAACGTGGAACAAGTAAAATGTCAAAGACAAAAATAAAATAATTAAGAAGAAAATGAAAACAATAAAACCAAAACTTTTATCTCCAGTTCGAAAAATGAGTAGGAAGAAGACAAAGCTTATTAAATAGCCTCATCCAAATATATACACATTTTCACATCTAATTGATTAATTGATCGATGGATCTCGCATATTTTTTCTTTTACGTCGTGCCTTGGATTTTTCTTTAATTATATTTTTTAAAGTTTTGATCATGATCAGTGGTGCTGCCACCACTGTGTCCATCATGCATTTGCTCATTTTGTTATGATGGATGAGAAAAGATGCTGGTTACAGGAAGGTTGAATAATAGGTCGATATAACGTGTCAAAGCAGGTATGCTAAATATTTTTGATGAGGTTTCTTTTAAGCACATTAATATAGATATTTAATCCCACACAAGCTTCGCCTGAATTGTCATAAATGTTATTATTAGAAACTTTGCACAATTACAGTCTTCTGTCTTTTTACTGTGCACCAGTGTGTCACCTGGTTTAGGAAATGAACAGAAAGGAGCTTTTTTTTTTTGTTTTGTTAATGTGATTTACATGAGCTCATTTATTCTGCAAGGGGGAAAAAGGCAGTAGTTGTTTGTTCGCCTATTTTCGAGTGGTGGATCAAGCAGAACTCTGAAGAGCCGAAACATTTCGCACCGTATTTCTATCTGATTTAAACGAGTTGTCGTCAGTCGGCCTCCTACTGTGTACATTCTCTCTAATCCTTCCCTGGAGCCTCTTTACGGTTCCATGTAGGATGGTGGAGCTCTGACTTAATCCCCAAGGTGATTTAAGTCGACTCCGTTTTTTTTTTTTCTTCATTTTTTTTGACAACTCTTGTATATATTGAAAAGAAGCAGCAGAGTATCCTCGAAGATTATTTTATTTTCCCTCTGCTTTGGAGCTGCAAGTACAAAAAAACAAAAAAAAAAAACAGCAGGAGAAAAATCTCCTAAACATAGGTCAAGTTGTTACTTATTGTGTCCAAAGCTATGAGCTCAAAGGAGAGCGCACAATGTTGCAAATGTTGACTTTGGATTTTTTTTTTTTTTATTCCTCATTATGCAGAAATATAACAACTTCACAAACTGTAAGGTGAAAGTGCAGATAACACCAGGAGCTTCCATAAGTATTTATACCAGTTGAACATGTTTATAATGTTTTCACATTGAAGCAAATTATGTTGGGATTTTCGGTAACACTTAATATGAAGGGGTGAGCAAAAGACTGACATGACACTGTCGTAAACACGACATAACACCTGTTACAAACATGAATCCGTCTTCTTTAATGTTTATGACTGTTTTCATGAAGTGACATTCGGTCAATGATGACACTTTTAATGAATGCAAAGATGCATTAAAGTGTCATTATTTACAGAATGATGCTAAATTGAATGGACTTTTAATGCAACTTTGCATTGTTCTGTAAATAATGACACTTTTAGTCGTCAAAGACTGTAAATTCCACTAAAAGCTGAAGTGAGGTCTGAACACCTTGGCCGCCTCCCCTCCGCAGACACGGACGAGGACTATGTTGACCTGAGCGAGGCCATCCGGTTGGTGAAGGAGGTGATCGCCGCCGTCGACAGCAAGGTGAACGAGCACGAAAAGAAGCGGCGCCTGAAGGAGTTCCACAGCCGCATGGACAGCAAGTCCATCATGATCCTGAAAAGCGGCCAGTTCTTCGCCAGGGAGGACCTGCTGAGGCGGAAGCTGATCCACGACGGAGCGCTGCAGCTGAAGAACACACAGGGAAGACTAAAAGGTGAGCGTACAGACAGTCATCTACTTTTTTCTTTTGTTGTTGTGTCGTCGCCAACAAAATATGTGAGCGGTTTATGGTCTTCCAGACGTTCAAGCTCTCCTGCTATCGGACGTCTTGGTCTTCCTTCAAGAGAAGGACCAGAAATACGTCTTTGCCATGCTGGTAGGTTCTTACTGTCACCTTCTTGCATCTTTTTTTCTTCTCTCTCTCCCATCCTCTCCCCGCTCTCCCTCCAGTGATAAACATCAGATGCTGTCACACTTTCTCCACGCCGTGTTCTTGCTGTTAGCAGTAGCTGCCCCTGTTTATTTCTCCTAGCGAGCAGAGGAGCGGCCGCCTCCTGCTCGCACGCTAGCTTGAACCTCATAAAGCCGAGCTCCTGACCCAGCTGCGTTAAATCATTTGGGGTTTTCAGCTGGGGCTCGTCCCATGTTTACAGGACTCCCAGCTTCATGCTGTGGCACATGCTTTTCTGTTGCACATTAGAGGGATGAAAACAGAGACGGAGCCCGCGGCTGGATAATCGCATCCGTCGGTAAAGCTTGGGAGAGGTGGAGTCGGGGGTGGGGGGGGCTGATGACACTGAGAGGGGAACATCCTGAATAAGTGGCAGAACGGATTGAAGAATTAGAAGCGGACGACAGGATATAAACACCGTTGAACTGTTTTAAAAAGTTGATAACAACCACAGCGTGAAGGTAATGAATTCTGGAAGTCTTTCCGCACTTAAACAACTTAAAGGTTTTACGTGATTCTGCAAACAGAGGAAGATTCTCTGAAGTTTTAGACTTTAAAGCAAGTGTTAACTCAGTCATCTGTGTTTAAACAATGCATGTTTTTTATCTACTAAACAAGAAAGACCTCCGATTGACCAACTCGTAAAGTTAGCAGTGGTAAATCGCAGCTTTTATACTTTTAACAGAGCACAGTGCACTAGAGCTTAAAAGATTAATCAGATTAATCGTGACGAATCAATTACTCAAATAATCGACAACTAATTTAGGTAATCAATTGAGCATTAGAATGAACACTCAACATCATTAACTCTTGTGTATCTTTTTCTCTAATCTATCTATGTTTATATCTATGAACAACTCTGGAAAAAATGAAGAGCCCACTGCACTGAACCCCATTGAAAACCTTGTTGTTATTCAACCAAATATTAATTTCTGAACTTTTCCTGAGTTAAAACATTGTAACAACAGTATTGTTGTTTCTAACTTTTTCTTTGCATTATCTGAGGTCTGAAAGCACTGCATCGTTTTGGCTATTTTGACCATTTCTCATTTTCTGCAAATAAATATTACATTTTTGATTGGAATTTCAGAGACATGTTGTCAGTAGTTCATAGAATAAAGATGTCCATTTTCCTCAAACAAGAACTGATCAGTTATATATAGTATATATATATATATATATATATATATATATATATATATATATATATATATATATATATACTCTTGACCTTTTTTCTTCCTCTTTGCTTCACTTGTTTTTCCTGTACAAATAATTAACCCCCTCCCCTATTGTCTTTCCTTGGTGCTTTTTGCATCCTCTCTCCCTTGACCCTCCCACTCCCTCCTGTCTTTCTTCCCCCCCCCCCCCCCCCCCCCCCCCCTCCTCTCCTCCCACACTGGCTTCATCAAACCCTCCCTGTTTTTTTTTCTTTCTCTTTTTCTCATCCTCCCTTCTCTCCCTGAAGGACCAGCGCTCCACGGTCATCTCCCTCCAGAAGCTGATCGTCCGGGAAGTCGCCAACAAGGAGCGCGGCCTCTTCCTCATCACGGCGGGCACAGAGAAGCCGGAGATGACGGAGGTCCTGGCCAGCTCCAAGGAGGAACGCAACACCTGGATGCAGCTCATCCAGACCGCCATGCAGTCCATGTGAGTGGGATTCATTTAGATTTCTGCTGTGGTTTGTTCTTATTTATTTCTTTATTTTTTTTTGTATCCCACCATCCAACTTCTATTTAAAGCTTCTTTTCTCAAAATATATCTTAATCTTCTCTTTATACTCCTACTTGTAACTCTGCTGTGAACAAGCTCAGGTTTGCCCTCTCCTCTGCGGTATAAAGCCAGGGTGAGAATTTTTTCCAGCTTTTTTTTGTGTGCTTTTTTTCATGATAATGCACGCGAAGTTGGGACAAAGCACTGTGCTGCCAGGAGGATTAACTGCTCTCTACCTGGGGATGGGATGTACTTCGGGTCCATCTAATGCTGGACTGGCTGCGAGGGCAAGCTCGCTTATAAGCAGAGGATTATTCGAATGCAGTCAGTGGGGGGAGAGGGGTATTTGGGGGAGGGCTGTGAAAGGGGGGGAGAAGAAATAAGAGATTTAACACTCCGTCTCACTCCCCTCCCGGTCCCGACTTCTGTCGGAATACAAAACTGAAATCAAGCCATTGGCAGGAGATGAGAACAAAACTCGATGAGCGCGCCCGTCTTCTCTCTGAGTTATGCATATGAATGGGCTCTCCACGAGATAAGGCTGGAGCTCTTTTTTTTTTTTTTTTTTTTATTGTAAATCCTCCGTGGGAGGAAAAGAAGTTTGGAAAATGTCGTAAATGAGAGGGAAGTTATTAAGTAATTTCTCAGAGGTGAACGACACGGGTTTTAGTTCTGTTTTTAACGAGTGTTTGCATCGTTTGCTTATATTTGAATGTTTTACCTGGAATTTTACCTTCACATTAAAGAGATAATAATTAAACAAGTGTCCTTTTTTCGGATTTTAATCTTTTCTTTTTCTTTTTACTTTCTGCGTCCACGCAGGGAGAAAGACGAGGACGAGGGGATCCCCAGTGAGACGGAAGACGACAAAAGACAATTAGAGAGCAAAGCCAAAGAGATGAGAGGTGAGAAGAGACACGTCAGACGTTCTTCTTTTGTGAAAGGAAAAATGCTTTATTTTTTTGGTTTTTTCTCCCCCACTTCCACCTTCAAACACTCTTTGTCTGTTTCCACCGGGCAGATATGTTGAAGCAGAAAGATACGGAGATTATGTCTCTGCTGGAGGAGAAGGTGCGGCTCTTCAGGGAGATGTGGGAGGGCCTGAGCCCAGGCGAGGAGGCCTGCAGGCAGGTCGAGCCTTTCTTCAGGTCAGCCTGCAGCCAGGAGCCGCCTCAGGGGGCGTCCATCATGAAAGACGCCCTGCAGGAAGGTGAGGCGGAAAGGAAGGGATTTTTGTTGGTAAAAATGCATCTTTCATTTGGCGTTCTCGGCTCTGAAGCAGTGCAGACGTGAGTACTGAGAAAGGAAGACAGACAAGCTCGGCTCCCAGCCCTTGGATCTTCTTGTAGATGAGCAACGTTGTTATTAAATTTAGACTAGGGGTTTTGTAAGGTGTTTTTGAATTTTGATAATCTTCCACTATTTTCACGTGTGTTCAAGCTACCATGTGTTTATATGGACAAATAGTTTAGCTACAATGTATCTCGTGATCTATTTCAGGCTACGTTCATGCAGGAGGTGAATGTGACCCAAATCTGCTTTATTTCAGTTTTATTTGCTCATGAGTTCATAATTATGAAAGACGTTTATCACTGAATCACATGATCACATCACAACCCCTCCCCTCTTGGTCCTGACTATACATCCAAGCACTTCTACTTCTACAGAAGTTGCAGTCAGTGCTCCACAAAATATTCTTGTTTTTAGCTGAGAGTTCAATAGCTTCCTTCATCTTGTTCTTGTTGGTTTGCTGAATGAACGTTAAAATTCATCCATTAACGGCTCGATCCACTATTACTTCTGCAGACAGAGCGCCGCTGTGTTACGTCAACGTTCTTCTTCTGTGCAAGCCGGTCGCTTTGCGGTCGTTAACCGTTCAAATAAAAGTCTGAATTTAATTGGTAGAATGAACGACGCAAAAAGAAAAAGATCGGAATTAGAACATCAGGACCTGCTGTGCGAACGTAGCCGGAGTTCTTTATAAAGTCGACCTCCAGGCCCTGATTTGCGATGTGCGTTCTCCAGCTCAGGCTCTCACATCTGTCAAGAACTCCGATTCATTCTGAATCTGCAGCCAAGCGTTTGTTTGGCCTCTGCTTGCTAAATCTGGAACAAAAGATTGCCGTTCTGCTCAACACTTTCATTTTTCCCATTAATGCTGTTTGAACTTTTTCACTTTTTGTCACTTTGCTTCACAGTATTTTAGTTGGATTTTACATAAAGACCAGCAGATAAAGTAGTGCACAGTTTTCAAGTGGATGAAATACGACACACAGGTTTCAATATTAGTGATAAAAATCTGAAACGCTGGTGTGTATGTGTGTGTGTTTGCATTCAATCCCTCTGAGTCAGTTCTTCGCAGAATCACCTTTTGCTAACATTTGAAGCTGCCAAGTCTCACACAACTAGAGAGAAAAGGCTCTGGCAGATTGGAAGGTTTTCTGTAATCATGTTTATGTTAAATTCTTCTCAGAGATTTTTTATTGGGTTTGTCTAATGTATATAGGGTCATGTGCTGTGTTCTCAATCATATGCAGCAAAAAGTTAAATTAAAGTCTCGTGTGACAAAAACACATCCAGCTGTTTGCTTCTGGCCGTCTCGCAACAGAATCAGATCAGGAAATTTAAATGAAATTCCACAAAAAAAGGAAGCTGATAATTTACTGAAGGCAATACTAGATTTAGGCATATCAGAGTAAATGGGCTAAATAAAAATGAACAAATATAATTTTTGGGGGGAGAAAAAAAATTAAAGTCAGGTATTATTTTCTTCTCTTTTATTTGCTAAAGTCACAGGATTTGAAGAGGTTCAAGGTGTACGGATACTTTTGCCCGGCATCCTAAATAAACCCGCTTATCCACAAGAATCCTTCAGATAATTGCACATCCTGTTTCTGAGTTAATTGTCTCAGACTCATTAGAGACAGGGAGAGAGAGAGAGCGGAGGGCGAGAGATATTTGTTGTTCTGGGAAGGCATCTTTTCAAAAGAGTGCGCCGACGACACTAAAAGGAGTCGGGATGAGTTCGGCAGTCGGGTTCCAGCTACGTTTGACGCGTTTGCCGGCCCCCGACGTTCCTCAGATTTGCACGAGAAGAAAGCACAGAACTCTGAGAGACGCTGAACTGTAATGTTGTGACAAAGAGATGGGAATGCGGAGAAAGACGGAGACACGCGTCACATTCTCTGCCCCATTAGGGTGGCTTTATTTGGGGAAGACTCGGGTGTAGAACTGCTGCATGTTTTCTGAAGGCAAACTCCACTCTGCTTGTTTTCAGGAAAGTTAGGAGTAACTTTAACAGGTTTACTTATTTTAAACAATGAGGAATGCACAACATTTAAAAATTATATATAAGGAGTTTTAATTGATTTATTAAGAAAGATAATAAGATGTTTATGTCAGATTTATGGCTTTTCTGTTGCAGTGCTAGCACAGTATCACTTCCATAAAGGTTTCTTGTGTTTATTCATGTTTCAAAGTGAGTTAATGCAAAAACACAAAATCTTACCAAGAAGATTGGTAATCTTTCAAATATGTCAGTACACTTGAATTAAAACAAAACTAACTTAAAAGTAACCTGTCAGTAAGATAAAGAAGTTTGTTTTAAGTCATAATTCTTGAATATAAATGCAAAAAGTACTGTTCCACTGGTTTTTTCACTGCTTTTTTCAGCCTGAGAAACAAGCTCATTCATCTTGCTGAAAAATTACTTTTAAGATCGCTTTGTCCTACTTCAAGTTTAATAAGATATTTGCACTTGAAACTAGACAAAAATACTTGGTAGGATTTTGTGTTTGTGCCGTGCAGTTTGGGAAATCACACACTGCTCCAGGCGAAGAAAACTCCAAACCAAACCTGAAATTGGTTAGAACACCAAGAAAATGTTTTCCAGCTTGCAGCTTTGGCAACGACTCACAGCTTGATGACATTTCAGTGTTGCATTTTTTACACGCCTGCATTTCTGATTTTCTTTATTTCTCCTGTTTTTATCCCTCCGGTCTCTTGCACATGCTCCTTTTTTTTCTTCTTCCCTTTTTTGTCCAGAGACAAGATCATTTTCGCATCGCAAATATATTGAAAGTTTTAGTGAAGCAGCTCTGTGGATCAAACAGGTTGGTGGTTGTTGCTTGGCAACGGGAGCCAGGAGTGCCTGGCTGGATTCTTGGGTGCAGAACTGAGCTGTAACACAGTTAGCTGGGATAATCCACTTACCGACCTGCACATTAATGTCTGCTTGTGTGTGTGTGTGTGTGTGTGTGTGTGTGTACAGTGGAGACGTTGCAGGCGCTGGTGAACGGCAGCCTGGGGGGAGCGATGGCCAGCGTGCACGAGGGAGGAGCCTCCGGGCCCGTGTGCCTGCCCCGTCGGGCCGAGACGTTCGGAGGCTTCGACAGTCACCAGATGCACGGCGGCAAGAGTAAGCCCCGCCTTCTGACGTTGGGTTAGATTGAAGGGAAATGCACCAAAAAAAAAAAAAAAGAAAAAAGTCCCAATCCCACTGTAAAATTCCACATTTAATTGACCGAGTTGGAGGTGACACAGCACCTGATGCTTCCCATGATGCACCTCTGTTGGTGTTTTAGAAGCGGCTGGGGTTTCCTGAGGGAGGCGTGGCCTGAAGCGACGCCTCTCCACTGACCGGGCTTGAAAGCGGATGCAGCGCGTCACGTTGAGCTGGTCTAGGGTTCTGCTTCTGCATCCGCAGCCGAACAAGGACGGCTACGTTAGATGGGATTTAGTATTACTGACGGAATTTGTGGAAGCGGAGAGGGAGAAGAACGAAGCGCAGAATAAAATAGCTGCACTATGACGGAAATCAAAAATGGTTGTAAATGTTCCAATTTCCAACGGTGGAGTCACAAAGCAAATTATATAAATAAGACTCTCCCCATAAAAATACGGACCTTAGTATGTTTTTACTTCTACTGCTGAGAATCTAAATGCTCAAATCCTTCATCTTTATTTTTAATCCTTTGTAGTCTTTTGTGAGTCTCTGGAAAATATGATGTCAACACCAAAGTTGCGTGACTTTTAATTTTCTGTTGTTGCTTCCTATGCGACCTATTGATTAAAGTCACAGAGTCTCTCCTTGTGTTGCAACACAAATTGAATTTAGTCAACATAAAAATTAAAAGGAGACAAGATTTTCCAAAACAAGAACATTTTATGTGTTGAGCTGCAAATCCTTGTAGGTTTATGTTTCTACTGGTTTCCCAAACAGACAGGTTTTTGTCTATTGTTCTTCTAAGACAATGTTGTTAGGTCAGATGGCTAAGAAAACAAATGTGAACAGCAGTTTTGAAGTTGTGCCAAAAAAAATTTGATTTGCACTAGGTCTTGTTTTTGACTAGGCCACTTTTTAATTGTCGCTTAATGGTTTATTAGATTAAAATGAGTCCCAATCTATTAACTACTAACATCCACTTAGACCTTCTTTTAGTGTTATATTTTGGACGCCATCCAGAAGGGGGCACCACTGGTCAGCCTTAATCAGAGCCAGTTGATATAGAAACAATGATGGTGGTGCCATACCAGAACGGGAAACAGAAACTGTCCAAACAGTCCGGAGTGGGATTCCAAATTGACTTTATGTGGTTCTGTTTTGAAATATAAACATTCCACATTAAGTTTCACCACAAGAGCCGTCTCTCAGCCGAGCATCAGGGCAGAGCAGCGGCAACTTCTTTTTCAAAAATTACTGTCATGAAGACAAGTGCTGCGACGGCATATTAGGGCCATTGTACACAGGAGAAAAAACAGGATGAGTACATTTTTGGCAAAAATTGCAAATTTTTTTAAATCAATCATTAAATATCAGAGTTTTTAAATGTTTTTTTTTTTTTTTTTGCAAATTTTAGATTTTTGGAGCTCAGAAATGTCCATGTTTTTTTTTCTAGAAAATTTCCGAGATTAACCTAAAAAGTTCTGATTTATATTTTTTTGGCAGAAATTTACTCCGTTTTTTTCTATCTACAATGTCCCTAACACATCGTCGTAGATTGTGTTAGCTTTGTGCTACACGCAGCGTTTTGGTTGTAAAATAGACACACCAGCTCGTCGTTGTGAGCAGGTAAAACATCTCACTTGAACCTCCTCCAAACTTCAACACTACTTTCCAAAGATGAGACGGTTTTCTCTTATGGACCAGGTGTAGACGGATTTGATTTGCATTTATGGAAAAGACGGTTGATATTTGGAGGGCTACCTTACAGATAAACTCGGCGCATCTGCTTTTTGAAAAACAAAAAGAAAGCCTAAACATGATAAATCTTTTATTGCTGTTCTAACATGTCGCCTGTCTAAAAAGGTAAAAAAGAGCAAAAAAAACCCCAACTTGTCATCTTTAAAATGCGATCACATCCATAACCCTACTCTGACGATTCCTGACACAAAATAAATGTATTGAATGAACATTATTTGAACTTTTTTTTTTCTTTTAAACATGCTCCGTCTTGTTTGTTTCCCGGTCTCGCCAGGTGGAGACGGAGACGAGAGCGAGGACGCGGTGGGAGACCTGCGCAGGACGGAGTCGGACAGCGTTTTGAAGAAGGTCTGCATCTCAGCGTCCGGCTACTTCCTGACTCACACGCAGCCTGAGGCCATGTGTCCTCCTACATCAGCAACAGCATTTAGATAAATGTTCCTGCCCACCCACCACTCCTCCCCCCACCCCACTGCTGGATTAGCCTCTTGACTCTTCCTGCCAGGTCTTGTTGCCACTGACGACCATCAGCTGGATATCTATCCGACAGTGGTGGGGAAGAAGAAAGAAACACAAAAAACCCCCAAAAAAACAAATCAACCTCTGTTTATTCCAGTGCTGGTGGCATTGTTGTGTCATGGATGCAGTTTTTTCTGCATGTAATAATTGTCAGGATGTTTTATGAATCTGTTTGACAAAAAAGTAATAATAATAATTACAGAAGCAGGCAAGCCCTTAGTGGAAATGTTCAGAGGAAAATATGCACTGAGCTAGAAATCAAAGGCATGTGCCACATCTTGAAGTAAAAAATTTAACTTAAAAAAGAAAAGCTGCACATTAATAATCTTCTGCATGCATGCGACTTAAATCGGTCTGAGTTCTTGTTTTTTTGCATGCAGGGAGGAAACGCCAACCTGGTGCAGCTACTGAAGAGGAACAGTGAGGTAAGAACGCCTTCCTGTCTCCGAGCTCGCTAAGAGACGTCGGCATGGAAACGGTCAAAACAACCGTTGTTGCTGCAGCCCAGCCCATGCGTGTTGTTGCAGCAGCTTTTGGCTGTTGCACAAAGTGCTCTTTGGAAGTGTAATGAACAAAGAGACAGAGATGCAAGTGCCTTGCTAAATAGAAGATGAAGTACGTTTTTAAAAAAAAAATAGAGAGAAAGGGAGAGGTTACTAAATGTTTTTAGTTTTTTCAGAAATAATATCCAGATTTGTTTGTGACACTACATCTGGGATGAGGCAATATGGACGTAGAATTTTATGGCAATATTTTGCGGTACTATTGTGATAACAGTAAAGATTGTGATAAAAAAAAGTAATAATAAATGGTTTTGCAGGACGGTGACTGCATGGCGCAGCATTAATATCACCATAAATACAAATATTCTCATCTGAAAAAGCCTTCTATGGGATGCCACTTACTTAAATAGATGTGATTTTTATCACTACACTGCAAAAACAGAACATCTTACAAAGTGTTCTAGGTCTAGTTTTTACTGCAAATATCTCAGTACACTTTAAACAAAGCAATATACATAAAACAATAGTGGCTTGTTTTACGTGTATTGATTTTTGACTTTTATGTAACTTTGATGTTCATCAATATTAAGGAATTATTGACTTAAAACAAGCTCATGTATTTTGCTTAAACGTTACTTGTAAGTTAGTTTTCCTGATTTCAAGTGGACTAAGATATTTGCACCAGAAACTAGACCGAAAATTACTAGGCAACATGTTGTTTTTGCAGTTTAAACTAATTAAATTAAATCTTTTTTTTTTTATTTACTGATATTTATTAACACTCTTATGGAACAAAACATGGAACAAATAGCAAAAAATAAAACTTCTGATTGTGCTGTTTTTTTTTTTACTTAACATCAAGAGCTGAGATTCATCATGACAACGATAAATCAAAAGTTTTTATCACGACAAGATATTTTTCACTAAAACTGATAAGTGATACGATAAATGCCCACTCCTACATGAGGCTGCTGTGTGCCTCAGATTTCACCTCCAGTTTCAGAGGGTTCGCTTCCTCAGCTGCTAGTAACATCACATAAATCCTATTTGTATGCTTGTAAACACTCAGCAAAGTAAAGGTCAGCGGCCTGGTCCTATTTAGAGTGTTTTAAAAAGAAGACAAATGCCACGTCCGTAACATGCTAGTATGAAGCCCGGCTTCCATAAACGCTGCAGGACAGAGCCTATTCATGCCGCTTGAACTCTTTCACGTTTTGTCAGGTTGCAAACAAAAACTTTAAGGTGTTTTAGCGAGTTTGTGTGTTAAGACCAAGAAAAATGGAATGGAAGGGGAGGAAAAAAAAATTTTTTTTCAACATTTTTAGTAAGGCACTCTAAGCAGTTTAACAGCAAGCGAGATGATAGCAGCAGGACGAACGCAGGTTGTATGACGCTCGTTGTTTTCACTGTTTCCCACAGCAGGTCCTCCACAGCGTCTCCAACCTGCATCTCCTGCTCAGCACTCTGCAGGTACGCCGCCTCTCCTCCAGTCTGCATCCGCTCGCTGCAGATCAGAACTCAGAAGATGGAACATTGTGAAGCTTTGTGTTGTTAATGTACATCTGAAAAGTTTATCCTTCTGTGTGCAGATCGACATACGCTGCAAAGTCTTATTTTTGTGTCTAATTTCTAGTTCAAATATGTTAGTAGACATGAAATAAGGCAAAACTAACTCGCAAGTAACCTGTCAGCAAGACATAGGAGCTTGTTTTAATTCAATAATTACTAGATCCGATATTGGAAAAAACTCTAGATTGGTATCATTGACAGTATGCCCGATCTAGTCAGTCTATTTCTAAGCTTTTTGCTGCAAGTGACTTTATGCTTTATTACTTATTTGACCTTATATTCTAAATATAACTGCACATTCTGAGCCATTTTAAAGAAGATTTGTTGCGGTTTATGTTTTCCATGTTTGACCAAGATAATCAATCTATTGTTTGTCAGTTTCACTTTTTTTATTATTTATTTCACATTGACTGTTATGTTCCTATTTGCACTTAATGAACAAATTAAAGTTCTGTGTTTTTTTTGCATTTGACCAAGCTTGTTAAGCTTTTTGGTGTATTTAGGTGTGCTATACTGGTGCAGAATTATTAAATACATTTGTAGTTTAGTACAGTTATGTCTGCGTTTTAAACAAAATGTTAAAAAAAAAAAGAAACATTTTTAGTCACTATCGGCCAATACTAAACCTCAGATATTGATATTAGTATCAGAAGTGAAAAAGTGAATCGGTTCCTTAAAATAGATTAAGGAAAAGTACTTAGTTATGAGTGAAATAATTTGCCAATGGAACAAAACATTTTCCCCATATTATAACTTGAAATATCTTTGTCTTTTTCATCAAAATTGAAAGACTAATAAATCAAAACAAGCTCCTATATCTTGCTGAAATGTTACTTGTCTGTTTGTTTTTCACGTCTACGGAGATTTACACTACAAACTAGACCAAAATAACTACTTGGTAAAATTCAGATTTTGCAATGTAATGAAACAAACAAACAAAAAAACCCGTCTTAAATTCCAAAGAGTTTGTGTGTCTGATGTGATCTTTGCCGGCGGCAGGCGGTGGTGGTCCAGCAGGACAGCTACATCGAGGACCAGCGACAGGCCCTGAGCGAGCGCTCCTCCTCGTGCTCGTCGCTGTCGCGCCAGTCGTCGCGGCCCAGCTCGCTGATCGAGCAGGAGAAGCAGCGCAGCCTGGAGAAGCAGCGACAGGAGCTGGCCTCCCTGCAGAGGCAGCAGGCCGCTCTGGCCGAGGAGAGGCGGAGGAGGGAGAGAGAGTGGGAGCTGAGGGAGCAGCAGCTCTCCGACAGAGAGTCCACGGTGCACCTGCAGGTGAGACGACGCCTCGTCTTCCACCCACGTCCTTTTCCACGTCGGGCTCTAAGTTTTCCAGGAGTGGGGATCACTTCATGCCGGAGTAGTTCAGAACTGCAGGGGCTTTTCTTCCACATCGTGCTATAAAGTAGAAACTCTAGTTCTCTTCACAGACTTCCTTAGTTGCTTGAAATTTCAAATAATCAGTCAATCGAGTTGATTTGTATGACGCGTTTCAGCACCAACCCAGTTCAAAGTATTTTATATCATAAAAACACAAAAGCAAAAAAAAAAATTGAGAAACCAGTAACAAACATTTTGCTTTGTCACTATTCTTTTTTTTATACTTTCAGCTTGATGTGAGATGCAGATTGAAGTGATTGTTTGTGTTTATGGGATTTGGTTACGGTGAAAGGATGTGGCTTTTTAGAGTTTCAGTGTTTCTAATTAGAATCATCCACTATTACAGGTTCACAGTGCTCTCAGGTATTAAAATAGTCTCCCAGGCCTCAATATTGCTATAAAACCTGTCAGAGGTAGAAAAACACTTGAAAATAAGATAGATGTTCACCTTCCCCCAAAAGAAAACCCATCCTGAAACATTCACCCAGAGCTGCAGTAGGATGGGTTACACCAAAGCATGGCAAGTGTTGCTATTACTGCGCTATTGTTGTTTTGGTATATAAAGCAAAAATACTAGGGGTGCACTGAGAAATCAACTCTGATCTCCTTAATTTTATGAAATAGATGATCGGCAGATACTTACATGAGAAATCAATATTTTCCTGTCTTATCTGCCTCTGCAAAGAGCTGAAAATCAGCCACTGTCCCTTTTGCTCTGCCATGGCAGAGGGCTGACTGCCAGAGACTTTTCATACTAAATAATTAATTATCAGCCAAAAATGGGCAGGTTGGGCTTTTTAAAGGTGACCTATTATTCTTCCCTGAACAGGTTTTGATGGGTCTATGGGCTATATAAAATATATTTCTTAGATTTCTTAGATAATGAGATTTTAGTCTGATCAGTTCTGCTTTCAGAATGAGTTAAACCTATTGCCACAAAGTGCTCGGCTGTTTTTAGAAGCTTTAGAAACCCAAATGGAAGAACAAAAAAAAGTGCAAAATGTGAATTTGTCATAATAGGTCCTCTTTAAACATCGGTGATCGACCGGAAAACTGCAGTCGGTGCAATCCTATAAAATACTCAACCATTGAGGCTTATTTTAAGATGACAAAGTAATGAATGTGTTTTCTATGCACTGTGTGTAGTTAATTTATAGACTGATAATCTGTCAAAATTTGAGGGAGGGAAAAACCGCTCAGACATATCACAGGACACATTATCTTATTCAAAGCTTTACGTTTATCGACCTTCAAAACCCGTAGCGTGTTTTTAAAAAGCCATCTTGCTTTCCAAGAATCGCATTCACGTCTTTACCACAAATCGGCTTCAGTGAACATTTCTGAGCGGTGTCGTTTCATGACAGAGATGACTCTGCCTCTCCAACCACTGCAGGAGGAGGAGGTGCAGAAGCAGCATAAGCAGCTCGACGAGGAGAGGAAAGAGCTGCAGAGCAAGAAGGAAGAGTACCAAAGAGACCTGGAGAGGCTGAGAGACGCCCAGAGGAAGCTGGAGAAGGAGAGGGAGGCCGTGCAGCGGCAAATCCACAGGATGGAAGAGCTGCGGCCGTCTGAGGTGAGTCGGGGGGACGGATGTCAGGGAAATATGACAACCTGAGTCCTGCAGCTGGAGCTGAGGCTTGGAGTCTGACCGTCTTAAAGGGGGATAAACATGGTTTCAGTGCTCCAAGCAGTCGAAACAGATTACCTTTTCCTTTCACTCTAAGTCAGACATTATTCTCACCATTAATCAACGTTAAATCTTCAAATCACACAAAATCTTACCAAGTATTTTTGGTCTAGTTTCTAGTGCAAATGTCTTAAAGAAGACAAAACTAACTTACAAGTAACCTTTCAACGAGATGTAGGAGCTTATTGTGAGTTAATTATTGACTTTAAAGTCAATAATTTCTTGATATTGTTGAAAAACTGCTAGTTCCACTGGTAGATTATTTCACTTCTGACTAGAGATGCACCGATCTGATACTGATATCAGTATTGTTCCGATATTGCAAATAATTCTAGATCAGGTATCTGTGACAGTGTGCATAATGGCAGATCTTTTCAGTCTAGTTCTACGCTTTGTTCTCTGAGTGACGTCATGCTGTAGTATTTATTTTTACATCAAATTTAGAAACGCTTTCTGAACCATTTGAAAGAAGATTTGTTGTAGTTTATTTTTACATTTGACCAATGTCGTCAACCTATTGTTTTTCTCAGTTTCTGTATTTTTTTTTCATTTATACTCCTAATTGCACCAACTGGACAAATTAAAGTTGTTTATACATGTTTGACCAAGCTTTTGAAGTTGTTGGTGTATTTTAGTGTGCTGTACTGGTGCAGAGTTATCAAGTAAATTTGTAATTCAGTAAATTTATGCCTGTGTTATAAAAAAAAGAGAGAGATACTAAACCTCGGATATCGGTAATGGTACTGGAAGTGAGAAAAGTGGATCAGTGCATCCCTACTTACAAGATGAATACAATGTCTTATTAACCAGTACTTTTATATTTTACTGAATTTGTCAAAATTAGGAAATTATTGACCTAAAACAAGCTTCTGTGTCTTACTGAAAATGAACTTCTAATTTGCGCTGATGTTGGCACCGGGTCACGTTTCCCTCCCGTGCCTCCAGAGGACTCCCTCCACGACGTCCGACGAATCCCTGTTCCTGGGCAGCTCCCAGTCCCTGGAGCTGGACCCCCTGGAGCTCTCCTCCTCCTCGTCTTCGTCCTCCACCCTGCTCAGGCTGCAGCCCCAAGGCTCCAAGGCCAGCAGGAAGGGCCTGAACCCGTTCACCTCGTCGTCCTCCGGCAGCCTCAAGAGCTCCGAGGCCAACAGCCACATCTCCAAGGGCTTCCTGCAGCTGACCAAGACCAAGAGCAAAGACGGGAAGAAGAAGAAGAAGAGCAAAGGCGGCAGCGCGCAGGCGGCAGGTAGGGAATGCCGATGGATTCAGATGAATTATTAAGCGTCTTACAGCGAGTTGAACTTAGACTTAGACTTAGACTTAGACTGACTTTATTGTCATTTTGCATGCACAGGGTGTATACAGAATGAAATTTCGTTGCATACGGCTCAGGACAATGTTTTGAGCTTTCAATGTTGTGAGGTTACTCCAGAATAAAATAAAATACAGTATAAAATATGGATATAAATATAAATATAGAATATAAAGTGCAGGAATGACAGTAAAATATAAGTTATTTAGCTCTGTACATGTGCAAGGTATAAAGTGGAGACCAGAGTTTAAGTGTAGTCCAGTTAAGAGTTCAGCAGTCTGATGGCAAGTGGGAAAAAGCTGTTTCGGAACCTGGTGGTCCTGCACCGGATGCTGCAGAACCTCTTTCCAGAGGGCAGCAGGGAGAACAGTCCATGGTGGGGGTGTGAGGGGTCACTGATGATGTTTCGGCCTCGGGACACGCAGCGCTGGGATGAAATGTCCTGAATGGAGGGAAGGGGGGCCCCGATGATCCTTTCTGCTGTCCGCACCACTCTCCTCACGTTCTTCCAGTCGGAGGCGCTGCAGCTTCCACACCACACAGAGAGGCAGCTGGGAGTAGAGTGTTTTACCGTCAGGAGGCTGGGGGGGGGTGGCACTTAGAGTCAGATGCAGAAGGAAAATAAGATTTGTGTTTAGGATGAATAGCAGATGTGCTAGATGTATTTTAGGGCCGCAAAGTTTCAAGGTTTCCTAGAAGATTTTCTTTTTCTTTTGCAGTTTTTACGCATTCCCAACAACTTTCCATGGAAAGCCAAAACTTTAAATATGGCTCTATACCTAGAGCTCTATACCTACAGCTCTATACACTCCATTTCTGTCATTCTAAAGTAGCTCAGATAACTACTTTAGAGAATAAAGATTGTCTTTATTCTGCTAATGTGATTATTGTCATAATTAATTCAAAATTCTCACAGGCTGACCTTAATACTCCATCATACAACTCACAGTAGGGAAGGATGAAATAAAAGCCACATTTTGAAACTATTTCTGTCATTTGTAATTTTGTTTTTAGAATAATTTACTCACTGAACTCAACCTAAATTAGACGTTTCACTGAATGAACTCCAGGAAGCTCCTGCATGTCGACCGGGTTCACGTTTAGCCAAGTCGCTCCGTCCCCTGTTTCAGCCGCCTGTGAACAGTTGTGATCAAAATCAGGTCTATGGCTGCTCCTTTGACTCGTTTCATCCTCCAGAAGAGGATAAGCGGGAGATTTGAGTAGCCATATCAAAGAAAAGCTTCGTCGGCGCTCACACCAGAGCAGTTGCTTCATCCATCGCGTGAGCTACACAGACATTTATCACTGGAAGCTTCTGGGTTTCAACTCCATCAGCGTGTCGTCAGACAACACCTTCTTTTTTCTTTTCTTGCCTCCCTGTTTTCACAGAGACCCGATTAGTATTTTGCACGGGTCGCCAAGGCGACGCGCACATTTGTTGCAGGAGTAAATTAGTTTGGAGAGTAAAATATTCAGCTGTCCTACATTTCAGGAAGGGGGGGAACTGCAGCACTCTTTTTCCTTTTTTTCCCCCCTTTCCCTTTCTATATTCAAGATCCTTCCTGTGTTTACAGATCAGACAGACGCAGCAGAGAGAGAGAGAGAGAGGAATCAAGAAAAAAGAAAGATTTGGTATTAAAAGCACCGAGACATGAGAGAAGCACAAACACATTTGGAGATGATGGCTGTGAAATGAACATGCAGCACATTAGGCAGCTCCCTCAGGCGGCCTGTTGACTCTCCTTTAATGGGTCCGTGTGACCGATCCCGACACTGACTCCTCTCTTCTCCTCCCCTCAGACCCTCAACATGTTCCCGAGCCCCCCATGGACGGAGAGATCTTCTTCTGCTAAGACTCTGCAGCGGCGACTCCATCGTCGCTCTCGACAACCCGGAGTCGACGTGTTCCTGCGCACTTTCTCAGTACGACATGTAGCACAGACTGCCCCTCCGTTTGGATTTTCGTTGAGAGGTGCAACCAAGAAGCCTTTTGTTTTGCTTTTCTCGAGGCTGGTACTGCTTCCTATGTTCGGCTCATTCCCAGATTCTTTATGGAATGTAAGCGATGGAAGAAGTAATAAAAGCACACCACACATAAAAGAAAAAACAAAAACGTGCTGCATTTTGAATCCGATAGAGAGAGAAACGACAAGATGAGTCCATCCATTATGCATCAGAGCATATGTTCCGGCTTTATTCCTCGCTGTAAAAGAGCACTGAACTGGGAGAGGCATTTAAAGACCCAACGGAAAACTTAGTTTTTATGGAATTGAGGAATTTATGTATAAGGCAAAAAGGAAAAATTGTGGATTTGACATCACCAATCAGAGCCAATCAAAAGAACATGGGACAATTGCCACAACTCTTGACCAATTGATCAATGCATCTCTACTTGTAATCTAAAGTGAAAACCACTGCTTTTATTCTGTTGTCTCCACAAGCTAGACTCTTTTTTTTTTTTTTTTCCGGTGCACGAACGCCCGTTCAAATCCAAACTCAAACTAAACCAAAAATACTTTCTTTTAGTCTAGTTTCTAGTACAAATATCATAGTAAACCTGAAATAAGACAAAACCAACTCATGAGTAACTTTTCAGCAAGATATAGGAGCTTGTTTTAAATAATCTATTCCTTAATATTGATGAAAAAAAGTGCCGGTTCCACTGGCAGGTTATTTCACTTATAACATGGGAAAAATGTCTTGTTCTAAGTTTAATAAACTTGCTGAAAAGTATCTTGTAAGTTAGTTTAGTCTTATTTTATGTGTACTAATATATTTCCACTAAAAACTAGACCAAAGTAACTTGGTAAGATTTTGGTTTTTTGCAGTGCAGGAACAGATTAGCGCTTCACCGCAACATTTTTGACACTGATCACTTTTCATAACAGTTAATCGACGGCTGAAAAAAAAAAAAAAGCACTGAAGGGCCTCGTGTTGTCCTGGCAACATTATCTTTTTTATCACAAGGAGCTGCTGCCTCTCTGTTTCACTCCTAACAAATCACATCACACATTACAACCACTTTCTTGTATTTTTTGCTGCCGCCAGATTGTAAGCTAAACGGACGCGGCGAACGACGAGTTAAGCAATCCGCGGCGGCTTTACGCCGTCCATCACGGTTCCTGATGAGGTTGTAATTTATTTAAATTGGGGATGTCTCCATTTTGGAGTGAAACTCTTAAGACTCCGCTGTAATGAAAGGATTGAGACGCGCGCTATCTCTCCGTGTCAAACGGCTCAATTCATATCCTTTTAGCGTGTTGTAGAACGTTGGATGGATATTAGCTTGATCCCGGCGTTATCTGCCTGTCAATGAGCTTTTATGCGGCCCTCATCTTTCATCCGAGCCCAGACTACTGGAGGGGAGGCAGCGGGGTGGGAGGGAGGTTTTACTTTTGTGTTTTAATTGCATGTAACTCCGCAGGTAGCATACTAATGGCTGCGGTTGAAGCATTCGCTCTATTTTTTTTTATTTCTGCTTTTGGCTCTGATTAGAAAGTCTGTAAACGGAAGCTACACGGCAAAACCACAAAGCCTTTGGTCCAGTTTCTAGTGCCAATATCTCAGTACATTTGATGAGACAAAACTACCTTGCAAGTAACTTTTCAGCAAGTTATAGGAGCTTGTTTTATGTCAATAATTCCTTAATATTGATGAGAAAGTGCTAATTCCACTGACAGATTATTTCAGTGATAAGATGCTGTAGGTGAAATAATCTGCCAGTGGAAGAAGTAGTTTTTCATCAACTAATTATTGACCGATATGCTGAGAGATTCGCACTGGAAACTAGATGAAAATAACTTGGTAAGGTTTTATGTTTTTGCAGTGTGCCGGTGGGTTTAAAGAAGTGAAAGTAGGAAACACAAAAGCCACTAGACTAAAGCTTCTCATTTCACAGAGTTCACTCTGTATTTCTAAGCACTTTTTGGTCCCAAAACATTGATACATCTTTTATTTTATGTCAGTATAGATTTTTTTATGTTTGTTTATTATTTGAAATCCAGTTGAACAACAATCCAAAGAGACACCATGTGTTCAAGTGTATAAAATATGTAGTTTGTTTTTGTTTGAGTTCTTTTATTTTTTTTCCTACAGTGCAAACTGCACTGTTTGTTCCTCCAAACCTAGATTTGTAGGCTGTACAGTTTACCTGCTGGACAGGTAGGATGAAGAAACAAACAAAAAAAACAAAACATGAAGTTGTGAGAACAAAAACACAGTGTTGCAGTTTGGGAGCGAGCGGAGTCAACGCCACGCTTTGCTCTTTCGTCTAGTGTGCTCAGTTTGCTAGCTGCCCTCACTGCGTCTGCGTGCAGGACTGGAGTTATCGTAGGACGTCCCGTAAGAGGCTCACGGTTCCCGCCAATTATCTGCTTCACGTCTTTTTGTTTATGGATTTCTGTCGCAGAAACAGAAAGAAAAGGGCTTTTTATCTATTTTCTTCCTTTCTTTTTTTTTACCACTAGGGAGCACTGCACCGACTCGCTCCGTCCGGGAAACCAAAACAAACAGAAAAGTACAAACTCCGCTCCTTTCCCCCCCGCGGTGGGAAATCGACTTTCTTCTCCTGTTGTTGTTGTTTCTCGGCGGGTCATCGGCGTACGGCAGATAATGTGACGAGCGTGGGCCCTCGCGCTCCGTGACATTTTCCCCCTGCGGCATTTGTAACCGACTGAAAGAACAAATAAGTTGTCAGAACGTAATTGGTGATTCAACGCAGGCAGTCGGCAGCAGCTTTAATGTTGGAAGAGTGCGGAGGGGGGAGGGCGTTCCGTGCCAGGGACAATCAGCAGACGCAGTTCAGGAGAATGAGCTCCGTCGTCCTCCACCACGACGACCGTGATGATGATGATGGTGAACCCGCGCGTGCGTGTGTGTGTGCATCAGGTGAAGCCCGCGTAGCCTTAAAAACCTTGACGATAAAATGCACTAGAGTAGAAGCCAGCGTCTTCTCAGGACAGAGGAGAGCTTTTATACCTCTGCTTTCAATCGAAGGAAATGTTTGTACTATATAAATGGTACACTATTCATTCTCAGCATTGTAAAAACAAAAGAAAAGGGCAAAAATGTAAATATGATCTATGTATAAATAAAAACCAATCAACTGTACAAAAACAAACAAAACAAAAAAAGCAACAAAACAAAAAATAGTTTGATTTGTGATTTATTGCAACATTTTGTAAGAATATTTTATTTATGACTACCCTAGTCTGTGGGGTAGTGAAAAATGTAAAAGCATATTTCACAATAATAATAATAAAAAATTCATAACACAGTGAATGGCGTATTGTGGTGTTTTGGTGGCGCTCCTCTGTTCTTCGTTTTGTCTCTGTAAGCCCGTCTAGTGTCGTCACGACGACCAGAACGCGGAGAATCCCAGACGGATCCGGAGAGCTGATGATGCTCCAAGTTTGGAGCAACAAAGAAGAATGGAAAGTTTAAATTAATTAAAACGTATTTCACCTTTTTTTTTTTTTTTATTGTTGTTTGTTAGAACAGAAAATCTGCTAAAATAACTTCAGATCAAATGTTCTAATTTTTTTTTTTAACATAAGCAAAAAAATAGAAAAAGAAATCCCACTAAATTTAGTTATAGTTCTACAAGAGTATTAGAAAATGTTAAAAATTAAATTACGAGTAAAGTAAAAAACAAAACAGAAGAAAATCATAGTATTTTGAAAATAAAGTTGTACAAGAATATAATGCTAGTATTAAAAGAATAAAGTCATATAAAAAAATCATACAAGAATAAAGTCACAGTATTTTCAGATTAAAGTTGTATTAAGAGAATAAAATCTGACTTTTCTCCTAATACTATGAATTTATTCTAGAAATATTGTGACTTTATTTTTGTAATATTTTGACTTTATTCTTGTAGTTTATGTTTTTATTTGTTCTTAGCATGGTCCTAACATTCTGTTGTAGTAGTTCAGTAAATTCTTATGATGCAAATTTTTATTTGATTTCCTCTTTATTTAGAGACACATTCATAAAAACTGATATTAGCTAATTAAGGTGTCTATTAATCTGATGATGCAGCCAGCCTGCAGCCTGCTGCTTTACAGACTGACAGCTCATTGGGTGGAATCGTAATATTTCATCCAATATACAATTGGGTGAAATATCTCTGTTTATATCTGGCTCCAGATTATAAACACAGATATGCAAAGTCATAAAAGGCTCTTTAGACCTTTTGCTGTGACTTTTAATAACTTTGACCAAAGATGATGAGCAGTTTTTAAGAATGTAAAGGTAAAGAATAAATGTAGTGAATGTTTTCTGTAAAGTAATTTTCTTTCTCCTGCAGGTTGCAGAACGGTTTTAAGATTTGATGGTGCTATTAAAGAAAATGCATTCATTCCCTTTTATGGTAACAGTTGAAGAGTTCAAAGAAGTTGAAGTTGTTTTTTTCTTTTAATTATTTTTTTTATTATTTTTTTTTAATCCGAAAGAAGATATTGTAAAAAGTGGTTTTGTTTTGAAGGGTCTTGTCTCTGAAAAACTAACCCCTGGTTTAGACTCTGGACAATTCATGAACAGACTTTTATTCTGAAATTTTGCCTTTTATTTTGAAACTACCTTCTTCACAAACATATCATTTATGTGTTACCAGGTGGCATCAGTTCCTTCTAACATGGGACGTAATTTCCTGCTCCTCCACTTTACCCACACCAGCCGGTGAAGTGTCACAAGGCCGCATGCGGTTCACCACAGCCGCCGCCTCGTAAGCCGCTCCTTTGATCTGGTTACGGCAGCCATCTTGTCACTGCGCCGCACTGATCACATGGTGATAAACGGCATTCAGGAAAACCATTGACGCGCTCTGCCACACATGCTAACACAGAGATAAACTACCATTTAGCCTTAGCTACATAGTGGCAGACAGTAGTTTATATGAGGTTGATCACATGTCATTGGTTTGTCCTCGTTGGTTCTTGTGCTCTAAGATAGCTGCTGTTAAAAAAAAACCTGAATTCAAACTATTGTTCTACCAAATGACAGACACAGGCTGGGCCTGACTTTACAAAGAGGGCAGTAGCCCAGGGCCTGAAATCTTGGGGGTTTGGAGGTGTCCAGGTTTTTTATGTTTTTGTTTTTTTTTTGTAATGAATGTGTTTTGCGTTGTACTTTATACCAATTATTCAAGTTTCTCTGTGCAGCACATTTCAGCAACTAGCCAGATGAAAGTGCTTTACATCATAAAAACCCAAGAACACAAGTCATAGAAAAAGACAGTCGCTGAGTAAGAAACCAACGACATGTGGGTTCTTATGGCTCTCTACGTCACCAACAGCATCAACACGCATCGAATATGTCGGTCATTTATTATGGCTCAACTCTAAACAGCCTGGACTTGAAGGAACTCAGTGTTTCAGCTGTTCTGCAGTTTTCTGGAAGTCTGTCCCAGATCTGTGGTGCTTCTCCGTGTTTGGTTCTGGTCCTATAAAACCTTTTTAGACCACATCTGATGAACTGTATTAAAATGTTGAGTATTGTTTATGGAGATAAACAAAATATTTGATAATTAAGAACCTGTAGGAATTTTTTCAGGAACATCATGAAGCCGTATTCAACCTACCTATTAACGTACTGCAACCTGCAATAGCAGGAGAATTTTTCTGCCAAAATGGCTCCGGGCCAATAAAAACTTGCACTGTGTTGATTTAGTCTAGAGGTGAAGTTGGTGAGAACAAAATCCAATATCAGAGTGCATGAGGAAGGAAGGAGAGCAGAAGATGTGTGCAGCTGTTAGCCTTCCTGCTCACCTGCTGACTGGACGGCTGTGGGAGGGAAGATCCAGTCATCAAGGCAGAGCTTCTGAAAAGCTTGGAGCCGGAGCCGGTCCTCACTCCCACATCTCCCACAGCCAGGTAATGACCGGAACCTCCTAAGGCAGCCTTTGCTTCCTCCGACACAGCTGGCTAGGACACTGACGAAGAACATCTTCTCTTCTTGGGCCTTCGCTCCCTTTTCCTTTCCCTAAAGAGTCGGGTATGGAGCAGAACTGGACTTCGGTCTGCAGAGGAGGTGTGGGGTGTGTGCAGGGTTCATTATAACAACGAATGAGAGACTTTAGAAAAATCTGGAAACGATTCAACACTTTTCCTGTTTCCCCAAAACCCCAGAGCTGTAAGCGATGGATGCCACCACACCTCCTCTTCCTCCTCCTCCTCCTCCTCCTCGTTGTCTTCCTCCTCCTCTTCCTCAAAGGACCTCCTCAAAGGCACAGCAGCAGGCATGTGGTAGAAAAATACACACCATGTTGATTTTAAAGTAACACATAAAGTAGAGTTTTGTTGTCACCGTGACTAACAACTGTAGCTAAAGCAATGATTTTATCCTGGAGGTAAATAGACGTGCAGCTGGTGTGTGTTTAAAGCAGAATCCTTCCCGGTTCTCCTCTGTCCGCCGTAACAATGTGGTGTTTGTTATGACTTAATTATCCATAATAGATCCCCCATTTGGCTCTTATCCTTTAGACAGCTGCAGCACTTTGATGCCAGCAGCTGCAGCACCTATCCGTGTGTGGAAATATTCAAGCAGCTGGGGTATTTTGTTATCTCTTTTTTTGTTTTTGTTTTGTTTGCAATACATTGTGACATATTTTTATTTCTGAATCCAAGAGTTTTGAGGGTTTTTTTTGCCAATTTTAAATTTTTTTATTTCTTTTTTTTGGGGGGTGGGTATTTATTAAAGCGAGTGCTGGGCCCATCGTAATGGGTTCCCTTTTCCAACGTGCCAGGCTCGACAGCAAATGTTTCTGGTTTTGTCCTCTTCACGCCTTTTAGAGCCGGTCCGACTCACTGAGTCCAAGCGAGAGGAAAACCTGCCACCAGGAGGCGCTCTTCAGATGAAACGACGAGACACAAGACCGGGAGTATCACGTATGTGTGAGAAACAAATTACAAGACAAGTCAATTAAGAATGATTAAACTAAAGCTATTTGCACCCACTTTTTTTCACTTCGATAAACATCAAATGAATCTCATCAGTCAGAGAACAGTTCTGATCTCTGTCTGCTCACGGTCTAACCAGTGGTCAGTGTGTGCGTTCATATTGTTTGGCAGGCTAATGGCAGCAGTCTGGGTCATAAAACTATCAGGTGGTAAGTGGAAAAATCTTGTTTTCTGACGATGTGGTGGCCCCACACTGCAAAAACACAAAATCGTACCGAGGAGTTTTGGTCTAGTTGTGAATATCTCAGTACGCTTGAAAAAAAAGGCAAAAAACGAACTTTTAAGCAAAAAACGAGCAGGTTTTAAGTCAATAATTCATTATTATTGATGAAAAAAAATAATTGTTCCATTGACAAATGATTTCACTTATAACGAGACATTTTTCCTAAGTGATAAGTGAAATAATTTGCCATTGGAACAAGTTTTTTTGTGTGTCAATATTAAATAATTGTTGACTTAAATCATGCTGCATATTTTGCTGAAAAGCTACTTGTAAGTTATTTTTGTCTTATTTCATGTGTACTAACATATTTGCAGCAGAAACTAAACCAAAACCAGATTTAGTGTTTTTGCAGTGCGGCTTTAGTAATCGGTGGATTTGTTTTCCTGCTCGCCTCATCAAACCCTGGACAGATTTGTTTTGTTTGGACTTCGTGTCCAGGAAATAATGAAGCAAAACAATAACTCACTTATTTCTGTTTTGGACACGATCCAGTCCCGGAACGCCAAACTGGATTAATGCTTGATGTCCGGGTTCTGTTTGCTGCAGAGCAAAACCTGGCAGCGGTTCTGGTGGATGGACTGGATGAATGAACGTCGACCTGCTTTCAGTTCCTTCTTCTTGTTTTAGTTTGTTTCATTTTTTTGATTTTGTTTTTCCAAAATCAGTCGATGAGCACGGAGTTGCCGCAGCTTCTGACCATTTCCTGTGTTGGACTAAAAGGCTCGGTCTCGTTTTAACAGGGTCCACTGATCAAAAGAAATACAAAAAAATCAAGTCAAATTAGAATTTATTTAGTGTAACAATTTGCATACATTTACCTTGGGTACATTTTAATCAATATTTCCCAGACTAAATGATCCAAGCAGCAGCTAAAAGCCAAATAAATCAGTTAAGATGTACTTAACAAAATTAGGTGAATTATAAATGATTTATAAAATACAATATCTAAAATGAACTCGTCTAATATAAATTAATCGGGTCGTGACTCAGACTTTCATCGGGCCAGTTGATGCTAAATATTTGCACACTGTAAAAAAAAAAAAAACGTTCTCAGTGTCTGATAATAATAAAATACAGAAATATAGAACTTGTTTTCTGCTTGGTTTTTAAATAAAATAATGTTATTATACTCATTAGTTATATAGATAGATTGTTTTTACATATCAAATCAGATATTATGACCAGTCACTCGGTACTTTAGCAAACCTTTTCACCAAATGCCTTTTTGTGTAGTTTCTTGAATGGCTACTTTATAATTTTGAGTATAAATATATTGAGGTAGTGCTGCACCACTGACAGGTTTAGTCAGATTTATTTAGGAAAAAAAAGTTGTAGATTTTATCAATTCATTATTTGCTGTATTGCTTATTGTTATTTCCTAATTTTTAAAGTTTGTAAATTAGTAGTTGCATTTTTTAATTAAGCTATATTGAAAGCCAGCACACACCCTGGTTCTTGTTTTGTTTGATCTCTGGGATTGTATTTATTTTTCTTCATGGATGTGTTGCGTTCCCATGGTGATTTCACTGCGCAACATTTAGATTTGGATTTGAATCTAAATAACTCACAGGGATATAAACTGAAAGCCTTCCCCGGCACGGCGAGCCTGTCAGTGAGCTGCAAAGACTGAAAACCGGCTCCGGCTGTCAACGGCGACAGGAATACCGAGAAAAGCCAAGTGGAGGGGGGAAAGAAACACTAACTTAGATGTGGAGAAAGCGAAGTCTGCTAAATAAATAAATATTCTGAGTTAATGATTCCATCACGGCCCCGTGAGGAAGATGGAGGAATAAAGCTGCTGTGCTAATCTCGCAGATAAGGCCGGGAGGCTCCAGCGAACAAAAGAGGGAACCGCTGAGAGTTCACGGCGCTTTCTCGGCGTTCCGCATCATCTGCTGCAGATGGGATAAATGTAGCATTGTGGCGCTTAATTACTGTCGCGCGATAACTGTCTAAATCTGTTTAATTGATAGTTTGAAAAGCAGCTTTGAATCATCATCATCATAAAACAAGCAGTTTAATCAAAGCATCGGGGCTTTTCTTAAAACACTGATCCCCAACAACGCAGAGCCTCCGGTCAGCGGATGCTGATGCTGGAAGGTTTCACCCAACATCAGCAGCGGCGGTCGGTCTGTCTGCTGCGTCTCGTTTATCTAAGGATTTTATTTTATTTTTTAAATGCTGCTTCAAGTGAAAAAGCACATTATGCTGGGATGCATCAGCATTATCGTCGGTGCTCTAATTTGCTAAGCAGAAAGTATCAAAACAAAAAACCTGTGAAAACGAGTTTGGAGGTTTTTGGTGCTTGATTAGTTAAACTTTAATCTGCAAACTGACTCTAAAAAGTGACATGTTTAGAGTTCATGATGAAGCTGAATGATAATCCTGTGTCACTCTACAGCAGTGTTGTCAAACTCATTTTCATTTTGGGCCGTAACAAAAATCTGACTGTTCTTAAAGGGCCAGTTGTTCCAGATTGTATTGATAAAACCTATTAAATTGCTAAAATATCAATAAATAGCTGTTTGTTTCAGTATTCAATAAGCGATTATTAAAATGAAATAATATTGAACATCTTTTCACACTCCAGGACTTTTATTGTTTTTTTGTTTGTTTGTTTGTTTCTTGTTGTTTTTTCCAATCAAAATCACAGATTTCGTCGTGCTAATTTAGAAATATTTGTAAGGAATTTTTATTATCTTTGCACTAACGTGTCATGTAACTTTTTATTACATTTTGGTCATGGACTATAACTTCAGGTAACTCTGAGGCGGCAGCCACTTAAACCAAATGTTTTCGGCCAATTTTAAGATCAGAAAAAAAAGTGGGGATCTGTTGATTTTGTGTGAATTTTGCAGATTTGTGTAAAACTGGAGGGACTAATAGATGTAATTTGGAAGTCAAAAGGGCCGCATAAAAAGCCGCGGTTAAAATCCTTCCCCTTGCCTCAGCTGACAGCTCTCTGGTTGCGGCCATGTTCCCTGTCAGTCACTCAGCAGCAGCAGCTCGTTAAGGTCTGCAGGTTTTCTCCCCTAACTGCTCGCTCATTTGCACATAACAGCACTTTGCAGGTGCTCAATCGAGAAACGCAAAAATACGTAGTTTTTATTTTTTTTTAAACTTTTTTTATTCAAATTTCTTCTCAGAAATACATTTGACATTAATTGCGGCCGTACTAGTCGGCCTGATTTATTTGGGGCCTTGGTCATCGTTTTGTCATGTAAGTGAGTTGATTGGTTACCATTGTTGAAAAGTTTATTTGAAGATCTTTGACATTTTCACCTTTTGCCCTCTTCCAACTACAGATGCACCAATCCATATCAATACCTGTATCGGCCCCAATATTGAAAGACACTCTAGATCGGGTATTGGTAACAATGTGTCCGATTGAGAAGGGCAGATCTATTCAGTCTAATTCTATGCTTTGTGCTCTGGTTGACGTCATGCTTTATTAATATTATTATACATTATAGTTATAATTCCTAATTGCTCTTTCTGAACCGTTTGAATGAAGGTTTGCTGCAGTTTACTTTTACATGTTTGACCAAATTACTGGTGTATTTAAATGAGCTGTACTGGTGCAGAGATATTATGTGTGTAAAAAATAATAATGAATGTTTGAAGTCAATTCAGCCATTTTTCTGTATCAGATATTACACCTCAGATATCGGTATCGCCACTACCACCCACAGACTTCAACGTATCGCTTTTTATTTTCTGTGTTAAAACAACTCAAAATAATTCATAATCAGAATGTCAGGTCACATGCATGAAAGTGTCCCCGCGATGTCATTTTCTACCTCTTTGCTCCGATTCCCCTAAATAAAATCCCGGGCAGCTGATTGGCTGCAGAGGTAAGCTAATTAGCAAATGGGATCCAGCAGAGTGGAATCTGTCACTAACACTGGAAGGCAGCAGACAGGTCAGAGGTGAAGCTGTGGGCAAGTTCGAAACACAGTTTGGTGATAAACCAATATTCTAAATTTTGAACATGTAACACAGTTTCTGTGAATCGGGTCGTCATAGAGACACACAGAAGACCATGAGTCTTTTTTAATTAGTAGTAAAAACAAGTACTTTGTTCACTTAGTGCTTCCTATTCCTACATTTGTAGACAATAAACTGGATTTCTTTTTAAAAATATGATAGTAAGGTAACGCACACATATGTAGTTACAGCAGACACGCAGCCAGACCGTGAGAATCCAAGGAAGTAAAGGGAAGAAAGATGCAGATCAGCAACGAGTCTTTGAGCAGGAAGTGTGGCACAGCTGAGGTGACCCTGCCCTCTCTCTCTCTCTCTGGATATTTACAGAATGCTGACTGGATATGAATCCGTTCCTGCAGGAGGTTGAGGGGAAACCGCGGCCGTGAGCAATATCTGCACCCCATTTGGACGAGCGGCGACGTGGAGGTCGGGCGGGTGGAGGCGACGCCTGGTCCTCCATCTTGGTCAGAGGCGTGAGGATGATTTAAGAGGCCTGTCTCTGCCAGAGAGTCCTGAGAAGGAGTAAGGCCGAGCAATCCTATTACTCCCCCGTGACCCTGCCTTCCAACACACCCCCACACACACACCAGATCTTTACACCAGCTGGAACTGGGTTCATGCGTCCTACAGGAAGTCATGTCCACACATACAGACCACGCTGTGGACAAACAGCAGCAGATAGTGGACTCCAACAATAACACTTTGGACAGAATAGCTAAAAAAACGTTCACATGTCTGCTGGGAGGAGTTGGGGGGGGGGGTTCTCATCAGTGAAGCCTGTTTCCGAGGTAACGGTCAGCCCGTCTCATTGATGACCTCAGCGCTGCTCTGCCGAGCTCAGATCAACATGTTTTCCTGTGTCGCCTCGACTCCCCGCAGGCCTCCCACAGAAACAGGAAGTTCAGCCTTTGTTGCTCCTCTTAGCCGCCGTCTTCCCCGAGGAACCGGGTCGGCCGCCTCGTTTTGCTCATCTGTAAACTTTGTTGACCAAAAATCCGGCAGACGGGAAGCTGGGATCATACATTGTTCTCGCGTCGGACGCTCGAGAACAACTTAGAGGAGTATTTATGACGGGTTTCGAGCTTTAACGCAACTCTGTTTGACATGTCCAGTCTCCAGTCCGTCCTTCAGCTACAGAAAAGGAAGAGACAGAAACATCCCTTAGATTACATGATATGTTGGAGCAACACAGGCGCGCTCTGTTGTGTATCTTCTCTTTGGTCGTTGTCAGAGAGAAAACAAGGATACGTTACACGTCTCAAAGGGCAGCGGCGCTCCTCACGTGTTGAATACACTGTCAGCTATTTTCAACTGCGTCTGTTCTGCAGAAACCAGAAACTGTGGATTAAAGGCGCTGAGCTCAGAACGGGCAAGAAGAGGCTAACTATGCAATAAATAAACCTCCATGTTGTTAGTTTCACTGCAGCTGTGAGAAACTAAACCTTCTTTACTGCATCATGGGTCAACATAGGAATCTAACATGACTATTAGTTACATTGAAGTTCTCTCTTTATTAATACCAGAAATATTATTTGCAGCTGTCTTGATTTTGATTCATAAACTTTCAAATTAGCTTACGGCGTAGAATATTATCCCTTTGGATTTTCGCCTCTTTATAAACAACTATAAGAGTTCATTTTAGAGGGTTAATTATTAGTCAACGTATCTGCTCTGGAATGAGAAACATTATTTATATATTCGCATAATAAGAAGCAGTGGAGCAGCTTTAGATGGGTTAAGAAAATGTGACTGAAATGCCAATCTGAAAGGAGTCAAGAGAAGGCAGATGAAGTTCCAGAGTAAATGTTTTCATATGTTTGTTAAAACTGTCGCCATGTTGTGTGTGAGACAGATGATCTGTGAAAAAAAATCCAACTCTTCCACCGCCTCCCTGTGATACTGGTGCCGTCTGCAGAAATTCGGTCAAAAACAACCAGTCAGAGCCAGGAGGAGGGTCTTAGCGCTGTCAATCACTCTCATGTACGCATGAGCATTCATGGTATGCTCTTCTGTGGAGAGGTAGCCGTAGCGTACACAAACTTGATTGGCAGCTCTAAGACCCTCCTCCTGGTTCTGATTGGTTGTTTCTCTCTGAGCGGTGTATTTCTGCAGATGCCACTGGGAGACGACTTGTTTCCCACAGATTATCTGTCTTCTGCCAAACTGTCACAATATAGTGACAGTTTTTAACAAATAGGCAAAAATAAATAAATGAAATAAAAGTTACAGACTTTGTCTTTAAGGGGTTTGCCTGGAGATTAGTTAATCTGTAATGATTCACTTGAACCTGAAATCATATCACATGTTGAATAGTAAATTCATCCTTGGTCAGACATTTACTGACTTTTAGTTTAATTAGTCAAACTGGAAGGCAAAGTGCTAGTGAACTAAAACAATCAGCACTCTGGAAGCTCTGAGTTTAAGTATTTCTTAATGAGCTTTTATTATTTTATTGTCAACTAATAAGCAGTTTCCCCTTGGGGATCGATAAAGTCTATCCCATTCTGCTACATCTACTACTACATACAGGAACTAACTACTAGAAATGGCTACCTAATTTAGCTTTTTTTTAAAATTATTTTATTTTTCTCTTATTGATATTGCAGTTTGTTCACTCATATTTATTTGTGAAGTACAAAAACAAAAACTGAATCAAAGACAAATGACAAAAAAAAAAAGAAAACACCCCTGAGATCTGATTAAGACGACACTTTGACAGAAAATGTTCACGATTCTGAATTGCTGCGCCTTGCTAGCAGCTCATGCCTAGTTTCCAGTAGCCCATCTTGAATGTGGCAGCTGTTGCGTCCGGTTACCATGGATACATGTGTCGTCCCTGTCTGTTACCCCGTTGGTGAAAGAGTCTCTGTTTGGTTGTCAACCCGCTCAGTGTGAATGTAACTTTGCTCAGCGAACCCAGACACCATTTCCAATCTGGGGCTGTCTGCGCCGAGCCGCTGCCTTTAATCTAATCTGGAGTCTGGTTCAGCGCCCACTGAAGCTCTGCTGTCTCCGCTGCAGATAGACCAACTTACCTGCTCTTTGAAGTCATGTCTACTGTCTGAGTTATTACTGGAGGGAGTTTCTGCAGGGTTGCCTGCCACGGTGATTTATGTCCAAGAAGATTCGTCCAAACACAACCTGTTGACACACTGTAGATTTAAGATTTAGATCTGGCAGCGGCGAGGCAAGGCAGATAAGTTTACTTATCTAACGGCATTCATGAGCAAAGTGAACTTTTATAAGTAATCTCTGAAACAGTTCATTAGTCGGAATCTCTGATCAAAAGCTGCTGCAATTAAAACACGTTTTCAGTCCTGATTTAAAGGAGCACACAGTTTCTTCACATCTCAGTTTTTTTCTTTGGACAGTGAAGGTGCATTCACACCAGCCCTGTTTAGTCCGCTTTAATCCAGCTCTAGTTCATTTGCCGAGAAAGTCCGGTTCATTTGGGTTCAGTCGGTGTGAATGCTCAATAGAACTCCGATGTGGTCCAGAAAAGTGTACTCTCGAGGTCTCGATTTGGTTGAAGTGAACTCTGGCACGGTTTGAATCCATATGTGGATGCCAAGTGAGCCAGAGACTGCTCCAAAAGCAGGAAGTGGACCATAGCGCATGGCATTCTGGGTAAATACAACTTAAGCAAATGCCTGGAGCTAGCGCTAGCAAGAGAAATGGCTCGAAATCTGACTCCACTCCATTTTTGTTTACACTTCATGAAGAATAAAGTTATGCTCTGGTTTTTGTTTTTTTAGAGGTTTTTATGTTGTTTTCTTTAGTGGTTCTTGGTGCAGCGCCACCACAGGCGAGGAGGGAGAACAGCAGAGAATCATTTAATGGCAAATAAATGTGCTTAATGGCGAGGAAGTGTGCCAATTTTGCAACATAAAAAGGGGAAAAAAACAAAAGTTTTTTGATAAAAATGCTTTGGCGTAACGATCAGGTTGTTTTTTTTTTGGCCGTATCAAAATTGGTTTTTCATATGATAAACAACCGGATGTCGCCACAGGCGCAAATCTCGAAGGAGATGACAGGAAGTAGTTGGAGGATGATGGCACAAGATGGTTTCTGAACAAACTTCATCAGCACTAGCGGAATATTGACAAAGTTTCACGCACATTCGTAATGGAAAGGCAGCTAATAGGACAGTTAAGGCTGAGAGGTACATTAAATATTACTGTACACAACACATACAATAAAACACCCCCAGACGCTGCTCGATATATAAACCCTAACACTCTGTCTCAGTGTGAAATGTCTTTATATGAGTGCCAAGACAATCTGGCTCCACATGCTAACAAGTCTACAAATATCGCCAGCTCGAACCTGTGTCCCTTCGATAATTAGCGGGACATCTTCTAACATTCACAGCCTACTGCACCAGTGGAGCCGCGGCTCCTGGCTGCCTGTGCCAGGGTAGGACACAGAAGTCGACTCATTTTGCTTTCAAATGGAGCTAACAAGGTCCACTGGGATCAGGCCAGCACAGCAATTGATGTCAGTTTGGAATAGTTAAGGAGGGCTGATGATGCTCGTAGGAACGTCCCAGCGGCCCAATGTTTTGTGTTTAATTTTTTTTGTTGTTTTGTTGTTTTTTCCACACTGGATCACATCGGAGCGAAAATGGACTCCATGGATCCATCAGCATTCTCTCCGCCTGTTAAACGAAAACGGCTTTTAATAGAATCGTGTCGTTAACACTTCATCTGCTAACACACTCCCATTTAAGACGCCAAGACAGATTTTTTTGACCATCTTCAGAGTATCTAGAGCGACAGGTGAAGCCGTCTTACTGGCCCGCAGGTCTGACTGGCGTCGGCCCGGCACCATAAAGACTTCCAGTCAAAACACTGCGTTTAAATCTGGCCTCTTCTCGGCTCGTTAGGCGTGTTGCAGCCTTGCGTTGCATGCCAGATGCGGTGTTGCAGAGCGGTTCCTTGAAGTCGCAGTCCTTGGGGTACTCGCAGGCATGAACCTGTTTTTTTTTTTGTCAGATCACCGAGCTCATTGTTAGGGAAATAGGTCAGCGGCAAAGTTTAATTGAATTCACCTCGTGGAGGGCGGTGCTGCCCGGGAGGCAGTGGGGATGGAGAAAACGTCTCTGAATGGCAAAACAGCAGCCATTAAAACTTCCTGCTGCTCTGCCTGTCTGCAGGTTGGAGTTACTGGAGAAACACTCAGCTAAATCTAAGCCTTACAGCTCTCAGATGAGCTTCTAGTTGAGGTTCGTCATTGAAAGAGTGTGACTTAGCTTCAAGTTGTTTGTGTAAGACGCACGCTTTGTCACACTTGCACATTACGAGACAAAAATAACATAAAAAAAATAAAGTGCAGTTTTTAGATCATGATTTCAATCAACCTGGGCTTAAGAGATAAAGTGACAGCCCTTTGGCTGCGAATGTTGGTGATGACTAGCATTTATTCGGATACATTCATGAACCGTTTCTATTTTTCTAGCAGAGAGCTAAATTTATGCCTTCTTTGGTGACACCAGACCCACAGCATCACACTACCACCATGGTGTTTTTTCTATGTATGATATTTTTGCTGTCTCAGTTTTACATCAGATGCAGTGGGACGTTATTGGAAGGTCTCGATTCGTTGGTTTACAGCTTTCTCACAGGTTTTCGGCGTCATGAAGATGTTTTTAGCAAATGTGAGATGGACCTTTGCTTTATTGTTGGTTTTCACCTTGTATCTCTACCCTGGGTGTTATTTTCACCCACTCACGTTCTTGCTGTTGAAGCAGACTGATCTTAAATGAAGTGAGGCTTGCAGTGCTGTAGATGTCGTTCTTGGTATCTTTGTGACGTTCTGGTGAGTCATTGATGGGCCGTTGGAGTCATTTTGACTGATCCGTCGCTGTTGCATATTTTCTCCATTTGTGGGTAATGGCTCCCATTCTTGTTTGAGTCCCAAAGCCTTAGAAATGGCTTCGTAATTGCTTTCTAGCCTGATAAATGTCAAGATGGGAGACTTTGTTTCCCATCTTGGCATTTATCAGTCTATAAAGCAAAAAAAGTAGGGAGCTTTGTTTTTGTTCACCAATCCCAAGCCCGGTTAAATCGGCAAGAGTTTGTGTCCGGAAGCACATCTGACGAAAAGGTGGTTCAAAAACAAATAAGCGTTATCACCAAAATGGCAGTTTGGCTTCATGCTAAGGTCGTGCACCACAGATGTCACTTTTGCTAGCAGCCTGAGCTGAGCTCCAGCACGTTTGGTCAGCTGTATATGCTGTACAATGGCTTTTCTGATGACTTAACATCCAGAAACCACATGCTGCATTAATGTTGGTTGTGCAGGAGGCTCCACTTCTGCTTCTCAATGATGTATTATGCCAAACAGAGGTATAATTGGGCCTCTGTTTGCAGCCATTTTCACATGCCAGTGTAAATGCTGAGTTGAGGGGGCGTGGTCAGAAGCAGCTTGTCTGGACTTAAAGCGACAAGGCGCCCTAAAAACAGTTATTCATTATCTCATTATCTAAGAACAATTTTGTGCAAAAACATGTAATGGCGTCACCGTGATAAGATATAACTCCTATGGAAAAGGTCGTGGGAATGTTCCTGTTCATTTATGTCACTTCTGTTTTGTTTCTACATTGTCTTTCTTACTCTTTATGCCTTTAAACATCAACAGCTTTGTATAGTTGATGTTTCTATGTTCATGACTGAACCTTCAATAAAATTGTTTGACAACAAAGACATGTAATGAAGATGTTTGGTAAAGCCCCAATAAATCTATCCAAGCTGAAGCATAATGCTTCACGTTTAAGTAAAAATCTGGTGGCTTGGCTTTTGGATGTGTTTAAGTAAAAGAAAACAAAGAGTGAGAGATTAATCGTCTTTCTGGTTTTAAACATTCTTCTACTGTCACTTCTACTTTTGATTCTGTGCACAGACTTGTCACGTGACAACAGGTTCATCATAAAGTATGCAGATGTTTCTGTTGCTGTCAGTCTGCTTGAGGAGAATGAAAGCCGACTTACCACTGATGAGAGCAGAGCTATGATTATTGATTTTTACGAGGAAACCTCACAAGCACAAAGCGCTTTAATCAAAGGTTAAGCCATTGAGAGGCTGCAGCCTTACAAATATCTTGGGACTGTTTTAAATGAAAAATTAAACTTTGAAGCTAGCTACGACAAAAAGGCCCATCGGCGCCTTTTCTGTTGAAGGAGGCTCTGCCCTTTTACACCAGGCAGGTACGGCGGGCAGCCTTTTCTGTTTTAAAACCCAACGTTCCTCCTCTTCACAGGCACTTTCAGCGTCTTCCCTCCGGAGGGAGGATCCCTAAATGTTGAACGAGACGTTTGAAAAACGGCTCCGTTCCCACCGCTGTTACTGACGATGAATAATCTGAAATGACGCTGCTGTTCTCAATGGATTTAAATAGACTTTATTTATATTTAAATTTTTAAGTCTTACTCTCCCCTTCTGTGATTTTAATCGCTGTGAGCACTTTGAGCAATGTTACATGCAAACGGTTTTGGTTATGTTGTTTTTTTACTTTTGACATTGTGTTTTTGTATATATATATATACATATATATATATATATAAAACATGGTACATGGGAAAAATGTCTTGTTATATGTGAGATAATCTGCCAGAGGAACTGGTGCTTTTTCACCAACATTAAGGAATTATCGAGTTAAAACAACCTCCTACTTCCTACTGAAATGTTACTTGTAAGCAGTGGTGAAGAAGATACTCAAAAGATTTACTTAAGTAAAAGTACAAATACACAGACAAAATTGTACTGTAGTAAAAGTACCACATAAACATTTTTACTTGAGTAAAAGTGAAAAAGTACTGGCTTTTAAAAATACTTAAGTATTAAAAGTAGAAGTACTTGCTGAATGCATCACCTAATTGCTAATACAATATCATTAAGTGTACCTCTTGTATTTCATTTTAATACATTAGTAATGTGCCATTTTAATGAACAATGCCACAGAAAAAACATGGTTTTATTGTGTTTACTCTCTGTAACATAGTTTAGTCTTAGATATGTGATTCTATGCATCATAATTTCAGGGATGGAAACATCTCGTCTCCTGTCCTAACATAGCATCAACTTCACTTTTTTTTTTTGCCACTAGTGGGATTTATTTTGAAAGAAATCCAAAAGAAAGGGGATGGAAAGAAGGCGGGTGGGGGAGGATATGCAACAAAGGAGCCACAACGTAGCAGTGTTGTAGTCAAGACCACCGAACCCGAGACCACGTCAAGACCAGAGTGTATAGAGACCAAGACCAGACCAAGACCACCTGCCACCATGACAGGTGATGAACACAATCAAAGAGCAATGAGCATGCTCTGCATTCTTACGTTCTTGCTTTATTTATTCGCCAATTAAATAAAGCAATTTAATTGCTTTACATTCGGCCCCTAATTGCACATGTAACCCCTCCGGTTATATATATATATATATATATAACTCTTTTCTCCTACACCCCTTAAACATTTTCTTAAATACAATGCATTGTAGACATTTTCACCTTAAACAGTAATACTCACCTTTTACTTGGTTAATGTTTTTACACTCACATGTTGGAGGTTTTACACACTGTAAAAGTCCATAACAATATAGTACACACAGGTATTTTCTGTTCTCTTAAAACACAGTAAATGTAGCATTTTGTTAATATCTGTTATTTACTACCGCCAGTAAATGCATCAATTTTACTTGTCTCTACCTGACTGGTCAGTCAAGGTCAAAATCAAGTTTAAGCAATGTGACTGGTTGTGATGGGGTGAGAACGGTACCTCAGGTGTACTGCCCGCTGCTACGTACTGGCAGTCTGCCTGAGGCCCTTCATGGACCAGGTTGGACCTTTGCCTCTGTGGACTATTTTTTATTTTTGCTAACCAGTTGGAGCTACAAACTTTTCCTGAACGTTTTGCCTGGCTTTTGGAGCCACAGAACCGGACCACCTTCAACGTTTTGCTTGGGTTTTGGAGCTGCAGATCCGAACCACGCCGGTGGGCCGGAACGGACTGTTGGACCGAAGTTGTAGCAGTTTTATAGCCGTTGGTTTAAAACTAGTAATCCATGGTGGGGTGAGTAACCCAGTCCTCCTGGTGGTTCTGGGAGCCGCCATCATTGGAGCTGCTATTCCGAGGACGGAAGCTAACAGAGTCCCTCAGGCCTGCAACGTTTGTAAAGCTAACGGACTGTTTTACTAATTCAAGAAACTGAATAGTGTGGTTGATACCGCCAGTTTGATACTTTCAGCTTTGTTTGTTTTTTATGTATACGACTTTTTTAAAGGGTTGTTTTGAACAGTTCTGAGACACTCAGTGTGCTTAAAATCTCATTACTAATCTATTGGGGTTGTAATATTTAGTTGTAGCACTTCCTGTGATTAATAACTGATTAATGGTGGGATACATTCTGTGCTATTGTTGTTCTACTGTGCTGGAAGTTAACTGTGCTCCGTTACTGTGCATTGCCCTTGGTTTATTACTGACCAGTATGGTTTATTACACTGGTACGTCTTCAACTTCACCAGTTTTCCTTCCTTATTTTAGTATAAGGTCAAAGTTGCACTGCATTTACATCTTAGTTGTAGTTATCTTAGCCTTGCTCTTAGTATTTGATAGAGTGTAGGTCAGAGAATCTGGGCGCTGTTCATAGGGAAAATTAGAACAGTGGTTTCACATAGGTAGGATGCATAACAATTACACTTCAAAAAGAGCCATATAGCTACTAACCTACCAAAAAATCTGTCAAGGTTTCGCCTTTGAGTCAACTAGAAGTCTTTTCTTAACTCATTCTGCTTCCTGTAACAAACAGAGCTTACTTATAGGTCCATCTAGCAAACTAGACTTGGTTTGAACTTGAACCCGTCGCACAAGTCCTCTGGAGTCCAGGAAGGTCTTTTGGATTCTTCCAGTCAACCAAGCGTTTCTTGGGGCTGAACTGTCAACAATGAGCACAAGATCTCCAGGGACAAAATTTCTCCTTTGAGTCCCACATCTCTGCCGCTCTTGTAGCAATGGAAGATATTCCTTTGTCCATCTCGACCAAAACAAGTCGGCCATGTATTGTGTCTGTCTCCATCTTCGACGTGAGTATATATCATTACTGTCAAATAAGCCTGGAGGAAGGATTGGCTGTTTCTTTAACAACAGAAGATGATTTGGGGCCAAAACCTCCAGGTCATTTGGATCATCTGATGCAGCAGTCAAAGGTCGATCACTTATGATTGCTTCCACTTCACATATTAATGTGTGAAGACTAGGCCTGTCACGATAGCAAATTTTGCTGAACGATTAATTGTCTCAAAAATTATTGCGATAAACGATAATATTGTTTGAAGACCTTTTTACACTGAAAATGATGTAATAACGCCTGCGATTTCCTGCCAAAGTTAGATACACTTTATTTTCAAAAGAACACTAAACACTGGAACTGGTAAACAAAATAAACAAAACAACCAAAAACAAAAATAAAATGGATTCTCAGTCTCATTAATAAAAAATGTACTGGAAAAAAAACTAAACATAAAGCCAAAGTGTAAATAAATACTGCATTCAACCAAAAGAGGGCAGATTATGAAGTCTGTATATTATGTTGCCCTTCAGTAATAATTAGATTTAAATAGAGAAGATGGGCACATCGACTACCTGATGCAATAGTTCACACTACAGACTTTTTGCTCCTATTTTTCCCCTTACAACAATCTTAGATGTTGGTCTTTCTAAGATTGTGTGGTGTGTTATGGTAGATCATCGTTGCCGCTCCGATCTAAATCAGGGATTTTCCCCGACTGGGATCTTAACGCAGCCTGTTGAATGTGACAGGCAGCCAATCAGAAAGCGCGGATTCTCCTCCATGTTTTCTGAGGGGAAATTATGGAGGGGAATCCCAAACAGCTGACACGGAGCAACCCGAAGTCCAGCGGACATTGGAGATGATATGAGGAAACAACATTAATGTTTATTCAACATGCAAAGAATATAGAAATGACAAGGGGAGGAGTTGGAGCGAAACCGGTAACTTTTCAGCTGTTCTTCGTTAACGTGACGTAAATAGGTTCTAATGATTTTCATTCAGTCAGGACTTTACGCTGACACTAGCCACATGCATTGCAGGTAGATTGTAGTAAAGCATTGATTAATGCCTGGTTTTAAAATTAGTTCACTGGACTTGTAGCCATTATTTTGTGCCCATTGTTGGACACCACACGGCAGGACCGAACCCGATCGAACCGTTATCTCTAGGATTTCTGTCGGCTAATGTTTGATCTGTCAGGTTTTGAAAATGGGCCGACAATCAGCCGACAGCTCTAAGATCGTGTCGTGTGCGCTGGGCTTTATACTAAGGAAATGAGGAAGGGAGGAGTCAAGAGATATAGCCGGCATTAGGAGAGCAAGCTGAGTAGTATAAAAGTTGAATGGTGAAAATAGCACAAAGTATGCAGGAGAAGAAGCGAGGCGAAATTTACGGAGCAACCAGGAAAGTGGAACTCAATAGTGTGAATGAATGCCTGCAGCATTCACACTAATAAAAATGTGTAGGGGGGTAAAGTGGAGGGACCAATGGTTCCCTGGCCCAACCTGTTCTGGCGAAGCTGCGCAGGTCACTTCCAGTTCAGACTTGTGGGAATAATGTATTTAGTGCCCACAGATAATTTATTTTCATAGCGCATGCTCACTGTGAGCTATTAGTACCCCAGCAACAGTTGCCATGCTGCTGACAATGATGTCATCAGCCTGATTTCAAATGATGTCAGTGGGCCCTTCTAAGGATGCCTCTGTGATGTCATAGTCCATGACATCACCAACTGATCAGTTGAGTCTCCGTCAGTCAACATAAAATTCATTTGGACATTTTAGCTGACGGAATAAAGATGAGCAACGAAAGCGACGTTTATGTGAGACCCAAGGTCTCCTTTTGGAGCAAAGTCAGAAAGACGTGTTCTAATAGAGTTCATCCTGGGCAAACCACCCCAGACTATAGGAAGAAGAAATTTCTCAGCGAGCTTCTTTGGAAAATAATAGAGAAAGTGGCAGACGGCCCCACCATGCATCTCGTCAGAGAAATCTTTTTAGAACAGCACAAAAAACTTTTGGCCTTACTGCTAAGGAAAACAGGTGAAATAAACGTGGACGTACTTTCAGATGTAGCAGAGGAACTGAGCGAACGAATTTTTCAAAGTATTGCGAGGGACGCGTTCCACTATGCTTCAGGTCTTAATTTAATTGCCCTTCTTGACTACCCAGAAGGACATGCATTTATCGTGAGAAAATTCAAACGTCACTTGGAGAATCCGGTTCCTAAAAAGAAAATGTTTACGAATACAAAAATGAAGATCAGGAGGACATTGTTTCCCAATGAAGATTTGTATAGTGATGAAAATTGCCTGAGTGAGTCTTACACTCAGGCAGAAATGGATCCAGAAGAGTTTTTAAAGGACGCAAATGAAATGGGATTTAAACGGGGGACTGAAGCTCAAAGAAAAAATATGGTGGAAAGAATATTTTGGAGACTAATTTATATATCAAGTTACAGATCCAGTTATGGCGGTTATAAAATGAAGGACACCGACCCCGTCCACAAGAAGCTTGGTCCAAAACTTTGGGAAGCGGTAAAAGACATAGATTTTATATTTTTTGAGGAGATGGAGACAAAACTTGGCCAGGACATCTTTCAACTTCTGAGCGGAAATGATGATGTAGTTCAAGAGTTATTGTTTAAAATGATTAAAAGTGAAAACCCGCTGGTCATTTATAAACTAACCGAATGCTTCCGAAGAACCCTGGCACGTCCAAGAAAAATTCATTTTAAGAAAAGTTATATTAGAAAGGCGTGGAAGTGGTTTGAACAGGCAATCTGCTGTGGAGAAGATTTAGAAGAAAGTCAAGATGATTTTAACAATGGACCAAATGTTGAGCGTCGCCCTGCCGCTGACTCGGTACCAGCCTCTGACTCGGGACCAGCCTCTGAGTCGGGACCAGCCCCTGGCTCGGGACCGGCCTCTGAGTCGGGACCGACCTCTGAGTCGGGACCGGCCTCTGAGTCGGGACCAGCCCCTGGCTCGGGACCGGCCTCTGACTCGGGACCGGCCTCTGAGTCGGGACCGGCCCCTGGCTCGGCACTGGCCCCTGACTCGGGACCGGCCTCTGACTCGGGACCGGCCTCTGAGTCGGGACCGACCTCTGAGTCGGGACCAGCCCCTGGCTCGGGACCGGCCTCTGAGTCGGGGCTGGCCTCTGAGTCGGGACTGGCCCCTGGCTTGGGACCTGCCTCTGACTCGGGACCGGCTCCTGGCTCGGGACCGGCCTCTGACTTGGGACCGGCCTCTGAGTAGGGGCCGGCCTCTGACTCGGGGCTGGCCTCTGACTCGGGGCCGAGTTGGGACCGGCCTCCGAGTCAGGACTGACCTCTGAGTCGGGGCCGGCCTCTGACTCGGGACCGGCCTCTGAGTCGGGGCCGGCCTCTGAGTCGGGGCCGGCCTCTGACTCGGGGCCGAGTTGGGACCGGCCTCCGAGTCAGGACTGACCTCTGAGTCGGGCAATAGGGCGAGTCGCCTTTTGGCATTTCAACTTAGGAAAGCCCAAATAAATAGACATGGCCCCAAAATAAAACCCCCCTCAACAATGCAGACTAAAACACAACCCAAAGAAATAGCTGAAGCATTCGCAGAATACTATAAAAAACTATATGATAATACGGACAAAAACACTCAGGAAGATGTAACATCCTCTTTTTTCAAAAAGATTAATCTCCCAACTTTGTCAGAAGAAGAGTCGCTGGAAATGACCCGACCTATAACTTCACAGGAAATTATGAATATTATTAAAAACCTCAAAAACAACAAACCTCCGGGGACAGATGGACTGCCAGGGGAATTCTACAAAACATTTAGCCAAGAACTAACGCCAGCAATATGTAAGGTATTCAACTATGCACTAACAGAGGGGGACCCCTAAATCACGGTCTGAAGCCATTATATCGGTAATCTATAAAGAAGGTAAAGACCCAACTATGTGTGAAGGCTACAGACCCGTGAGCTTATTATGCAACGATTTAAAAATACTAACAAGTATAATGGCAAAAAGAATGCAAAAATACATAGCTAAATTGATTAGACCAGACCAAATGCGATTTATTCTGGGGAGGCAGGGAGCAAACAATATTAGAAGAATATTAAATATAATGTCATATACAAAATTTAAATCATTATCCTCCCTTTTAATTAGTTTAGATGCCCAAAAGGCTTTTGACAGGGTAAAATGGAGTTTTCTATACCAGACATTATTGAGATTTGGATTTTCACAGTAATTTGTTGAATGGGTGAAAGTAATCTATAAAAATCCAAAATCCCGAATTCGAATTAATGGGTACTGTTCAGAATTTTTTGATCTCAAGAGAGGAGTTAGACAGGGGGACTGTCTAAGCCCTCTACTATTCGCGGTTAATATTGAACCGATGGCAGAAGCAATAAGACAGAATAAACAAATCCAGGGAATAAGAGACGAGGGAGGGGTGGAACATAAAATATCACTGTTTGCCGACGATCTATTAGTACTCCTAACAGAACCACTCCGGTCAGTACCAGCTCTACTAGAAAGCCTTAAAGAATATGGGAATATCTCTGGGTATGCGAGTAACGAAAGTAAATCAGTAGCAATGATGGTATCAGGGGAATGCTCAGCACAGCTAAGAGATAAAATAAAGTTCAAATGGACCGATAAAGGATTTAGATACTTGGGCATAATTATCAGACCTCGAACTTCACAATTATTCAAAGCAAATTATGAGAAACTGAAGAAGGAAATTATAAAAGACCTAGAAAGATGGGAGATCCTACCACTGACCCTCAGGGGGAGGGTAGAAACAGTCAGAATGAATGTATTACCAAGACTACTGTTTGTATTCCAATCACTCCCAGTTTCCATTCCTAACTCCTTTTTTAAAGAGATGGATAAAAGAATATCAAGGTTTGTATGGCAAATAAAAAGGCAAGAATCAAATTTAAAATACTTCAGTCCTCAAAGAGTAATGGAGGGTTAGGTTTACCGGAAGTAGAGAATTATTATTTAGCTGCTCAACTGAGAGCCATAGCTCTATGGTTAGCAAAGGATCAAGAGACAATATGGGTAGATATGGAGCAAAGAGCCTGCCCAAATCTGTCCCTAGAGTCACTGCCCTTTACAACAAGGAGGGTTCATAGAAATCTCAAAATTCAAAATTGCTGGATTAAGGAAACGATTAACATTTGGTCAAGAATAAAAAAGAAATTTAATTTCCCTGACTCTATATCAAAAATTGTAAAAATAGCAAAGATTCCAGATTTTACCCCAGCTACTATGGATACAGGGTTTGAGAGATGGACAAAAGGGGGACTGGTATTTATAGCACAGCTTTTTAATGGATCAATAATGAAATCTTTTGAACAAATCCAAAGGGAATTTAATCCACAAAAAACAGATTTTTACAGATACTTGCAACTTAGACATTATCTCCAGAATCATAGTGAATGGCAAAAAAATCTCAACAGATATGACCAAGACTGAAGAAATTTTATTATCAGTAGCAAAAGGTGAATCAACAAAAGGCATGATCTCAAAACTATACAAAAGCCTGCAATATGAATCCAGTGTTAATAATAAGTAGGCCTGTCACGATAGCAAATTTTGCTGAACGATTAATTGTCTCAAAAATTATTGCGATAAACGATAATATTGTTTGAAGACCTTTTTACACTGAAAATGATGTAATAATGCATGCGATTTCTTGCCAAAGTTAGATACACTTTATTTTCAAAAAAGTTTCAAGTGTTATAGTTTTATTTTGTTGGTACGTTTTGTCTAATTGAGTTACTTTTAGTTAGTTTTTAGACTGTGTTTGAATATTCTTTTTAGTTATTATGAATTAAAAATGTTTTAGTTTAGTTTTTTCATTCATTGGTTAATTTTTAGGTGGAGAATATAATCATACTCGGTCAATAGTAGACCAAGTATGATTTTAGATGCATCGATTAGATAATGAATAATCAACAAAAGAGACCATTTTCTAAATAAAAATAAATAAATTAATTAAATTATTGTTGAACAAAAACTGACTGGTGTTTTCTCCCAGCTTCTGATGTCGCCATTTTGTGGACCAGCATAAGCGCCACCAAGAGTACGGAGTACCGTACTTTGCCGACAGCTGAGGTAAAGTATCTGTGTAGTTTACGGAAATCAATTTCACATCAGTTTGAAAAGCCAATAAATAGATTCATGATGGATTCATAAACTCGAAAACGAACAATATATCTATAATTTCCGCATGTCTTAGTTAGTTTTTATGGATGCACGATATACAGTACAGACCAAAAGTTTGGACACACCTTCTAATTCAATGGGTTTTCTTTATTTTCATGACTATTTATAAGGCAAGAAATCCCACTTATTAACCTGACAGGGCAGGTTGACCTATGAAGTGAAAACCATTTCAGGTGACGACCTCTTGAAGCTCATCAAGAAAATGCAGAGTGTGTGCAAAGCAGTAATCACAGCAAAAGGTTGCTACTTTGAAGAAACTAGAATATAAGGGGTATTTTCAGTTGTTTTACATTTTTTTGTTTAGTGCATATTTCCACATGTGTTATTCATAGTTTTGATGCCTTCAGTGTGAAGCTACAATGTCAATAGTCATGAAAATAAAGGAAACTCATTGAATTAAAAGGTGTGCCCAAACTTTTGGTCTGTACTGTACTTCCAGTTAGTTATCGTTTCCCCCCATTAATTACCGTTTTTATTTATTCGAGTTAACAAAAAAAAATGTTTACTCATGCTCAGCTTTGGTTATTCCGTTAGTGTTAATAACCTGTTATAAACCAGATGAGCTGCAGGACGTTGCTATCCCCTCAGCGCCTCTCAAGTCACGCCGCTATTGTTGCTGCTGTTGTTGATTTCACAGAAAAGCTAGCAGCTAGCAGGGCGAACGCTCCTCCTTCCTCCCCCCCAGGGCAGCAGAGGAAGTCTCGGCGTTTCTCCGTGGCTGACCGTAGCAGGCCGTGCTTGTCTGCCAGCGTGAGCGCGTTGGATTTATACGAGCGTGAAGCAAGGCGGCGCTGGCAAACAGCGTGCGGCTCAGCCGACTCTCTCTGAATAATTACAGTCAGCTTTAAAGAAGGCCGCCGCCGCTGCTGCTGCTGCTGCTGCTGGGGCTTATCTGTGTCTCTCCGCGTCGCCTCGACTCCTAAGTGCACCATCTGCTTTTGCATCGAGTCTGGCTGAACTGTGACACTCCGTCTGAGCGAACTCGTGTGCTCCTGCTCCCACTCAGCAGGTCACGCTGCAGCTAGCAGATGCCTTTTTCTCAGCCTTTGATTTGTTACTGTAGCGACGCCGCGTTCCCGCGGAAAGCTCGAGCGCATGCGGCGCGCCGCGAGTGTTGCTGGTAAAATATTAATATTCGACTGCTGCTCGCTATTGCAACAAAGACCTATTAAACCTCAATTACATATCATTTGAATCTCCACGGGGTGTGTGTGCGCGCGCGCGAGAGAGATTTCTTTCTCTTTTAAGCAAAACAAAACAAAAATCGCTCTCTGTGTGATTGCATTGAGAAAAATTTTTGTTTTTTCGTAGGGTGAAGTTAATTACCGAGTTGTAAAGAAAACTGCAGAACATTACAGCGAAGGCCTTCTGTTCCGCCCTGCTCACTGCAGGGAAGTTGGACGGCGTCCATGTGAAAACCTGCCGAGAGTCAGAGGAGAGGCGGCTCCTCCTTTAGAGAGGACAGGGGAGGCATCTGTTGGATCCTTGTTGCTTTGTTGGCTGCTCAGGAATACACTTGTGACATATTACTAGCTTAACCAACCATTCGGCTGTTTGGTGTGTGGAAAAAAAAAAAAAAAATACAGATCAGCCTTTCATAATCTCAGAAGATTAATATCAAATGTAATATCAAAACCAAGCCTCATGTCATTTATAGCAGTGGAATCATGCGCTCTGCAACAAAATCATGTTGCCAAAAAATGAGCCTTTTACTTGTGTACATCAGTGAGAAGTTCATTTTCTTTAAATCAAAACATCAGACTGGAGTGTTTATTTCTGATTATTTTAAACTTAAGCGCGGTGATTATGGACTACAGTTAAAGGGGCAGTATTATTTAAATTTGGCTTCTTTAAGCTTTATATCAAAATATTATTCCCTCATCAAAGTGTTGCCTTGATTTTTCTGTTTTTGTTCATGCAGGTTTGAGAAATCCTTTAATCTCCCATAGCAACAATTCAGCTGCATAAAACACCTGGTTGGACCTAGCTCCGCCTTCAAGATGCAGCCCCTCCTATGAGCTACAGCTTCCAAGCTCCCACCACACAGAGCATCCCTTCCCCACCATCCCCCCACTCAGCTCCTTCAGACTAGCCACCAGCAATTAGCAAACACCTGGTGGAACTGTGCATCTGCTGAGCTCATTATAGGAGCTACTTCTCAAAGCAACGCTGGTAAAAACGTTGATAAAGGGTCAATAGAGGAGCCATGTTGTGATGACTTCCTGAAGGACGAGTTTCTGGAAGAGCAGCAGTTTTTAAAGGGACAGAGGCCCAATTTTAAGGTGTTAAATTACAAAGTCAAATTTCTGTTAAGTCATATTTGATATATATAGAATTTTTATTACAACTTTAGATGCTGTATAAATAATACTATTTGGCTGGAAAACACATAATACCCCTTTAATGAAACCCCCCAGATCCAGTCTCTCAGAATTTGAAATAAACATGCCGATTTGTAGTACAGCAATGTTACTCTACGGAAAAATCTGACCACATTCGCTCAATGCTGTTACATGAGTTACTGCATCAATGCATCTTGGCATGGAGGCAAGCTTGTGGTTCTTAATGAGGCGTAAAGAAAGCCCAGATTGCTTTATTAGCGGCTTTCAGGTGTCTCATCTTCCTCTTGATCGTACTGCATAGTGTCTCTATTGGGTTCGGGTCAGTCCGGTTTGGTCTTCAAACCCTAGTTTGGTACCTTTAGAAATGTGAGCATTTGCCAAGTTCTGCTGGGAAATGAAATCAGCATTTTCTTGAAGCTTGTGAGAAGAGGGCAGCAGGAAGGGCTCTGAGATGTCCTGCTGAGCCGCTGCTCTGATGAAACACAAATCTTCACTAATATTTAGCCTTTAGGCGGCTCCTCAACGACTCTCTGCATCTCCACTCTTACTCCAGACTCTATGACAAAGTCCTTTTTCATCTTTTGACCTTTGAGCTTCACTGCAAAGACACATAATCTTGCCAAGTATTTTTGGTCTCGTTTCTAGTGCAAATACCTTAGTACACATGAAATACGGGAAAACTATTCATAAAATGAAAGAATGTGCAATCCTTTTATAGTTCTGGGGCTTTCATGTTTTGGTATGTGTGCCACGGTTTGACCAGTAATTTTACTCATCGTTCTTATCACCGTGCTTACAGCCAAGTCTTGTTAAAAGACGACTTTAACACCGAACTTCCTTCCCTAGACGCTTTGTGACGATCTAGGAATTTGACACAGTGGACACAGCTTAAAAGTTCAGAAAGACGAATGAGGGAATGGACCAATAATTGGCTCTATTGCTGTTTAACTTTTAAACGACAATCGTACAAAAGTGTAGAAAAGAACTAGAATTGATTGTGGAAATAATAATCCTACTCTGTTTATATGTTATAAAACCTCTCTATGCACATAAAGACTTCATGGTTCCCGTCTACAGGGTATAACCAAATTCTGTTGGAAACCTTTTAACAATTTAATTTTCTTACCCGTTTTCTGTGTCTTCTGTTCTTGATTCTGCTGTTTGTTCCCCAACAAACCTCTATTTGCCCGTTAGGGTAAGAAGTTAACTTTGGCTGTATTTAATTAAAAGTAGCAAAATAAAGGGGTCAAAATGGAAACTTTTAAAATGGTTTATCTATACCAAAAAAAAAAGAACATTTGAAAACACGTTGAAGCTCAACAAAAAAATGGCTAAACGGGGCAACGTCCAGAGAGTGCTGCAACGTTTTGTGACAATTTCAGGCTCCTACTTCACAGTAGACGAATATTTTTTGCCCCATTTTCCAGCGAAAGGAAAGCGAGGAGCAGACTTGCTGCCCCAGGATGTTGGCCTGGCTCGCCCGTGTTTGCAGAGAGGCTCGGCCGCGAATGCTGGGGACATATGCTGTGCCCGGCTCAACCATATGCCCCTTCTGCTGCTGCTGTTCTCCAACAAACTGCATCGCTTTAGCACAACAAGTCTGTTTTTGGCATGCCTGCGTCAAACAGCATTAATACCGAGACATTGAGGGTAAAAAAACCCAAATACATATATAAAAAGAGACAAAAACATCACCATAAAGCAGAATTAACACAACGCCACGAGGAAATCAAAACTGCACAGACTAAAATCTTCCGAGCGTGACGGTCATTACAGCGGTGAGCTTATTTTTCTGTAATTCAACATGGTTTCTTTTTTGGACTAGTTGCATCAGGAACGTTGAATTCGTTCCTTCCAGCTTTGATTTCTGACAACAATCTGAAATCTCAAGAAAAGCCTCACCAGGACGCGGCGTGTCCCTACAGTGGTTGCATTATTCAGAGCGTATGGATTAGCGTTAGCTTTTCGTCTCCAGAGAACCGGACAGCAGAGTTGCTGTTGCTCAATTTGAATACACACACACACCCTCACACACACACACATACAAATTGCAAATCCTGATTAAAGAAGGATCCAGTCACTGCAGTGCATCAATGTAACAAATGTCGACTCTAGCTGGACTGTGTTATAGAAATATTGGTAGAAATGCCTATTTATTCAGCCTAAAAATAGATGGAAACCACGGGCAACCGTATCAGTCCCCCGTATTGTGTATTCGGCGCATACAAAGCGGCCAGACATGGAAAGCTGAATATTTTCCATCTCAATGGTAAACATTCACATCCCACTATCATGTAAAGCTGTTTGCTATCAAATGCAGCCCTGAAATTGAGTATGCATGAGCACAGCACGGACTGCCAAACACTTGGCAGCAAATCCTTTTCATATTCTGAAGGGATGCCATTCCGTGAGGGTCCCACGAGCCCCCGCTACTTCCCCAAGCCGCGTCTCCCTGGTTTGTTTCCTGCTGGATTCAAGTTCCGGGGGTTTGGGAGGAGGGGGGAGCGCTGGATGCTTCCTCAGGGTGTCCGCGCCGCCGCAGCCAGTAGGGGGCACTGTGACTTTACAGCAGAAGGCAGCGCCTGTTGCTCTCTCCACCTGCAGTGTCTGAGTGGATAGCCGGTGCGCCTCGGCTACATCATATCTGTCTTCCCTCAGAAGCTTTCACGGCGGGGAGAAAATCACTGTGTTTGCCGATGATAATGCAATTAATTAAAGAGCCAATCGTTTTTGGCCCCGCACGTCTAAATCTGAATGGAACTGGTGACATATCGCGGCGTGTTGGACATTTTCTGCTTCCAGTTATCAACAACAAACTTACCCCTCCCCCCACCTCCCTTAGTAACTGACCACAACAATGCAAACCACGCATTTATATTAATTTTTGATATTTGGGGAACAGCATAGTAACAAGGAAGACGGAGACAGTGATGCACGCGCACCCCTGCTATCTTTCTGTTAGCTAGCTTGAATGTCATTTATGTTTTTTTTCCTCCATTCAGGTTGTTGAAAGGGCTTTATGTGTGTGTGTGTGTGTGTGTGTGTGTGTGTGTGTGTGTGTGTGTGTGTGTGTGTGTGTGTGTGTGTGTGTGTGTGTGTGTGTGTGGGTGGGTGGGTGGGTGGGTGGGTGTGTGTGTGTGTGCAGATGAACTTCTGCTCCTCTGATATTGTTCGGTTGGAGTTAGGAGGCCATGTTCTTACTGAGGATACAGGAGCAGGACGTGTTGAGTGTTTTAACTAAAGGCAGCAGCTGAGCGAGGCAATGAGGGGAGACAGCCCAGGCCCACATCTGCAGCCGTATCTCATGACAATGCACATCACATGTGGTTACAGTGCAGGATTACGGGTGTCTTGCCACAACACGCGCTCATTGTGCGATGTGGCCAGAGGCGCGAGAGCCAGTCAGTCAGCATTACCCGCAGGCTCTCTGATGTCAGAGGAGGAGAGCAAGAGGAGGAGGAGGAGGGATGGTAATACCGTCAGCAGGAAATGCTTCTGGGGGTTTTCTATTTTTCTTGCCTTCCAGCTATAGTGGAAAGTAGAGAGAGAGAGAGAGAGAGAGAAATCATGTAAGGTGCTCTGGCACAGCCTATAATATGAACTTTGTGTGCGAGTAATTTTTCTTTCTCCGGGCCCACAGGGATCCGATTCGCTCCGCACTGAAAGCACAGAGCAGGCTGTTTGGAAGCCGGTGCACACACGCGCACACACACACACACACGCACGCCGACGCTTGTATGCCGCAGTGTAAAACTGCATAATGCTCCTCTGATTGACTGATTATCTGGGAGCTAAAAATACACACATTTGCACACTGTATTTTACACAGAGAAATTACAGTTTGCTCTGATGGAGGAGAAGAAAGAGCAGGATGAGAATGCGTCGGATGAGCAGCAGCTGGGCTCGGATCAGTGAAGGAGCTGGGCGTGTTTCTGCAGGTGCCTCCGCGGTGTCTGGGTGAAGACCGTGATCCGGTGATTGCCGATGCGGAAGCCGGTTGTTAGCTCATTATTATCGAGTCTTCCCCGGAAGCGCTTTGGGAAACACTTTCCATCAGAAGAGCGCTAAAACACATCAACGGTGGAAAATATATTATGAACATCAACAAATAAGGCGACTTTCCAAGGTATGCAGGACCCTGCCACTGCAAAAACACTAAATATTACCAAATGGTTTTGAGCTATTTCTAGCGCTAATATGTTAGCACACTTAAAATAAACTATATTACAATAAATTTTCAGAAAATGTAGGAGCTTGTTTTAAGGCAGTAATTAAGTTCCAACTCCAGTAGATAAGAGATTATCACACTTATAACATGTTATTGTGAAATAATCTGCCAGTGGAACCTATACTGCTTTTGCAGTGCAAAAAAAGCAGGTTGTGATGTGAAAAAAAATGCTAAAAAAATTGTAAAACTTTTTGTGACATAATGTTAGACACAATCCAACCAATAAACAAATATATTTTGGGGGACATACAAATTACAAATACAAAGAAACAAATCCGGCAATAACTGGGTTGCTTAATTGATCATGCTCTTAAAGGGACAGTATTATGTATTTTCCAGCCTCTATATAGCATAATCAAGTAACTATGTTGCTTTCAGTTATCAAAAATCCTATATCTGATATGACTTAAAAGAAATTTGACTCTATTTAGTGCCTTGAAATTGGGCATGAAATAAAGTCTGTCTCTTTAAGAAACTTCTGCTCTTTCTGAAACTCCGCCTTCAGGAAGTCATCACAACATGGCTCCTCTATTAACCCTTTAACTATGTTTTTTTTACCACCTAGCAGAGTTGTGTGGGAGAGCTGCTTTGTGAGGCAGAAGCTCTCATATACTGTATATACTTGATATATTTTGGACTTTGACTAAGCCACTCTAGAAACCTTGCTTTTCCTTTCCTAAAGTATTCTGCTAATCTCCATCATAAGCTTTCTAGTAAACAGCTGAAGGTTTTCCTTTGGCAGCTAGCCATGAAGAGAACTAAGAGAACTAACCAACCCCAGTAATACAACCTACTTACTCCAATTATTGTTAACTGTCATTACTATTCAGCTAAAAGGGGGGAAAAAAGTCAGGAACATTTTGACATGATTTATCATGGTCTCATTTTTATTTTTATATCTCAAACCCTGGTACTTTAGCGGGGGCGCGTGGACTTTTGAGTGCCGGTGTCTAAGACAGAATTAGCATTTTGACCTGTGATAAACTGTGATAAATCTGACTCCTGTCGGTCTGACAGGCTCCTCTTCCTCACCTGTCTGGGTCTTCTGGTGTCCCATCTGTCAGCTTCACTCTTCATCTCCTCCACTCCTCCAGCTCTCATTTCCTCTCTGCAGTCCTGCTCCTGCAGACGATCCACCCGGGCTTCCTGCGATGAAAAATAATTAAATTTTCTCATTTTTTGGTCCAATGGCTAGGTAGATCCTAAAAGAAACACACACAAAAATCCCCCAAATGCTAATAATTCATATTTTATACGCTCGCTTATCAGAAAGCTTGACAACAGCTGTGCCTAACTACTTTGATTCAATATGATTTAAAATCTAATAGCTAAACTTGTTTTTTTACATTATGAATCTCAAGACTTAACCTGTGCATATGTTCATATTGATAACTTTTTATCTTACGATACAATTTCAGTCAATATTTTAGATTATTTCTGTTTGCTTTTCTATTCTGCTAAATGCACTAAGACTATGTGTGGCAGGAAGCTAGAGCATTGATTCCACCGAATCAATGCTCTAGCTTAATAGACCGGCGTGTTCGAGAGTTTCCACTGCCAGCTGGACCTTTACTGAGCAGGTGGAGTTAAACCCAAACACCTAGCATTGTGTCATGCTAGTGTGACGACAGTGTGACACAATAGTACAGCTAGTAGCTCTTCATCAAGCCGAGGGGACTCCAAAGCACTTGGGTCATTCACCCATGATTTTCCACGTTATATCAGGATGTATCGATACCTAAAGACTCAAAAGAGCTCACAAGAACAAGATAGAACCAGATTTTAATATTACTTTCAAGAAATCATAAGAGATCAAATAATTTAAAAACATTTTTATTTGTTTAACTCTATGCGTCAAAAAGCTTTCATTTTACATTTTTGTTGATGTTTTCCCCTCACAAACCCAACAAGCTCATGTCTATCATTTGGATAACTGTCCAAGCACTGGACAGTTATCAAGTCCGGTGCTTGATAACTGGACTGTGCACAGTTATCAAGCACAGTCCAGATAACTGTGCTTGATCTGCCGTACAACATTTCCCCGTTGCTAATGCTATCGATAGCGTGCGGTGCGATTATGATGTAGCGCAGCCGTCGTTGTTATAGCGATGCTTTCTGCCTCCTTCGATGGCTTACATATTGTTTGTGTCTTATCTGTCACTCTGTTGCCGTTTATAGGTTCTTCTGGAAACTAAATTGCTGCTAAACAAATTGATTTGAGTCGTTGGTGTATCTTATACCACAACTTCAACTGGCTAGCTCTCACAAGAGAGGCATTAGCTCCTTGTAATGTTTTAATATCGCAAAACGTCGTATGACATGTTCTCATTTGATTCTGTTTTGTCCACAGTTTTCACTCCATGCTCCCGTTTATTTTTCAGCAGTTATGAGGCACCGCGGCGAAACATGAAATCATTCCTGTTGCTAGGTAACCAAAGAGTGAGTGAGTTAGTTAATGTTACCGTCCTAGCTTATCTAGCTGTGAGAGGTTTAGCAGCTAAAGCTTTTCCTCCCAGATTGCTGTGAACGACTCTTATTAGTTGGTTCTAGAGCAGTAATGCATGCACAGGTCTTAATGCAGCCATGCAGGAAAATCCCCCCCCAAAAATAGAAAATATTTAGCTTTTCTCAGTTGAAACAAGTGCTTCGCCAAGCATGACAAGGAGGCAAAGAATGACTTCTGACAGCAGCGTCTTAATAAATATGCACCTGATGAGTCTGAGGAAGCTAGAGCTGAATCATGCTGGCTTCCTTATTGGTGAACGATTGTAAGGATGAAGACATAAAAATGCTTTTTTTTTGTTTGTTGTGCAGGTAAATTAGAGTTTCAGACGGAGCAAATTTGATTAGAGTAATTTGTCCTGCCATGAAACAGTTTGGTTTAGTGGCTGAGAACTGACTAGACAAGCCATATTTTTATGTATTAATATTAATCTAATAAGAGACGGGATGAGTAACTGGTTTGGCCGAGAATCAAAGCCCCTGAATTACAGAGCAACAAAATTATTTGCATTTGACATTGTTGTGTCCATCTCTAAGCCACACTCTCCATAAAACGTCATTGTCAGCATCAATGTGTAATTTATGACGGCATAATGAACACGAGGGTTGAATTACATCATTAAGACGTTTCCCTCTAGATGTTATAAGGAACGGTTAGCGCTTGTGTACCGAACTACCAAGAAACCGACCCTGATGGTAGAACAAGAACCACTTTGTAAACTCAGAGAATTTGATATGATTTCTTTAAGGAAGACTTGCTTTCAAAAGAAAATAACTCAACAGATTGCTGCTGAAACATTGCTTTTAGTTTCAATCAACAAGAGCAATTTGATGTAAAAGAACTTTGATATATATAAGGAAGTGAACTGAGAGGTTATGAATATGCAAAAACAATATTTAAACTGATCAGTGTCATATCTATGGAATAATTTGACTAAAGGGGGCTCTTGTTATGAAGCTACGTTGTTATTCTAAACAAGAATGTGTGGCAATAAAATATTTATTGTTGTGTTATGTTTAAATTATAATTTACTGGGCAGTCAACAATGTTGCAGAGCAAGATGGGAGGAATATTTGAGCCTTTTCACAAATATAATCAAGAATTAAATTGATTAATAATCACAAGTGTCCATTAACCTATGATTTCTTCAAGCAAATACTAAACTAAAGATGAAATATGTAAACATAAAAGTTAGCATTTACCTAAAGAGACATCTCTGTGACTGGGCAAAGAACATCCAGATGATCCAAAAGATGAAACTTATTACATTTATCCTAAATTCATGAATTTTATCTTAAAAGTTGAGTAATGATATCTGGAGGTCACTTAAAGGGGCGGTATTATGTGTTTTCCAGGCATATATTGCTATTTTGTAGCACAATCAAGTCACTATGTTAGCTACAGTTGTTATATAAATGACTTAAAAGAAATTTGTCTTTCTAATTTAACAGATTTAAATTGGGCCTCTGTCTCTTTAAGAAACTGCTGCTCTATCTGAAACTCCGCCTTCAGGAAGTCGTCCCAACATGGCTCCTCTATTTACCCTTTATCAATGTTTTTTTTTAATGAGCGTTTCAATGAGAGGCAGCTCCTATAATGAGCTCAGCAGATGTGCTACCAGGTGTTTGCTAATTGCTGCTGGATAGTCTGAAGGATCGGTGAGGGGGAGTTGTGGACCAGGTTAATCTTATTCCTGTTGCTTGCAGCTTGTGGAAGATCATCACGAAGAGGCTCGTTATCCAATCAGAGACGGGTAAAGAGAAATGTTTATATCCACATTAGGCAGCCAATAGGAGGAATGGAAGTGATTACTTTTTGTTCTCGACGCCTAAACATTACAAAGGGCAGAATGGAGGATAAAGAATCAACATTTCTGTTTAATTTCCAAATTTCACACGTTAATCAGGGTTATGACTAACTGTAGGTCTGAAACAAGGAGACATTTTATTTGACACACACTAAACTAAACTAACAAACTTTGATCAGAGTGCTCTTGTAACTTGTTAAAGACGTTGATATTTCGAAGGTTTCATGTTTCATATGTGGGGGTTGATTTGACCAGACCTGCAGTCTAAAGTTATTTTAGAAAAGCCTTGATGGGAGTAATTAACTATGTTTGAATGGCTGAGTCTTAGTGTTTGTATGCACTTCAGAAACTATGTCCAGAGAGACGTAAACAACCCTTTGGATTGATTTTTCTGTAAACCACTTTAAAACCTCTCACTTCTTTCAATATATTTCAATCCTTCGCTTTGCATCGAGCTTCTCTTGTTTTCACTGTCTAGGAAAATCAGGCTGATTCTGGTTTAGTTCTCGTTTACCGTGGAACCGTTGCAGAAAACAAAAACGGTGAAATGTGCCTGTTGCAGTAGAAACAAACCAATGTAAAAAAAAAAATTTCATTTGATGCCGCGCGTCTACGCACGGATATGCGCCGTATATAATAATCATAACCATAATGAGTTTCTGGCTTCATTCCTCCAACAAGATACAAATGAAAGGAAACGCCGTCTTCTGCTCCGTCAGACGGCAGAATGAGTGGAAACAAATTACGCCTCGATTTCTTCAGAGTGATCCCAGCAGCGATGCTAGCGTCCACACAGGCAGGCGGCGAGCGTCCTGCTCCGTCTGGGCCTGAGTCCAGGACCAACACTGAACGGTGGAGCTCCGTTCTTAAAATCCACTTCTGCAACAACAAAGACGACTCTTTGTTTTGTTTTTCTTTTCTTTGTTTTTTTTTTAAATATTTTCTGGTTAAAATAATTTGTAATTAATTAAAACAAGGCCTGTGTTGACCACATGTTGTGTCAGAACACTGGACCGTTTAATTACCGGAGCTGGGATATAATTCTTGTTAGAACACAAAAGGTTTTTTATTTATTTATTATTATTTCAACAACATTTAAAAATATGTTGCTCTGAAAGATTATGGCTTTTTAAACAAGGGTCTTCCTCTGACTCCCTCCATCAAAACTATTTCTCAGGGATGTAATTCACTGTGGCTAGCTAGCCTTAGCATTCATGACAGGCTATGCTAAGATCCTCCTCGTGGCTCTCATTGGTTGTTTCTGACTGGGTGGTGTATTAGTCCTGGGAGCACTGGGAGAAGACAGGAGCCCATTTTTCCGCATATTGTCTGTCTTATACTGTTACAATCATTTGGCTCAGGCGTGCTGCAGCAGGAGTATAACTGAAACTTTTGCTGCCTCGTGTTCACAGGAGGCACAACGTGAGTTAAAGCCAGCGGTTTTAACTTGACAAGATTTCACAAAGCAGAAGCTGCGTGGAGAATTATGCGACACTCTGAACCTGCTGTACGACTGACGCACAGTTAAACTGGGTTCATCCTCAGACGTCGTTACCTCTCTGCTTTAAAAAGGCTGGCGGTTCGGTTGAAAACACCCACTGGTGAGGCGCCACATGCAGATTCGTTTCAGCGTCCATCCACACCAGAGTCAATAATCCACGTTCACTGCAAGTGGTGAGTCTGAGCAATTTTTGCAAGGACATAATCACTATGCTGCTGCATGACGCGTCGGTCCAATCAGCATCCAGCTGATTAGATTGAAGTGGGACGACTTCTACAGCTCTGTGAGGATCCAGTGCTGCTGGACTCAATTATATCACCACTACACATGTTAACTGAAACTATGAATAACAAATATCACCAATCTGGGTTTTTTTTTTTTCTTACTTTTCTTCAGAACAAGTCTCGTTGTACAATCTTCTTCTGTCCACTAATTTAATCCATTAAAATGTGTTTACAGAAATAGACCGGGATTCAAGAAATGGCAGGACTGTAAAAAGCATCTGGACCACCGCATCGCTTTAGTTTTGATTTTTCAGGTCATAAAACAACCAACATGTTAAAAAAAAACATTTATCCTCTTTGTTAAATCATGTATTTAAGAGTATTGGGGACACACTAAGAAAAAAAAAGATTAATAAGTTATTTTGCAACAACACAGTTGCAGTAATATGAGAATGATGTGGAAGTATTAGTAATATTCCAAATTTATTCTCATTATTTTTGACTTTATTCTCGTTTGACTTTATTCTTGAAATACCATGACTTTATTTTTCATAATTTTAACTATTTTCTCACAAAACGATGAATTAATTTTCTTAATATGACTTCATACCTGTAAAAAGTCATATTTACGGGACTTTTTATGTAAATATGACTGACTTATGTAAAAAGTCTTACTTATCCTTGTTATTTACTTATTCTTTACTTTTTTAAGAAAGTAAGAATGAGCTACAAATTTTTTGTAATTTTATGACTTTATTGTCATTATTTCATTTCTTTAAGGAATTTTTTTTTTTTAAATTTTCATTAGTATTGTCCTAATATTCCATCATGCGTATTAACTGATTAAACTCTATTTTTTTTTTTTGTGTTTTCAGACATGCAGGATCAAGAAGTAACTCGAATCAAAGATGTCTGACAAAAGGAACCAAGATAAAAGATCTCAAACAGAAACGGATCTCGGTCTTGGGGGGATTCCAGGGAGAAAATTACCGACTAAACAGAACACAAAGACCATCTGACATTTGCCTACAACATATTTTATATTACTCTCAAGAACGACGAGAGATGAAAGGAGAACTGCTGAACCTGATTCATGTTTTGTAAAAGTAACACAGCATTTCAGACAAGAAAGTACATTATACCAATAGTCAGATGTGGCGGCTGCAGAGATGGTGAATTGGCTCTGCTCTGCTACTTCAGGACCTGAACGACTTTCTGTAGATCCAGAAGCTGAATTTTGCTCTGGTCTAAAAAGAAAAATATTTTAGAAAAAGAAAAGCTGGTCATTCAGTTTTGCCCTAAGTAAAATAAGAAATACATGCGAAGCACACCGGCATCAACAATAAACAAAAAACAAAAAGAACCACAAAATAAACAAACAAAATGGAGGCTTTTGGAGTAATGCTGCGTTCCAGTTAGCTGGGAAATGGGATTTCTGAGCTGAGTTTGATGTCCGACCACAAGGTTTCAACGTGGCGACGCCCAGAGACATTGTTTAAAATGTTTGTAAGACATATTGCTGACACCACTTTCAATTTGTTCAGTTCACAGTTGCCGATGCCACATGTAACATTGATTTCAGTCGCACTTTTGTATGTGTCTTGTAAAATGAACACGTTTCCACCACATTTTACTGCTGGTGATGCGAGGAGCGGCCATATTGAAACAGGAAGTCGTAACTGGATGGAGTGGGAGTTGCTCCCAGTTTCCCAGTGGCAGTTCCAGTTGATTTTTCTGAATGGGAAGTCGGAGTTTCCCACATTCAAGTACAACTGGAACGCAGCATAATAATTTTTTTTGCTTAAAACTCTCAACCTGTGTGGCTGAGTTGAAACCGTTTAGCAACGATAATTGGGCCCAAATTCCTTCAGACTGACAGTCATTCTCACTAACACTTGATGAGAACTTTAAGTAAAATATGCAATGAAAAACATTTATCCTTTGTATGATTAAAAGTACAGTAGCTTTTGGTATGTCTATATGATGGTTTAAAGGAATTTAATGAATGACATGTAAAGTAGCATTTACTTAATTTGAGAATATTCTACATATTCTGAAATTAAGTCCCATATCTTATGTGTATATATAAAAATGGTCTTGTTTTTAAGTGAAAATACACCACTTTTCAGATATTTGTGTTTGTTTCAGTTAGATATTTTTACTTGTTTTGGAAAATCTTGACGAACCTCATTTTCATCTGTTGGCAGATCTTTTTTTGTTATTATTTTAAGTCATACTTGCCCTGTTTTTGTTTGGGTTTTTTCTTGCTTTTGAAAGGCGACGTTTTGCAGTGCAGTGGTTGCCATCAGGGATTGAACAACCATTCATTGAGTTTAGAAACTACTATTATTTGACAACTGTATTTTGTATTTCCTTAGGTTATCTTTGCCTGCAGTACAAAATTGTGACCAAAGAATTTTGGTTTTTTGGGTTTTTTTTTTATTTCTGCTGCAGAAACAGCAGGAACCTGCCAGGTGGAAATGTTTCCTCCTGGCTCTGTGGCAACACTTCTCAGGTGTCTCCAAGCTGCAGCTCTCTGCTCATGATAATCCAAACTAGTCTTCAAACCCGACAGGCTAGCTCCAACCCAAGAAGCAAAAAGTGATTTTCCTTATTAAGAAATTCAGTTTTATCCACTTATTTTTCTTCATCACAGCTTATAATTAAATAGCTGTTTTTTTTCATCTCTAAAGTTTGTGAATTAAACAGATTTTAATCATATGTTTCCCACCAGACGACATGCTGGGTAGTTTTATGTTACATGATGTTAAATGCTGCATGCAGAGCAGCTTCATCTGGTGCAGTCAGACCAGCCTCTGGTAGATGTAGCCGGGGGGGGGGTTGAGTTTGCGGCGATGGTTTTTACCACTCGTGAAAAATTCTGTTTGTATTTTGCCAAAACGTTTCAAATAATCTTATTCCAAAAGTTCATTTGCGAAGCTAATGCTTTCCTACACAGGAAGGTGGCGCTACAAGGGGACCAAGACCTGATAAATCTCTAACGCTTTGGGTTGTAACTAGTTACTCAAATAGTTTTGGAAAAAATTTACTTTTAAGCATTTTTACTATGCTGTGCTTTTTACTTTTACTTGAGTAATTATATTATATTATATTATATTATATTATATTATATTATATTATATTATATAGAACCCAGAGAGTTAAATTGGCTGGCTTCACTTCTTCCATTCTTACTATTTTAAATGGTGTACCACAGGATTCAGTTCTTGGTCCACTTTAATTTTCTATCTATATAAATAACTTCAAATAAACTTCCATTTATTTTCAATTTAATTTGACAATTTGTCTAATGCTTTTTATAATTTTTATGCATATTTAGTAATTTACTGCTATTCTTCACCACTATCACAGGCAATGCAGTATTTGCAGTCTGCTTTCAATGTAGTTCAAAGACGCTTACAAACTCTGAAGTTGGTTTTGAATCTCTCTATTGCTTACAACTCCTGTAGGAGCACAAATTGGAGTTTGTCAGTAATTATAAATATCTTGGCTTTATTCTAGATAAAGAGATTAATCTTGTAAATGAGATCTACTGTAGATCTCAATGGGGTTTACCTGGTTAAATAAAGGAAATTAAAAAAAATAAATAAATGAATTATATTATAATATATTTTATTATATTGTTACAGTTACTTGAGTAAAATGTCTGGATCCTTTACCCACTGTGCGTAAACTTCACTGGATGAAGAACAAACATGTTTTAACCAAAAACTCATCAGACACAGACACACCTGCAGTTTTTGTCAAAGTTTTGTAAGTTTTTTTATTGAAGGAAAATGATTTGGGGGGAAAAAAGTATTTTGCCTTACTTTGTTTTGTTTGTTTATTGTTATCTTCTAACAATATAAAATTATTATTTTCTTTCATTTCGAAACTTTAAATACCAAAATTTGTAAAATTGACTTTTTTTAAACTTTGCATCAAGCTCTCTCACCCAGCTCCTTCAGACTAGTTAGCCGCAATTAACAAACACCTAATGGACCAGAGCAGCTGCTGAGCTCATCATGCCAGTGTTATTTTACCCTTTAACAATATTGCTAAAGCATTAATAGAGGATCCGTGTTGTGATGACTTCCTGAAGGTGGAGTTTCAGAAAAAGGAGTTTTTAAAGAGACAGAGACCTAATTTGAAGGTGTTAAATGACAATGTCAAATTTCTGAAGTCATGTCTGATATATACAACACTTTTATAGCAACGGAAGATAACAGTTACTTGATTGTGCTGTAAAATGTACATGAAAACCATATATTACAATATTAAACGATTGATGGTTTGATCAGTAACTCGGTACTTAACTTAAATACTATTTGACTCTTCAGTAATTTCTTGCATTACTAATTTTCACGTTTACTCGAGTAAACATATGTTGAAGTAATGCTACTATTTGAATACAATTTTCAGGTAGTCTACCACCTTCTTATAACCACTGCATACATTTGTCGCTCCGCTGCTTTGATTCTCCACCTGGATTTATCTGCAGAGATTTCTGCCTTTGGCTGAGTGTCTCCTGTATCAGAAACTACTGCTGAAATACTCTTGGCATCTTAGCGCCAGGTTGGATTTCTTACTTTTCGGAGAAACGCCATGCAATTTTTAGTTTTATTTTCCCCAGTGAAGACAGCCGGAGTGACAGCCCTCTCACCATGTAGGGGACAATGTTCCATACTGAGGAAAAAAAATAATAAATCGTCCGGCACTCTTATCTGTTCCCCCTTTAAAGAGTCGGCGCTGGTGGGCAGGTGTGATGCTTTGAGTGGACAGTTCTGAGTGACTTTAAAGGACTGCCGCCATCACACATCTCTATGTCAATGCAGCCTCGGCTCACCATGTGACAAACGCAAATTGGCAAGCCATTTGGCGGCTCCTTTCCCCTCATTACATTTGTATTTATTTCAGCTGCTTCTTCCTTTCCTGCCGTCCACTTCTGTCAGAGGCTGAGCACCGACGTGCATCAATGAAAGGAACATTTCTGACTCGGGAGCTGATAGCAATGCTGCAAAATGATCGAGCGAGAGAGAGACGCAGCGACAGAAAGATGGAAAGAAGGGCAGAGAAGATAACTGAGACAGACAGAGGGTCATACATTTAACGCACTGATAATAGTATCATTTTGTTGTAAAAATTTAATGTCTTCAATCTTGGTGCTGATTTGAGTTAAATCACCCCCTCACTCTGCTACCATTTCTATGCTATAATCGTTACTAACAAGCCAATTTTGAGCTCATGGAGAGATTTGGCATGGCCGTGCAATGAATTTTGAGAAGGAGTCTTATACGGTACCAGAAAGGCAAGTAAAAACAAACCCAAAAAAAACTACTTTGTTTCATCTGCTGTCAAAACTGAAGGGCAGAAATTTCCTTTGGGAAATGTGAAAGTGTATGTAATAGTTCAATTCATTTAAGTGTCTGAAACTGGGGAAATATATATTTTTTAAAGAAACAAACAGGAGAGCAAAACTAACAAGGCGGACAACAAATCAAACCAAGACGTTCCACTGGTTGACGTTGACCTTGGGCCTCCATGCATTACACCATGACCTGCACAGATAAGTGCTGCAAGAGCAAAGAGTTTCGCTCACATGCAAGGTCATAAGCTGAAGATTTATCTGTCGATTTGTCTGGTTGAGGATGAGGAAGTCAAAAGAAATGCAAAGTAGGTTGGAGATGTAACACACCGGCACTCTACCCAAGGATTTAAAAGTAATGTGTAGCGCTATGCTACATGTAGATGTTATGTTCAGAGTAGATGGTTTAAATTAGGACTGGACTATAAATCAGTAACAGTGTATATCAAGACAGACACATGATATCAATATCAATGGATAATACATCTGATATGTTGAATATTCTGCGATGGACTGGTGACCTGTCCAGGTGACCCCGCCTCTTGTCCGAAATGTCTCGCTGGAAGTAGGCACCAGCAACCCTCCGGACCCCACTAGGGACAAGGGTGTAAAGAAAATGGGTGGATGGACGGATGTATGTTGAATATTCAAATATTCAATATTTAGAATATTCACTGAATTCTGACCCAGAACCACACAGCATTCTAGAGATAAGAGATAGAGATAAAGCTTTATTGTCATTGTCACAAGAACAACGAAATTTAAAAGGTGCCATCAGTCAGTGCATATGCTTAAAAACAAAAAATAACTGTCTCACAATTCACACACAATGTAAGAATTAACAAATAACTGGAAAAAAAAACCCTAATAAATAAGAACAGCCACATTCTCACATACATCATTTATGATGATTAATGGTTGTTTTTGATTGCATTTAGTTTTGTTATTGCTGTCGGGTAGAAACTGTCTCTGAGACGGTTGGTTCTTGTTCTGATTGCTCTGTATCTTCTGCCTGAAGGGACATGGGCAGATGAAAAGATACCCTCTCATGGTGAGCTAAGCAAGGTTGGTGTTGTTGGTGGTTGTTAAGTTTTTCTGCCATATCGTCCAGCTCCAGCTTAAATAAGTGCTGGTCTTTCATGGTATCGAATCGAGATGGTTCAGTTACATAAGACACACTGACATAAAGTCACATTCACTGGCACAGTGTTCATCATGCATACTTACTGTACATACGCGTTCATACTAAAATAACTTACTAGCAATTGTTTCTCAATAGCAGAGGGCCCACACCTTCTGTACAAAGTGAAGTGTAGAACAAGAAAATGATTTTGACTGAGTTACAGGGATCCAGAAAAGGTCTGGAAAGTTTGGGCGAGTCTGAGTCTGCATTGCCGAGAAACTGATCTTGAGCAATGTATTGGAGGGCGTACAATGCTTGGAAGACTGGTCCCAAGCAGGGCCGGCCCAAGGCATAAGTAAACTAAGCAGCCGCTTAGGGCCCCAGGGCCACTAAGGGGCCCCCCCAGTGGAGCTGATTTTTTTTTTTAGTAATTATTTCTGTCATTATAATATCAAAAACACACAATTTCACTGTGAACTGATTTGTTTTTACAATAATATATATTTGATAATGTATGTAGAAATCATCATTATTTTAGTGATGAAAAAAAAAAAGTAAATTGCTCTTGGGGCCCCCTGGTGGCAGCAGTAGGTACCGCACGGTTCGCCGGTATCATGAGCCGCCGTGCAGAGCGTCCAAACGTCCAAAGCTGCGGTCAGAAGTGAAGTTAGCAAAACAATGTCTCAAAAAAGGACTTATCCTTCAGGGAAGGAGAAAATAAAGAGGAAGAATAGAAAAAAAGGCAAGATGAAGTTTGTTTTAATGTGTCTTTGTAATGAAATATAATGTAAAAGATTTGTGACGCTGCTAATAGATTTGATCTTGATAGCGACCCGGAAGGTCCAGTTCAACAGCCAAACATTTATTCTGCATTCTGAAGACCACTGTGTTCATGAAGAGCCTGTAGCCGTCTTCAAACACTACAATTCATTTTTATCAACTTTTATACGGAGCCGATTCACAACAAATGACATATTTCAATGTTGCTGTACACAAAAGTAGTCAATTAAAAAATCACACATACTGTACACAGATTAAAGGTCAATTTCAGTTCAGATCAGTCCCGTTTGTAAAAGTTCATTTTGACTGCATGGAGAGACTCATTGTCCAGCTTAATGAGTGTGGTGCCAGTTGAAAATTAACTGCAATGAAACTTTGCAGCAACTCCATTTTGAATGAATAAACCAGTAGAGCCAAACAGATCGGTGATATCCCAGCAGCAAGAAAATCAGAAACCATTTTTTTTTTATATCAATGTTGAAGTAGGGTGGGGTTTTTGTTTGGTCTTAAATTTGATTTTAAAAAAATGATAACTCCTGACGGCTAAGAGCAACTCCGTTTATTCCAGCCATTAGCTCCTGGTGAAGGTGTGGCTCAGCTTTGAGTCTGTGCTCAGAAAGAACCAGTGTACTGGTGCCGAATCCTGCGAAGCAGCACTGGGAACATGATGCAAAGCAAGCACCTGTTTAGTTCTAGAACTGCTTGGTGAAAATGAGGCTTTTTACTGCCGGCGTGGCACAGATTACAGATTATCACCGTGGAGACGGCCTGCCATGTCTGCATAAGCTGCTAAAGTGGGCAACATTTACGGACACAAATGAATCATTTGAAAAGGTTTATTCGGGGGAATAAATCAGAGGAAAACATATACTGGAAGTAAAGAGGTAACAAAATTACATATTTTCTTATTTGTTTGGTGTAGGACTTTGACATGAAGGGAGCTGGTGAGTTCCTTGCTGTTACCGGAGGTGTAGATGGTCGAGGAGAAGATGGATCAAGCCACACTGGTTTAGTTTGACAGGGATCAGGTAACTGGTTTACCTGATGCAGGTGTCTGTTTGATCTTCTGAATGCAGCAGCAGAGAGAAGAGTGTTGGAGGTCCAGGTAGGCGGGCGGAGGAACAGCAAGGAGAAATGAGAGTAAGAGAACTGTTACTAAACACTGAGCTAGGACCCGTTTTACCAGTGAGAAAACAATCTGCATCTGCCTTAGGGGTTCTGCTGCTAGTTCTGCTCTTCCGATCGACATTGATGAGCTTCAGCTGGGAACCTCACCTGCTCATCACAGCCTGCAGCAGAGGAAGGTAAGACACACACACACACACACGACTCTGTGGATGACAGCCCGATTCTAAAGAATCTCACTTTCATGTCCAAGAGACCACGTCAAGTTTCCATCAGTCTGAATTTCATACTAAACATGGCACCACTGTTTGAAAAGGTTGTTTTTGTTGACATTGTAGCCAGTGATTTACTCAGTGGATGTGCAAAGTGTCCTTCTGTTAACGTATCAATAGTGGCGGATACAAGTTCACCTTGATGCTGTAAGTGCTCCTTTATATACCAGATAGGAAACATGATATTGGTCAGAAAAAATATTATGTTCCATTTTTCAGAGGAGCAACTGTGTGATAAGAGAAATCCTGATCTCTCTCCTGCTTCTCAGGCTGCGGAGGTATGGAGGGAGGAAAGATAGATGTGTATCAGGAACTGGTTCCACAAATTTTACAAATGGCCATAATTAGACACAGACTCCAAGGTGATTTATAGAGAAGTGAGTATTTAGATGCTGGCCAGTGGAGCATTGAGTCTGTCTGCTTCACCGCTGTCACATCTTTGACTAAATAAACCGGAGAATCTTCTAACAAGCTCACATACTGAGTACCGTACCTAATAAAGACAAATGGTCTGCCTCCCTTTTTCTTTTATATATCAGGCATACATTTTAAGATTTAGGATGTTCTGTTGTCAACTTGGCAGCTAAAACCAACGGTAGTCGTCGTCACTGAGCAGCTTTTTGCCCACAGGGTCTATTGTGACGTCACGTCGCAGCGTGTCTTACTTCTGCTGCCGTTTAGGTTCAGGCTGCTAGCTGTGTCTTCCTGGAAAAGCTCAACAGACTGAGCTATTGCTGTTTTCAACCTTGAGTTCTCTCTGTTCTTCCCATTCAAGCTGTCTATCCAAGAACTAAACAGATCTGTTTAGCTCTCTCTCTCTCCTGGTCAAAACCTCTTTTGGAGCCATTAAGCAAGCATACTACCATTTTTCTCCCATAAGTACATCTGGACCAGCCGCCTTTTGTGCTTTTGTGTCGTTTCAGATGGCTTTTCCTACCGGGCCTTTCATTGAGCCTGTGCCTGTTAAAAGTGAGTGGACGTTTCTACTTTTGACACACGGTTGATGGGTCAATGTAGTCGACTGGGCTTCCTTAGGCACATTATAGAAACAATTGAAGTTGACAGAATTCTATCTTATTTAGGATCAAATTGTATGAAATTTCCCCACTGTTGGACAATAAAGGGTATTTCTATTCTAAGATATTATTCTGTATTATGTATGTAAATTAAATGTTGACCAAATAGAATGCCATTTACCTATTAAATAAACTAGATGTTCATTTAATAGGTAATGAACAGCCAGTTCTGCACAAAAAGTGGCGTTTTTGACCATGTACACTGACGCAAGCGCAGCTGGTGAGCAACAGCCAGCAGGACAGCCAGCAGGACAGCTAGCAGGACAGCCAGCAGGACAGCTAGCAGGACAGCCAGCAGGACAGCCAGCAGGACAGCCAGCAGGACAGCCAGCAGGACAGCCAGCAGGACAGCTAGCAGGACAGCTAGCAGGACAGCTAGCAGGACAGCCAGCAGGACAGCCAGCAGGACAGCCAGCAGGACAGCTAGCAGGACAGCTAGCAGGACAGCTAGCAGGACAGCCAGCAGGACAGCCAGCAGGACAGCCAGCAGGACAGCCAGCAGGACAGCCAGCAGGACAGCTAGCAGGACAGCGCTTTGTCACTCGCGGGAGTCGAATGTTGTCAATTGCGGAGTCCCATAAGCCGGGTGTGGAGGTGCGGGGGACCGGACTGGCGGGTAAGGCAAGCCGTTTTAACATAAATTCGGTTTCGTCTGCCTATCCGTAATTACATTCTAGATATCTAAAGATGCATTTTGACTAGACAAAATTACATTTTGACTATCTGGAATGGTAATTTAAGATATTTGCATTTACATTCTGACTAGTAAGAATAATAATTCAAGATATCGTCAATAACATTTTGACGAGTCAAAGTTCCTTTCAAGGTGTCTCAAATTACGACACTGGATTCGTCATTTGATGGGACACATCCGTAATTACAATTTAAGTTATCGTGAACTTAATTATGACTAGTCAAAAGTACAATTCAAGATATCTATAATTTAGTTTCGTCTAGTCATCATTTGCTTTTAAGATATCTACAATTTAGTTTTCACTAGTCAAAACTACATTTCTCCTATCCAAAAATACCTTTAAGATATCTTGAATTATGTTGTCATTCGAGATATCTTTAATTAGAATTATGACTAGTCAAAACTAAAATCAAGATATCTTGAATTTACTTTGACTAGTCGTAATTTAATTGTAGATATCTGAAATGTGTATTTCAGATAGTCAGTAATTCATTGTAGATAATTTGAATGGAAGTCTCCATACAACTCCATGGTAAATCTGACATTATTTCGACTAGTCAGAATGTAATTAGAGACATCTTAAATCGCTAAAACGTCTAGTCATAAAACAATTTGAGATAACTGGAACGTAAGGGCGGCAAAACCGAATTTATGTTAAAATTGCTTGCCATATTAGAATAGCCTAGCATACGCAAAGGCGCTTCAGCAGACCAACGTAGATACTCAGTCATTGGATGAAAAACAATGACGTCACAATTCATCACTGACATGTGATTGGTTGGTTGATGTGTCCCCATTGGACAGCACTTGTCTTTATAAATAAACCCCGCCCCTATAATTCATATAAAAATATTAATTGTATTATACAGCATTAAAAAAATGCTGTTTTAAAAAAATCTGTACAAAAATACATGCTGCATTAAAATATATTCCTGTGATGCTGCTTATATGCAACATGTTCATATATGAGGAACATTAATGAGGCACAGAACTTTTTTTTTCTTTATTTCATTTTATTTTTTCTTCAGTTTCCACACAAAATAGGACATAAATGCTTGTTCACTTCTGGACCATCTGGCAGTGTTTTTTTTTTGTCCAAACATTATCCAACATTGTGCTGCGTTCAGGAAAGGCCCGACGTCTCTCCTGTAGCGTAGACCTGACCTCACTGACCTCCTGGCTGGGGGAACTTGGGGTCTCCACCGTTAGGTGGTCCATCCTGACACCCCCTCAGGTGCCACCATCCCAGAACCCCACCTCCTCTGCTACCGGTACTCTCTGCCTTCCTCCATCAGCTGTGAACACAGAACAGACAATCATTATGAGCTACAGGCGTCTTTGTTGTCATTATGAAATTACAGTGAAATTTTGTGGCAACTCCCAGCTTCGAACGCACACCCAAAACATTAAAAACTCTAAAAAAAAAAAACATCCTTTTAATACATTCTTACAGAAGATAAAACAACTTTAAAGAACAAAAACTGGAAAACACTCAGAAAAACTGGAAGAAAAAAAATTAAAAGCACTTGGTATTGTAAAAAAATCCTCAGAAGAAAAATATGTACACAGAATGTAGCATATGATGTGTCGTTTGTGCCGAAGCAGGTTCTGAAATGAACAGATAACATGCCGTTTCTGGGGTGATTGATGACCAAGTTTTTATTATTTCCAAGGAGACCAATAAGCATTATTAAAATGAATGATTAAAAAATGTGCGATGCAAAGAGTACGACAACTTTTTTCCTCCCTGAGCTACAGCCTAGTGGTCAGTCAGAGCAAATGGCAGCAAAGTGCGAGGCTCCATCTGTACTTCTGCAGGTGGAGTCCGTAGACAAAGCACCGCGACTGCTGTTCTTAGCATAAAGGTAGCTTTGTGGACAAACTGGAAAATAAATGTACTACCACTCTGCCCACAACAGACCGGCATGAACAGATGTTTCTATGTATGACGTAGGAGCCAAATCCTGTCCTGAGCTATAAAGTCCTGGGCAAAGTGAGAGTTGATCTGTTAAATTGACTGAATATGACAATATAAATTAAAAACAGGACTATGGAATTTTTTTTGTAAGTGTCTTGCTATATTATTAAATTGATAAAATATTGGTTAATACAGCAGTATTAATATTGTATATCAATATTGGCCCAAATTTTCTAATTTGTGCATCCCTAACATTTACTTTTCTGCACTTGTAACTAACCTGTAACAATAATGGCTCACAGTCAACCTGAAAAAAAATGATACAAAAATCTGAAATGATATTCATTTTAATAACAAAGCAGTAGGTCCACAAAGACACTTATGAAAAGAATGTCTACACTCCTGTTTGTAGTTTATGAATTCAAATTCAGTCACTTTAATAGACGAACTCTCACTCTGTAAAGTCATTTATTGCTTTTGTGTCCAAGTTAGCGACAGGATTTGGCTCCTTCATCATATAAACATGTTTTCCTGTAAAGAGCGTTGAGATAACATTTGCTATTCTGATCATAAATAAATGAGCTGAAATGAAATGAATAGATTATTTAGTCTCTAAGCATGGCGTGTAAAAAAATAATGGAGCCTTTACTTTGTTCTGCTGTTTTATACCTGTTAACCTTCCAACTCCCAACAAACCAGACAAGAGCAGTAAAATGTTTCACAGAAAACATTAATGCAATTAAAAAAAAAAAAAAATCTTTTGATTTAAAAAAATGTTTATGTTAATAATTGCTTGACTATATATTTTTTTTGCTTTTTTCTCATCTCAACCAGTTACATAAAAATGATTATTAGCTTACAAAAAGTTTAAATAAAATCTTCATTTCTTTCAAACGTGTAAAATGTCAAGAGGGAAAAAGCAAACAAACCCCCAAAACAAAACAAAAAGCAAAAAAAAAACAATAACTAACAAAACACAGAACTTTCAAGTCCAGTTCTAATCGGAGTCAGGAAGACGCTAAAGATGATTAAGTCCTACGCCCAAATGTTTTGTCCAAACACGTCCCACATTATGCATATTTACACATGTAATTTTTATTATCGTGCAACATTTTAAAAAAGTTCTGAATTTTTTCTGGGGTCTTTCATTTTGTTGCGGTCACATAATTTCAGTTTGACCAAATAAAATGAAGAACTCTTGATCAATTTTGCCTTCAAGTGGTTTATTGTGTAAAATGTACTTTTCTGAGGTTTTATTTATTTTTTTTATCATGCTATAATATTATTCCCACATCAAAAATACACCTGGAGTGTTGCTATAATTTGTTTTTCATGCATGTTTCGGAAATCATTGATCGGTTGTATTATACGTGGTGTATTGTATTTAGTTCTCGATCATTCGATTACACTTTGAGGGGAAATAAAACAAAACAAACATTTGATCTGATATTGAAAACTGTACTTACAAAAACAATGTGATTCAATCGGATTCCACACACTGATCTCAGTTTGTGTATTTCTGATCAGAGTGAAGTCTTGATCGTCGCCGCGATGCAACTCTGGAAGTAATGCGGCTTTCAGCCAAGCATTAGAGAAAAAGCCTCTCTCTGAGTAATCACTTGCAAGACAAATGGTTGGCATTGAGACATCTTACATTCCCCGTCTAATTAATAGCTCCCTTCTTTGTCCCCTGTAATAATTCAAGATGAAGGACAATAAATAAATGGTGCTGCCATGACGCTGGGTTTTATCTGCCGCAGAAAGAAGGATTCAATTAAAGGGAAGATTTCGAGCACAAAGTTGCCCCGTCCTCAGGGCGAGCAAACACCTGCAAAAGAGGTGTTTGAATATTTAATTAACAGATGTCATTAACTTTCCATTGATTTTCCAAAGTGAATATATTTTCTAGGTTTTAATAGAGGCTTATTATGTAGCTTTGATTAAAAAAAATATTGTTTTTTACGTATTTCTTTAAAATGTCATATTTGTACATCTGTGGGGGGAAAAAAAGCTCCTTTGCCTTCTTTTAGTGCTAACTAGAGACAACCAATCAGAGCCAGGAGGCGGGTCTTAGCTCTGTCAATCACCTCTCTGCAGCTAGCAAAGCCTGTCCTGAATGCTAAGGCGCATCGCCACCGATGACGGCGGTTTTCCTGTAACGGTAATTTGTTTCTCCGCCGTTAGCACATTTAGCAGCGACTACATGAGGATGATTGACTGTGCTAAGACCCTCCTCCTGGCTCTGATTGGTTGTTTTTGACAGGAGGCGGTGCATTTCTTCAGATGGCAACAATAGCTCAGGGAGGATTATCTGTCTCATGACAAACTGTCACGACATGGTGAAAGTTTTCACAAATATGTAAAAAAACAACAAAAAAAATGTTGTATAAAAGTTACATACTGCTCCTTTAAAACTTCTCGGAATCGGATAACAGAGGCAGAGTGGACAGAAAAAACATTAAAGTCAGCACAAAGGGACTCTAAATGCAAATTTGGAACATGGAGGTGAACTTGAACAAACGGGGCGTGTGTGGGTGGAGCTTGTGTTCGGCGAAAGGAAGAAAAGCTTGGAGTGTGACAGTCGTGGCTGGCTTCTCAAACTGTTTGACTCGCAAATATTTAAGCCCCGAAGGGCCCCGAAAACTGATACCCTCTGAATATCAATGGGACTTGATTTAATGTGACACACATTAGTACAAACCCCCGCAGCCCGCCAATCGGAATCTGTCTCAATCCACTTATCGCGCGCTGTGGCTTTACGATATCGTCTCTTTCCTGGAGTGCGTGTCTGCGTCCGCGGGGCCAACGCCCAGAACCAAGAGGCGAGTGACGCTGAAACTTAGAGAAAGAAAATAACTAAAATGAGAGCCCTCTGCACAGATAAAACAATTATCTTTCTTTGAAGTGCTTCCTGAACCTCACCTCTCACCTTCTGTGAAGCTTCAGCCAATTAAGACAAAGAAAAAAAACACGGTTAATATTTTATATTTCGTTTTGCCCAGTGCTTTACTCGGATATATCTCCACCGCCACGTCCCACCTGTTGGAGGTGACTTGACTTCAAGAAGGGTTTTTTTAAAATAATTTTTATGTGCTGCTTGAAAAGCCTGCTGCAGCAAATACAAATACAACGCTAACTAGGAGGGGAAAAAAGACACGCTAAGGAGCTTTCAGATGGCTAGAATACAAATTCCAGTGAGCGTTCATTTGCATACGGTGTCAGACTCACAAAGAAAGCAGGCTTTATTGAACTCAAATGTGCTTAGAGTGGAATCTGAAGATGCGATGCATCAGCATGAACTTCTGCAAATATTAATATTGCGCTGTTCTGGACTTTATGAGCCTAGTTTAAAATAGGGAAATAAGAAATAAGAAGATGTGGAGGTGGGGGGGCAGAAAGCAGTGGGTGTTTTCTGATAACAGTCAGGGGCAGAGATCTTTCTCACACACACACACACACACACACACACACACACACACATGCAGGATGGTCAGTATGTAAGCTGTGCAGTACTACAGCTTGTGTGTAAGCAGGGGATGACTCTAGAAATGCTTCTGATTACTACATTAGTTTTACTGGGCAGCTAAAGGAGACTGGAAGCTGTTAGTTCGTGGCCTCTAACCAGATTTTGCTAGGTGGGCGCCAGTTTGTGTAATATGATCAGGGAGTGAGCAGCGCCTTGTAATCAGGTTAATTACTGTTCCTCTTGTTTAGCCCTTGTAGTGTGTGTGTTTGTTTCTAATACCTTGTGGGGACCATTTTCCTGACATACTACGTTGTGGGGACCCACTGCTCCTTGTGGGGACCGAAGCCTGGTCCCCACAAGAGGTCAGGGGTCAGATTTACAACTAAGGTGTCAATTGAGTTTTGGATAGGGTTAGGGTTAGGTATGCAATGGTTAGTGTTGGGATAAGGATAAGGTTTAGGCTGTAGAAATGAATGGAACTCAATGGAAAGTCCCCACAAAGATAGCCAAGCAAACATGCAGTGTGTGTGTAGCCTTAAAACAACACAGTCTGGTTTAATATGACATCTATTCACCGAGGCACAGCAGTGTTACGTTTTAGCAAAGACGATTTGCTTCAAAAGCATCCAAACACTAAGATTATTATTTCTGAGAATTAGAAAAAGGCCGATGCTCTTTTTCTTATCGCTTTTCTAACCCTGTGATTAATTAACATTTGAGTTAAACGCTTCTTCATGGGAAAATGTGATGAAATCACCAAAGATATCTGGGAGAAAATCATAGATTTCCATAAGTCCGGGCACAATTCTCAGTTTGATTTGGGACCAAAGTTGCAACATTTGTTACATTTTCAACTGCTATGGTTGGATTTCACACTGCTCTGTATCAAACTATCGAAACCAATTGAAAAACCTGTTCTCCTCCTTGCCTGTGGGGGGGGCGCTTCACTACTGGAGGAAACGACAGGAAAACCTCCGAAAAAGACATGAGCCCAACTCCCTTCATCACAAAATGTTAGCAAAACAGGAGTAGCGTCAGATTTTAGCGCTTGCAGCATTTCTCTCCTGTCGTTGGGTAGGAGACGAGGAGCCATTTCTCTCTTTAGCCCTCTTACTCGATCGTTTGTTTTGGTTGTTTTTACCCAGAATGCCCTGCGGTACATTCCGCTTCCTGCTTTTGGAGCGGTCTCCTGTCTGCTTATATCCACATATTATTTCAAACCACACTACAGTTCACTTAAACCGAACCGAGACCGAGGTTTGTAGGCAGACCAGAGTTTGGTCCGTTTGGTCCACAAGCGAACCGGAGTTTGATTAAAGCGGCCTAGGTAAGGCTGTTGTGAATGCAGCTTTAGTCTAAAGTCTAAAAATCCTCCAGAAAGCCTGGACATCTACTGATCAAAACTACTTAGAAAGGTTACGGGAAAGCTTGTCTCCTTGGATATATTTGCTCAGAATTACATGTGCACATTTCATGTCCTGCACAGACTGGACCAGCCTGTCATTGTAAGACCTCAGCCTGACTGCGTACAGGAACAAGCTCAAACAAACCCGATAGGCGGAGCTCCCAGGAGATTTTTCTTTAGCATTTAAAACGTCTCCCATCCCTGAACAAATCCCTTTTGTATTTAGTATTCATCCCTGTGAGGTCAATGCTCTGACCTTGGACCCTGCTAGTACATGTGAAGTGGGATGCAGAATATGGCAGCAAGCCAGAGGATTGGAAACTTTTTTTTTTTTTGGACAATGCTCCAGGTGAGCAATTTTCATCCGTGTGACTTTAGGGTCTGCTTGCATCTGCTAGTTTAGGCAACACTGACTGAATAATCCATCAGTAGCAGGAAGTAAAACATGTTCTTTGTTTACTTCTGCTCAGGCAGAAACTCAAGAGAAAAATTATTCCTCACACAGAATATCTAAACCTTCAAAAGATCAAGACCCTCCTTCAAACTTCAGGAGCTAAATCTGTCAGTGTCAGAGTGCAATCACATTTAGATTAATTAGGATTTCACTTTTGATTTTATTTCAAAATATTTTTATCAAATATTTGTATTTTATTTCAAGCAGACCTGTTCATTAGACTCGGCTGAACAACGGCAGCGTTTTTAACGGTAAATATGACGGCTATCCTGATTTTATTACTGACAACAGATGAGAAAGATTTTTCCAGATAAGAAAATAAAGACAATTTGGGAATTGTTTTTTTTTTTGCTCTTCTGTTATCTTGCCACTTTTCAACAAAAACCCAGATTTGGAATATAAACTAAATCTTTTAGTGCTTTTAATGCTGTTTTCCCCCATTTCTTTCTTATTTATGAACCATATCAACTCAAACACACTATGAATACCTAAAGAAACACAATGGACTCGATTTGTTACTGGATTTCCTGCCTGCATATTCAGTTTTGCTTCTGTGTCTGTTCACTTGATCTTAATCCATTTGTTTGATTCGTTTGCATCAACAACCAATAGTCGTCCCATGAACAGCGTTTTTCACCCGAGTTGTGGATCTCTGAGGCTCCTCCAGAGTTGCTGTTGGTCTCTCAGCTGCTTCTCTGATGAAGGCTCTTCCTCACCAGGCCTTTAGTTTGAAATCTCTCGCCTTGTTTCGGTAGCTTTCCTTCCATTACAAATGTGCGTAAAACGTCTTTGATATAATGTTGAGAAACAACACAATTGAAGTGTTTCCATTTTACAGGAACGCAATTAATAACACGATAAGTTTGTTCACGCCACAAATCCTTCAAAATCATGACGCGCCATCTTCCTCCTTCCACTTCCTGTCGTTTCTTCGTCATTTCCGCCAGCGGTAACGTCCGGGTGTTGATCACGGGACTCGTGTGATTTCAAAGTGTTTGCATAAAAAGTGGCTTTATGAAATACAATAATTTTGTTGCCGCCTAGTGCAAAAACTTTTTTATTGAAAACCCTGAGTTTTTCTCAAAATGTCCATGTTTCTATTAAGCAAATTCGTTTCTGTTTTTCCAATTTGCGCAATTTTACAGTCAGTGGAGCCACAGCTGCTGTCTTCCTTCCCTCCTCTACGGTATTTGAGCTCTGTGCTCCCGTCTTCTTCTTTCCCGTTGCTTGTTCGTTCTTTTATTTCATTTCCAAAAATTCTTGATGCGTTTTTCTCTCTCCTTCTTAACGGTCTCTAAATAAACCACTGATGCCTTCACAGAACCCTCTTTTCAGATTTGTATTTGTTAAAAAACAATGCTGGAAACAACCTCTCTTGCTTCAGCTGCCAAACTATTCACCACTTTGCTGTTCGATCACATTAAGCCTCGGTAGTCGGTTTGTGATTGCAGCATGATAAAATATAGCGAAGGTAATTGTATAATATTATTCACAGTTCCGAAAAAAAAAAAAAAAAAAAAAGCAGATTGTCTCTGAAACAATTACATTTTTTTTTTCCAAGTCTAGATTCAAGGATCACAATAAAAACGCAGGCAAAACGACCACAAGGTGCAAATCAAACAGACCATCTGTTACTCATCGCCCGGCAGCCTCGGGCTGATTATGTGTCCTGTTAAAAGTCTCGTTCTCTGAGTAAATATTTCCTATAGTGTAACGCCGCACCCTGTGGAAAACATCAAACGGCGTCGTCCATCTGTCCTGAATCACCGTTAGATTATGAGAAACCAGCTTGTTCTGATGTGATCCTGTAATGTCGTCCGCTTCGAGGAAAAACGGCAAATCTGAGCTTCCTTTTACCTTTGCTATGGTTGCGGCGTCAAAACCTAACGGCACACGAGAAGAGTCTGTGGGTTTGTGAGCGCTCCCTCGAGGACACACACACACACCCATTCATACTAGCATGTCGGGCTTTTTGTGAAAGTATAGCAAAGGGAGACGATCTTAAATGTGGTTGTGATGAATTATTGAGCTGGTGGAGACGGTGGTACAGCGCTCTGTGTGATTCAAAACCTCCAAATGTTTAGTCTCTTATCTTAACTTTAACATTTGCTGCATAAACCCCGCATTTTAGTTGACATACACCGGCTTGCAAAAGTATTCGTACGCCTTAATCTGCTTCATGTGTCGTCACATTACAGCCACAAACATAAACATGTTCATGGCATGTGGAAGACCAACACAAAATGCTAAACAACTGTGGAGAGGGGAGAAAATTATGCGCGAAACATCTTTAACAAATGTATAACGGAAAAGTGTGGCGTGCGAAATTATTCAGCCCCCTTTTCTCTGAGGGCAACCAGTTGCCTTCAGAAGTTGCCTGGTGACTTGCTAGCGACTAACCAGAGTCCACCTGTGTGTATTCATCATGGAGTCCAAGGAAGGTCAGGGAAATGACCACTGATCAGATACCAGAGTGGGTGATATGGACTGTATGGCTGTGACTGCGAGCCGCAAACACAAATGCTGTTCTTCGAAAACATTCGCAATAGGAAATGGCCTCATTCAAGATGGCAGCTACTGAATGGGATTTATGTCACCAAGATTCACAGAGTAGCTGCATTTAACCATATTTTCGAATTTCAAACAGTGGAGAAGTATGAAAAAAGTCGAAAATAATTGTAAGATGAAGAAAAGACTCATTATTTTGAGAATAACCTCATGATGTTATGAAAATAGTTGTAATAACACGAGAAAAAATCACAACAGTCATAATATGAGAATAAAGTCGTAAGATTATGATTTTATTCTCATAACACTATGAATTTAATATTGTAAGATTTCAACTTTATTCTTGTAATTTTATTATTTTTATTTTCTTAATGGTCCTAAGACTCTGTCGTAACATAGTTACATGTGCCTGGAAAACATGCAACTATGTAATACTGATCAAACCTTTTCTTTCCTTTAAATTAATCCATATTAAAAAAAAAACAACGTATTGCTGATCGTAACTTGTTGTTCAGGTGGCCCAGTTGTTCCCCCTCCTCCGCTCTCCCACAGTGGTGTCGGGACCAGAGACCTCCATTAGTGCTCCACAGCCCTCCAAACACTTTAAGTCTCGGTGATATCAACAGAATAAATAGATATCATATGTGCTTATTGCTCCAGAGCTGTGCTTGGTAACAGTGCAGTGAAATATGTTTTCTTTAGTTGGTAACACGTAAAAAGTGAGAAGTGCTCTGGTGGGAGTTTGCTTCTGGTGTTTCAGTGTAACTCTTCCTCACAGGGGATTTCTGTGAGCTCATTACTGTACATCACGTCTGGAGCTGCAAAGACTCTCATTAGCTTGCAGAGGAAATCTTTCTATTGTGCTTCTAAGAACAGTAAAACCCTTGATCCTGCATATATAAGCAGCATAATAAACAATGACATAAAGAATTTTTTTTTTTTTTTGGGGCGCTTTTTGCAATTCCTGAATTCTTCAGCGTGTTTATCCGTTTAGGCCTCTTGATTCATTTTTTTTTCTGCTGCAGGCATTCGTTGTCATTTTCTCTGCTTATGTATTTTACAGTAATCATACGTTTCGGAGCCAATGAATCCACACCGCATTTTCTGCAAAGGTTTATGTTGCTCTCTGTTGTGAACCAGACTCTCTCTTCCTCTAAAGCTACAGTAGGTACTTTGTATGAAAAAACTGCGCGCTGACTGATGGAGACAGTAGCTGCTCCTGATATTTTCATATTCGGTCCACTCTGTGTTTGCCCTTCCGGGTCTTCGCTATATGCCACTTTCCATGCTGCGTGTGTTTTGACAGGCGGAGGAAGAGGGGCGCTGATGGATGTTAGACGTTTTCAATCGGGAGAAGAAAGGAGGTGAGAACAGATAAGCAGGAGAGGAGGAGAGAGCGAGCGGAAAGGTCGGCAGACGGAGTCGAAGACGCGCCGAGTGGGGAAAGGCCAAAAGACGAGGACAGTGCTGAAGCAGCTGTTTTCAGACATGTGGAAGCCGGTTGTGCGTGCGTGCGTGTGTGGGTGTGTGCAATTTGGCCAGCATCCGGCTTTAGCTACAACTTCACTGCTCCACCACCACCACCACCACCCTCCCCATCAGGTTGATTAATTGTGAACAGAGCCAGGTGGGTTTCTCTCCCCACAGAGAGGTCAGGCATATGGCACATTGGAGAGCCAAGCAGTGGAATTATCATATCAAACCCGTTCCCCCCTCAAACACTCGAGAGAGCGCGTGTCTAAGACGCTGATTCTGAAAAAAAAAAAAGAAAGAAAAAAGTATTAGGAAGATCAAGGTGCTGAAGCCTTTTCTGTCAACCACTGTTAGCTTTGAGATTATGATGTTTTCTGGAGCCAGGCTACGCAGGAGCTGCAGGACCTTTTCATCTTCCTGACTATATCTGTCCTCTCTCTCTCTGCGCCGCTGTAAATTATGCATGGAGCAGCACAGCCAATTTCCCCAAATGTTAAAGCCGGCAGCCTCCGAGGCACGGTCCCGACCTCTGCCGTCCGCCGAGGCCGGCGGTAGATCTTCAGGAAGGCAGAGCTTGTAGGAAGCGTGTCGGGGTCTGTGCCAGGCAGCGCCGGCGATTAGACCAATCAGGACCTAGAGGGACGAGTGCAGTTTTTAAGCCGGTAGCAGCCTTTCTGTGCTTTGTTAAAGGTGAGTGCCGATACAACGTAATGTGGGCAAAATCAATGACTGGGAGTGTAGCCGTACATTCACCTCAGGAGATGAGGCCAAGCCCGATTGTTTTGGGGGGGTCGACATTAGAAACTTTGTTTTTAAGACGTATAAAAATCCAGGGCATTTTTGACAACCAAAGTGGAGGTTTCCAAACTTACAAACCGTGATTTAGGGAGCATTCATACCAGCCTTGTTTAGCCCACTTTAATTGAACTTTGGTTCGTTTGTCTAGAAAGTCTGGTCCGTTTGGGGAGCTGTGAATGCGCAACCGAACTCTTATGCGGACCAAAAAAGGCGAATTCTGACCCGTCTATGAACCTCAGTCTCAGGACGGTTGAAGTGAACTCTGGTGCGGTTAGAATGCATACGCAGAGGCCGAGCGGATCAAAGACTGCTCTGACAGCAGGAAGCGGACTATAGTGCAGGGAATTCTGGGTAAAAACAACCAAAACAAATGTGCAAGTCTAGCACTGCGTGGAGAAACGGCTCGTGGTCTTTTATCCGGGACAAAGTAGAAATTCTACAAGCGCTAAAATCTGAAGCTACTCCATTTTTGTTTACATTTTGTGAAGAAGAAAGTTGCTCTCAGTGTCTTCTTCAGAGGTTTTTCAATTAGTTAGGATCATTTGACACAGTGCAGTGTGAAAGAGCAGCTCAAAATGCAACAAATGTTGTGATTTTGGTCCCAAATGGAACCGAGTCTGCCAGACTATCAGGTGTGAAAACACCTTTGAATTAAGTATATTGCAGGGATTAATAGGTCGCATCTACCTGCTAGTCTGGTAGACTCGGTTTGATTTATGACCAAAATTGCATTTGCTTTCTCAATTAGTTTGGTTTTCTCGAACAAACCAAACTAGTTGAAGAACCTGTTACCCTCCTCGCCGGTGGCGGCGCAGCAGGAACTACTGAAGGAAACGACATGAAAACAGCTGAAGACACTGAGCTCAACTTCCTTCTATATAAAATATAAACAATACTTAGTCTGACTTTAATCTCAGAATAAGGAGAAAAAAAAGTCAGAATTCTGAGACTGAAGTCAGAATTTTGAGAATTGCAATTTTACAGATTTTGTCTTGTGGCCCTAATCCTCATCCGTTTTTTTCTTTTACCATAATTTGTAATGTTTGAACTGAACATTTACGTCATGTAGGTCACAACTCGCACATCTTCAAAACATCTCCCTCTGTTCCTTCTGTCTACACGCATCAACAGAAATGGCAGAGTTTGTTTTTGTCTTGGTCTTAAAGGCAAACTAACAAAATGAGTTTCGTTCTAAAGGGTATGTTTAATTCATTTCCATTAGATAATGCCGCTCATGTGCTTACCTTGGTATCTTGTTACTCTGCCTTTGAAGAAGCCTTTGCCTTGGAGAGGCCCTCTGCTCTCTCATCGCCACATCTCATTCAAACTGCACGCTGCCCAGAGCCCCTTGTGATCAGCAATCGCAAAGCTACACGATTTTGCATAAATTCAAACGGGCAACCATCGGACGTCATTAATACATTTATTACAACAAGCAGACTTGTCGTCTCTTTCTGGGGGCGAAAACTCAAACACCATTAGAAGAACGGATCCTGCAATTTGCAGCAGCTAATTGCACCTTCTTTTTTGTTGTAGTTGTTGCCTGAATGGCGACGGAAAGTGAGGGAGACCGCCTCAGTGGCAGTGTGAGAAGAAGCTACAGTGTTGGTGTGAAGATGGATGTCAGGGAATGCCACTGATTGGAAAGTGAACCATGGAAACTGTGAAAACCATTCTGGTATTGGTTTAAAAAAAAAAAAAAAAGACAGTGCTGTTTTTAAGCAGTTCAAACTGTTTCCAGAAGGACGGGGATGTAGTGAAAACATTTCCAGGATGAGATAAGAAAGAACACCAAGCTGCAGACGAGGTAGTCCAATCTCAGCAGCGGTGTGGAGAAATCTTTTTCCTTTTTCTCTGCGCTCAGAGAAATGCGCTTAATATTTCAGTTTGTTTGGGCGTTTTATTCCCCAGAGGTCTAATTTAGAACGAAGTGATCTGATTAGCCGAGCTCTCCCAGAGACCCCCTCGTGGGAGCCACCACCGACGGCACCACTTGAATCACAATCACAAAGATGCATTGACCAAAAAAAAGAGATGCATTCTTGATCTTTTTCTCAATTCGCGTTGATCGTCTATTTTTTTCCCAGCTCCTCCCTGTTTAATGGGACATTTCCTTATAACGTTCTGTCGTTAGTCATAGTTCCCATTACAGTGCATTATTACTTTCAGTAAACTTGCATGCTTTGCTGCCATCACCATTATGGCACCATTTCATCTTCTTTGCTGCTTTGAAGCCCTGCCATATTAGTGGTGGGACTCGATTAAAATCTCTTGTCGAGTTAATTGTGGGGTCAGTAATTAATTGAAAATAATCACATTTAAAGCGAAAACTGTGTTGACGAAATAAATATTTACAATTCAAAAACTGCTTTGCTGCTAAATTATTAAGGAAAATAGACATATGAGCTGAACAACATTGTTTAACTGTTATTTAGGTTGTTAAAACATCAAATTGGTGTAAAGTACTGTTACACCCGTTCAGCTTTCAAGATGTTCAAAAAACTGATCATTCTGTGGATGGTGATGTTAGCGTTGGAGACGTCTGTGCTGCTGCTACATGATTAGCATTGAGATGCTAATCTAGCCTCGACTAGCTTCGTTGATGGACTAACTATTTTTAGCTCATGTTGCACACATTCTTTTCCAGCGTCTCATCACATATTTTTTTAAAGCAGAAATTAACTGCCAGTGGGCCAAGAGAAACGGCTTTTGTCGTCCAGGTCCAACGCTTTTGTTTGCGGGATATAGCTTGTGCGCCAGATTAACGGCCATACTAGAAACATGCAACAAAGGTTCCGGCTCGAAACTTCATATGTAAAACGGGGGACAAAAACGCAATTCAGCGTTAAAATTCTTATTTAATTTGTTGAAATTGATACACTAATATCCTGTACACATATATATATAAAACTCAACTTTATCAAAAGTGGAGCTTGTCATTGTGGTGTTCCAGACAAAGAAATAATGGAACCTCCAGGATTAAGATTGTTAGACACTTTTGGTCTGATTATGCTCCTATGTGTTGGAGGCTGTTTGGTTGTATAATCTGAAGGTAAACGAAATATAACAATTCGCCATTGGTGGCGCTCTTGCTGTGCACAAGAGAGGTGAGTGAAAACCTATGAAGAAGAAGAGATGTTCTCGGTTCGAATAAACGTTGCCATGTGCTACTTCCAGTTATCTGCTTGAACAGTATTTTATTTGACCTAGTGTATCAAACACAACAGTCATATTTTTGAGTTTGTCGAAGCCGTAGCTCTCTTGTAAAATTGCTGACAATTGTTTTATCTTTTTAAACGCTGCGCAACCACTCTAATGACAGCGGCTGATGATGAGCATGCCAGTCATATTTCACGCGTTTACGTGATTTTTGACTTATTGCAAGTACGTAATTGCATTTTTTATTTAACTATTGTGAAATTTCACAAGTCCACAATAGAGGAATTGTGTTTCTTTTTATTCAACATTAGCATGACATCATAAAAGTTCTGCACACGTTTGTATTCAGCTAGAGATGTATTAACTGCTTGCAATCTTTTAATAGGACCTCACGTTAAATTTAAATTTCCTCAATAGTTTTCCGTATGCTGTAAAAAGTGTCGCAGCAGTCTGCATTTGATTAACAACAACAAGAAAAAAAAAGAGCTACTTTACCGCATTAAAACCATTTTAAGCCATAATATAAACAAGGTCATTATCTGCAACCTACACTGTGCACCCCTGGCTCCCAGCAGGGCCCTGGAGCTTTCAAAGGTATTACAGCTGAGTAGTCGCGTCAATGCAAATGTGTTTTTGTGTTCTGCCCCGTGGGAGTATTTGTGTGTTGTTGTCAAGTGATCTTAATGTCACCGTGCGCGGTTGAAGAGATTGTTGTCTACAGCGGTGAACGCCGGGCACCGCACAGCGCTGATGTCTATTTATGAGCAACAAGCTGACAAGGACATGAGTGAGCACACGGCACGTGTTGCTTATCTGCAGCATTACTCATTAAAACACAATATGTTTTACAGAGCGGCGGAACGGGGGGGGACTGCACCAAGTCACTCCGTGTGCAGGTCGGTGACACACAATGGAGACGTCAAGCGGCAGAGTGGCTATCAATCAATAGTCACGATTAATATGATCACGTTATTCTTGGGAGCTAAACAGACTGAGGGACAGCGTTAATCTACCTGTCGGCTTCCTCCAGCTCTCACCCCTCCGACTACAACGGCGACTGTCAGTTTGATATTTGTTTTGTTTGGGGGTTTTTTCTTTCTCCTCATCCTGTTACTGCTGAATCATTTAACTGAGTAACAACTATATCACCGCCATGAATCATTACACAGGGTTCAGGGGGCCTGGTGGAGGGATGGGTGAGGGGTTAGTTATGCTCCCTTGCTTCCTCTCCTCTCAGCCGATCTTTCTTTTTCCCCCCAGTCGCTCACTCACTTAGACACACACACACACCCACGGTGAGTTTCACCCCACACACCTCCGAGCGCACCAGCCCCATCCACTTTTTCCACCTGGTGTGGGAATATAAATGATCAATTTCCCCAAGTTGAAGTAGAAATGCTCATAGAGGAAAATTAAATCCCATGCCTGAGGCTGATGGGATATTTATCTCTCCCGGTTTTATCTACTGCTCTCTTCTCACAGTAGTTGGCACATTTTCCATCAGTGGCTTTCTCCTTCAAACAGTTTGCACTGTGTGTGTACACCGAGTTGCCGCTTTCCTCTCATGGCAAGTCAATGTGTATTTTATGTTTTTCTTCTTCCCTCCGTAGCAGACGCACCTCGGACCTCTGATCTTGCTTACATCGTAGCCATGAAGTTGCAATTGCGCCACACAAAGCCAGGGTGTTTGGTACATTTTTAAAGACAAGTGCCCTGACTGTTCAGAGGCGAAGACAACCGAGTCCTAATCGACCAGGGCAGTTTCAGGCACGTAAACAGTTGTTTATCTTCAGATGGAGTCTGCTCCCCGATTCCTGCAACCAATCAACTTCCAAGTAATTATACTCCCGGCTAATGGTAAACATGGCTACCTGACGTCTTTTGGGATGGGAGGGGTGGAGAGGTGGCTGGTGTTCATTGTTATTGCTTTGTGCTCTTGATTTCATTGGTGAAGATGCTGACAGCTGCCGGTATCAGCAGGTAGTTCAGGTGATGGAGCTAGTTTCTCTCTCCTCCCGTCGATAGAAAGCGGTATTGATTGGGGGCAATGATGTGGAGGGAATTGAACTGCAGGGAGCTGCGGGAGACGGTGGATGTCCTCCACCCCCCGACTCCCTTGGGTTTGTCAGCATGGCTGGCTTTCAGGATCCTGGTGATTCTGCTGACAATCAATGACCTTTTTAAGTAATACCCGCGTCCAGAGAGACGCATACGTATGACATGCTTAAGACATCATTAAAACAAGGTTTCTAAGAGCACTGAAGGACTTCCATAGGCATCAAAACCACTTACTGACACTTGGCAATTGAAGAAAAAAGATTTTCATACTTTATGTAATAGATGCCTTTCTGAGAAAGCGTTCTTCTTGGTAAGTCCGGCAATAGGTCACATACAGTGCCATGAGAGTTTTTGTCCCTTCATCCCGTCTGTCTTTGATTTCTTTTTTTTTTTGGCCACGTTTTTGTTTTGAAATCATCAAACAAAAACAAATGAGAAAAAAACGCTAAAATGTTTCTCTGCCATTAGCACATTTAGCACGAGCATGACTGACAGCGCTAAGACCCTCCTCCTACCTCTGATTGGTTGTTTTTCACTGGGAGCGGTAGCAGTATTTTAGGGAGGAAGTGGAAGAGGTCGATCTTTTCACAGATTATCTGTCTCATATTATACAGTCATGACATGGTGACAGTTTTAACAAATATGTAAAGAAAATATTTTTGTAAAGGTTACATACTGCAGCTTTAAGGGAAAACGCTATCCAAGCTAACGTCCCCTCTGAGTAAAAGTATTTGTCCCCCTTTCATGAACTTACTGCAACTAATCAAATCAAAAACATTTTTTGTAGCCAAACCAAGGCCTGAAAACTGCTTGGGCAGTAGAGTTAACAAAACTCTAAGATGGAACATAGCACAAATTTCAAGACACATGCGTTGAATAAGATTAATCTGACAGGACCCACATTTGGGCACTGACCATTTGAAGGGACCTGGATAAAAATAGTCGTGCTCTACCTGGACCAAAGGAGAGCTAAATTAAAGCTTCCTCGCCTTTTCTTTATATTGCCAGGCTCAAACATAGTGAATTGAGAAAAGTTAATTTAAATTAGTTTAATCAAATATTTAATTTACATTCTCCGGTTATATTGGCTTGGTAGACTAGTGAGAAAACACTGAAAATGGACCGAGTTAATTGATCGCCCTGCAGGCTAATCTTTATTTCTTTGTTAATCTAAACCTGGGGGCATGGTCGTGCCATGGTTAATGCAGTTCGGATGCCTCACAGGAATGGGGTTGTTGGTTTAAATCTGGTCGTTTAAGTCCCTGCCGAGGCTTTTTCATGACACATTTGCATATTGTTCTTGTATTGATTTGGGGTCAACACAGGGAAAGGAATGAACGAAAACAGGTATAGATGCTTACATTTTCCTCAAAGCCTTTATATAACTCTCTGAATGATCTCACGTTATACAGAAGTTCGCAGGCAGAGCTGCTTCTAAAGGTGCTTTCTACCATCTATAAAGAAATTAGCATTCTATACCAGTTCATCAATATATTCTGTTCAGCCTGTGGTTATAATTAGGTCTAGTGAAAGTCTAGCAGGTTGTTTTGATACTACACCTAAGGCCATGTGCAGTGTTGGTTCTGGTGTCTCTCATCTTCCTCTTGACAAAACCCAAAAGATTCTCTTTGGGGTTCCGGTCAGGCGGAGTTTGTTGGGTAATCAAGCACAGTGATACCAGGTATTGATACTTTTGGCGCTGTGGGCAGGTGCCAAGTCCTGCTGGAAAATAAAACTAGCATCTCCATAAAGTTGGCCAACAGAATGAAGCATTGAGTGCTTTAAAGTTTCCTGGTATCCGCTTGCACTAGTTTTGGATTGGATGAAAAATAGCAAACCACTGACAGCAGATGACACGGATGAAGAATGGGATGCCATTCCACCGCAATGTGTGACCAGGCTGGTGGCCGCCAAGAAGAGGAAGTGCCAAGATGTTGAGTCAGCTTGTTAGATTGATATACTCTTTGGGACCACAATGCCTTGTTTCTTCAAGTTTCAATCAGTCAATTCAGTTAACAACAGCAGACAAGAGTCGGTACCTCATCAAGCTGTTCGGCATTGGCAAAATGTGTCATGGACAACACCCATATTCTGAACTTTCCTACACAGTTTGCAGATTAAATGACCTTATAATTTATCCCCTAGAAGTTCTTTAACATCAAATGAGTTATCGACCAAATTCAACTTCCATACTTATTGTGCTAGATATATATCCAGCCCTAATCCCTGATGACCCTAAACAAACTGCAGTGCAGCCAGTGGTGCTATTTTCAGTCTATGAATGAAATGATGGAGTACTAAAGTCCCTTGATGCAAAGCTTTATATTTCTTTGACCATACTTCATATTAGCCCACTACAATAGCCCACTACAGTCACAGAACTGGTGTGTTTATGGTATCTATCAATGGATAAGGTTAGATACACATGCATGGAAAACAACCGAACAACCATCAGGAAAACTAAGCTTAATTTTAGTAGGTTAGATCGTAGTAGTTGTGTCTTTATTGATAACTGTAAAACTGCACTGGTCCCCTGTTTGTAAAAGGATTATATTGAAATTTCTAATGATTGTCTATAAGGCTTTGAGGTAAAATATATTTCAGATTTGTATAGTCAGGCATGAAGGGTTAGTAACCTGCTCACTCAATGTTTCTGAGACCAGAACTAAAAGGCGACAGCATTTAGTGTGTAAGCTGTGTAAAGAACTCACTGAAAACCTTAAATGTGCACAAGCTGCTGGTTCATTTACACCAAGAATAAAAACATTGCCATTTAATATGGCTTTCCCATAAAAAGCTGTAAAGCACTTTGAATTACCCCGTGTATGAATGGTGCTGTACAAACAAACTCGATATGCCTTCAGAACTCCCCAATAAGTAAACAGAGTCCAGCTGTGTGTGATTTTAATCTCTCTATAAATCCAGCTGTTCTGAGAAGGCCTAGCTGGTTAGTTTGTCGAGGAAAATTAAAAGAAAATAGAAGATCAAGGAATACACCAGGGAAAAAGTTTTGAGGATGTTATAAGTCAGGGTAAGGGTTTGAGGTTCCTTTGAACACATCGCACAGCGCTCTCCATAAATGTAATAAATAAATAAGTAAACTGTGAAATTTTCCTTCCGATTTACAATTAATTATATGTTTCTTTGTGTTTCTTTGTCTATCACACGAAATCCTAATAAACTACACTGAAATCTGTAGTTGTAATGTGGCAAAAGGTGACTATAAAGTTATCAAGATTTCTGAGTTGCTGGCCCATTTTCCTCATTATAGGTTTGACTATCCATTTTCTCTTTACAGTGTATCTGAAAAGTGCTTCACTACAAACTTTTTTTCCCTCCAAAATTGTACATACAAATACTGCATTATACCAATGTGTAAAAAATGTTTTGGAGGTTTTTGCCAATTAAAAATAGAAAAACAAAAAAAAATCACATTTATTTAAATCTAATACAATCTTGAACAAGGCTTTGACAGAATGTAGAAAAAATGAAGTGGTGTGAATACTTTCCAGAGGCACTGTAGGTTATTTTGAAGATGTCAGTAAGGTTTAAGATAATGGTTTGGCTGAGAAGTAAAACCTGAGTAGGTTTGATCAAATAACAGAAATAACAGATCAAATAAATCCACTCAGAGTACAAGACGACAAACAAGGTCCAATTTAAATATTTGATATAAGATGTTTCCCATCTGATCCTCGTCAAGGTTCAGAAGGTTTTATTTCATGTGAGCAGAATTTTCTTACATATGGGCTGACATGCCGCCAACATGCCGTATGCGTTCTGTATAATTTTATTCAAGAGCAAACCGATACTAAGTCCCTACCTCATTTATATGCAAATTCATTTTTATTCCATCACTCCACTCTCAGTCAGACTTGGATGAGGATGTATTTTCCGATAGTATTGTTTTCGGGTTATGATGGGCCTCGGGGATTTACCTGAGGGTGTGTGCTCGGTTTTTATGTTTATGAAGATTGATTCTGCTACGACTGCTTTCTCCTCTTCCTCCAACTTCATAAGTACAACCGAGCTCTTAACTTGTTTGTCTTTTTTATTTTCCAGATTTATTAGCACTTCTTGTTTGTTTCATAGCCGCTGCTGTATTTTTGCCTTTTTACTTCATAAAATATACTCTCTCCCAGCCGGTGCTACAGCCATCTCTTCCCGTCAGTGACCCAATGACTCCCTCTAAGCTTCCACAAATAAGACGTATCCAGTGAAGAGGATCACTTTGCACATTATTTTCCCAAAGTTGAAAAATAATGATGGAATTTAGCTCTGCTCCCTGACCTCTGCCTCGTAGCAGATCGCCCAAAAGCTTTGTCTCCTACTGCGCCGCAGTCAGCTCAGGAACTTGTTCACATGGTCCTGCATCCCGCCACAGTTTCTCCCTCATCAGTGTCAATAAACACAAACAAGGTGAAAGGCAAAAAAAAAAGCAGCCATGGCGGAAGCCGCTGTGCCTGGCTCTCCTATCTGCAAAGGGACAAGAAAGGTTGCGTTTCTCTGAGCAGACTCAGCGAACTACATTTAATGAGAAAGGATAAGGCACAGGAAAGGGTTGAGCAAAGTGAAGCCACCGCACATAAAAATGATCCCCCTGCAAACACCCGGCACAGACGGAGTTCAATTAAAAGCAACTGAGGTATTAATTCTAATGGGTTTTGACGGATTGTTGTGTTCAACATGTTGTTTTAAAAAGTCAGTAAAGGTCATTTTTACATTTCTGAACATTTTACTTCACCAAAACAAAAAGAAACATTGTACAAACTGAACTCTCTTTAGAATTGATGTTTTGTTCTGCTGTTTTCCTGATTAATGTCTGCATCCTCGTACCATCTTAAAGGGGCAGTACTGTGTAATATATATATATATATATTAGCTTTTAAATAATGTTATTTCCTCATCAAAAACACGCATACCTTCTTTCATACATGTTTGAGAAATCCTCAAATCTCCAGTGGCAACCATTCAGCAAGCTACTACTCATTGTTAAAGGGTTGATGGAGGAGCCATGTTGTGGCGACTTCCTGAAGACGGAGTTTCAGAAAGAGCAGAAGCTTCTTAAAGTGACAGAGGCCAAATTTCAAGGTGTTAAATTACAAAATAAAATTTCTTTCAAGTCATATTTAATATATAAAGCATTTTGATAAGAACTGATGAAGGTAACATAGTTACTTGAATGTGCTATGTGCCTGGAAAACACGTGATACGGCCTCTGTAATGTCACTTTGTTAAGTTAGGACCAACTCGATCATTTAAATGGTATTTATTCACCATTTAAATGATTGCGCTGATTAAATTCTACACTGCTGTTGTTTTAAACTTCATCTGTCATGAAACATCTAATTTCCACTAAGGGCAATAAACAATCTGGCTTCTATTACTTTGAACACAACTGTAACTCAGCAACTTCAGTTCATTTAAAAGCTGATGGTAAATGAATCTATAATGCATTTATCAATTCCTCCTGGCTAACTGCCACTTCGCCGGCTCAGGTCAAGCACTCGTGCCCCGCTGGCTCCACTCCATTAACCAACAGTTAATAATTTTTGCTGATGCTAGGTAAGTCATATTCCTGAACTCTGTCAAGTTTCCACTACACAGCCGGATGGGTTTTTCTTGAATGAGAGAACAGCATTTTTCTTGAGTGTGTCGAGGGTTAGCTGTAGATGTTTGGTCATAATCCTGAGCCGATGGGTTGGGTTAATTGTTAGACTTCTCTTCATGCATATTAGGAACAAGATTTACACGAGTTATTGGAAGTTGCAGAGTTTTAAAAACTCAGAGGAACAAAATATCACGATAGAATGCAAAAGTCCGTATCAAAACATTAGAATTTAGTGTGATAATTTCTTTGACAATTTATCGTCCAGCAAAATTGGTTATCGTAACAGTGCTGTTTACAGATACCTGAAGACGACACGTTTATCTTTCACTTAATTGTAAGTATTAACAGTAAGATAAACAGCATGGAAATGTTCAGGAATTAGTCAGTTCCTGTGTCCCAGAAATCAACGTGCTCTGATGCAAAATGTACAAATCAACCCCAGAGCAAAAGCAAATGTTTTTGTGAAGACACTGGAAACAGATCGGTAACAGAGTGTCATTAACCACAGTGAAGTCCCGTACCGAAAGGGTTAAAATGTCTAAAAGCAACAAAGAAACACAGATTATAGTTCCCAAATGCACTCTGTGATAAACTACTCTAATGTTTGTAGACATGCCCTGTGGTCTGATGAAACTAAAATGAAAGTGTTTGGCCATAATGATCATTGTTACATTTAGGGGAAATAAAAGTTGGAAATTAATGCAGTGTTCTTTATTTAAAAAAAAAAAAAAACAACAACAAAAAAACAACTTCAGTTCAAGCTCGGTTAATTAAAAACTGGACCGGGTTGAAGTTACTTGAAAGAGGAGCAACCGTTCAACGCAGTCATTACTCGTCACCCAACTGCGTGGAAAAGCACACGTATTCCTGGTGAACGTTTCTTTTTTTCCCCCAGATTGTGCTATCTGAGTATTACTGCATTACTAATTGGTCTGCTCCCTTTCTGTCTGTTCTACTCGTCACCTTGAGAGGGCAGATCCTTCCTCTTCAACAAGATTGAAGTCAGAATACCAAATCCACTGTGACCACCCAGCCAGCCGTGTAGTACGAGGATGATATGGCTGCCAATCATAAAGAAATATTGACACAATTCCTCCAGACTAACCTGGCCGATGCCTTCCTACGCAATTCCAGTAAACAATCTACCAGTAAACAATGAAATAATTCATTAGCTGTCACTGGTGGCCATGCTAACTAGCCTGAAAATTCACATCAGGCTATGCTAGCTGCAGAGGGGGGGTAACAGCGCTAAGCCCCGCCCCCTGGCTCTGATTGGTTGTTTCTAGTTTGAGCACTGCCATAAAGCAGTTTCTTCTTTTTTTTTTTTTACAGATTATTTGGCTTGTATTATACTGTCATGACAGAGACCGTTTTAACAAATATGTAAAAATAAAAAAATAAAAATAATAAAAGTTACTTACTGCAGTTTTAAAGTGTAAAATAATATAAAATAATTCTCAAAATATTTTTATGACATTCACTTGTATAAAATTTGCTCCCGTGGAGCAGAAAAGTTAAATGAGCTGCCTCTCCTACTGGTCTGCTCTTAATTACTCCACTAGTTTAATAAAGTAAGGATTTCAGATAGAAGATATTCCTGAGTTTGGAAAGCCTGAGGAAGTGAGCTATTCCCAGCTGTGATGTGCTGCTGAGGTCTGCCTCTCCCTTTGTTTTCTCTCTCTCTCTCTCTCAGTAAGTTTTTTTTTTTTTCTTTTTAAACCTAATTCTCCACAAAGCCTCATCTTTACCACTCTTTTCGCTTCCTTATTCACTATGTGTCACCTTGGATGATAACGGCAAATCCATATTCGCACCCTTCTCATTTGAGCCTCTGTCTCTTCATAACACATCAGCGCTCTGGCCCTCTGGAAGCGGCCTGCCTCTTATTAATTGCGTGCAGCGTGATCTGTGCCCCGCGTCTCCTGCAATTGAATTGTGTAAATATTCGCTTGGCAGCTATCCGGGGCTGTGGCAGTATTGTTCCGTCTTTTTTAAAGGGTGGGCTTGGCTGTTTGGGAGCAGTAAAGGGCTTCGTTTGTGTAGCTGCAGGGATGATGTGGCGTTCCAGGTCTGTGCATCATTCCTCTTCATTTTTTATTTTTATGTCAGGCGCCTTTATGTTTTTCAGCGGGGATTCCTTTGGCTGTTATTCACCGGCAGCTTTATGACAGCCACATAAAATAACTTAGGCTCGTTGCGTGTGGCGGCACGGGGGGAGACAGAGGACATAATCCATATGTAGGTAAGCGCCTTGGCTGCTGCACTTTGTGCACTCTAAGCAATCGGGAGAGAGCAGCGGAGCAAGCACAGAGGATGACCTTGGGCTCGGCTCCGTCAGAAATGGCCGAGCCGAGCCGCCGTGGTTCTGAGGGAAATATGGAGAGCTGTCAACATGAACAATGTTGTCGTCCTGTTGTCTTAAAATTAAAAAAAAAAAAGCCATCAGTCCCCGCAGAACACAGCCTCCACCAGAAACGACCTGCACAGGAAAATGACCCCGAGGTATGTCATTAGGTACTAGACATTTATTAAACCAACATCAGAGAACAAAGTGAAATATTGTACATAAGATTGTAATGAGATCTTGTGGAACAAGGACAGATATTAAAACACACTTATTTATGCTTATGTTAAATCTGGCACAGTGCAGTCTAGCTGTTGAGCTGTTATTATGGGTTATATGATAACAACTCACATATTGTTTCATTCCCGGCTTTTTCATATATGAGCCAGAGGCTTTTCTGTTAATTTTGTCAGCTAATAAACTAAGCTAATTTTGTAAGCCTGCTCGTGGTTTAGTGCAGTGATTTCCAAAGTGTGACACGACCAAAATTCAATGCTGGTGAAAGTCTGGGCCAGCAGAGAAGAAGCTAACAGGACATCTGCTCCCACAATTTTTGAAATTATTTGTGTGTGAGTACAAAACACAGTTGGTGACAGAGTAAGATGAAATCAGGTTGTAAGCACTGGGAGCCTAGCTAAACGTTAGCTTCTAACACAGCTAACATTAGCATCTGCTTCATAATTTCCTGTTAGCGCTAATGGGCTAGCTCAGTTATAGGGAATTTGGACCACAGCTTTGTACATCTTGTTAAAAATCTAAAGCATTTAGAATGGTCAAGCTTTAACTAGATAACTATGTACAATGAAGAGAGATTACTTTAAACACTGTTTAGTTTTTTGAATTCCTGTTTGTGAAACCTAAAAGGAGAATTATTGGAACATATGTCATTAGGCCAGTCAAGCCTAAAATAGTCGACACTGATTAGTGGTTTGTACAAGTTAAAACCTTTACACACAATCTCTTTGTAAAAAAAAAAAGATTGTTAGGCTTCCTAAAATATCACATCACATCTCTTGTCTCACGCCCTTCTATCTCTCTATTCTTGTCTCATAAACTGGATGTATGACTATACTTTTGATAGTACGTTATAAGGCAACAAAGCTTTTTATTCCTCCTGGCAAAATGGTCAATTAGGCATTTGCTAAACTGCTTCCAGACACTGCAGATGTTTATTAGATTTGGAAGATGTATAAGGACCGAATGGAGTTTAATTGAACTGTGTTTTACGGCAATAAAAGATAACGATTTGCAGGTATGGTACCATTTCATCTGCTTTCACTGCCGTGTTAAATTTCACTATTGTGGAAACACGGTAAAAAAGAAGTGCGCTGGTAAAGAAAGCCTGGCTCGTTCTCAGCAGGAGGTGACAGAACGTAATAACAGAAATCTGAAGAATGGTAAAACCATCAGACTCCATCAGACGTGACTCGAGATAACAGGCAGGGATATTTTTCAGAACGTTACAGTGAAGGTGTGAAAACGGGGGGGAAATGTATCAGATGGGGGAGAAAAGAAAAAGTCAATTTTACTATCATAATTTAGCTGTCAAAGTTTCTTTCCCTGTGCAGAAATTGGACAGGAGACGAAATAAGAAAATCTACACCATTAAACAAATCTGTTCCGAAAAGGGAAAGTACGCCGGTTTCTTTGTAATTGAGTTCTTGAATTCAGCCAGACAGACCTTCAGAACTACATGACAGCAGGTAATTTATAAGGATCACAGAAAGTATCTGCAGTGGAAACACAGAATAGGTCAAACAGGTCCACAGCTTGTAGAGGACAGGTAGAGGGTTAAACAGCATTAAAATGTTTGGATGCCTTTCTTGCCATCGAAGCCTTTGACATTGACTTAGGGTGACACCTTCCAACCTGTTTTGCTTAGACAGGTAAATGACAAATGGCCCTGACTGTCAGCCAACATCTGTTATTCAGCTGCAGCTTGGCCTGCCACTGGGACACACACACACACACACACACACACACACACACACACACACCGAGCGCGTTGTCCTGGCTCCAACCCATAAAGCCAGCCTCCCACTGCACAGTCATGCAATTAGCGCCAATCGGCGATCAAATACCGTTATCTGAGCTAGCTCAAGTGCAATCACACACAAGTTCCTGAGTTTGGTTGCTTGTGCTTGTATCAGTGTGTGGTTAAGTTAGATTGAAAAACACGGTGGGGGCTAATCTCTAATCTTTCCTTTGGGGAGGCAGTGTCAAAAAACGGTCCTAAAAGTACAACAAGGACAGATCTTGGAAAGGCACAACAGCCTGCACTTGATCGGGTTGTTACTGTAAGATAACCAAGTTTTACTATAAGGTGTGGTATTACACTGAGCAGGCATAACATTATGACCGCCTGCCTGATTGTGCGGTAGTTCCTCTTTGGTATCAAAACATCCCTGACCTATAGATGGACTCCACAAGTCCCTGGAAAGTGTGCAGTGTTACCTGGGACTGACATGCTAGAAGATTCTTTGTGTCCTGTAAGTGGAGTCGTAGTACCTCCATGGATTGGACTTCATTCAGAACTTCCCACAGTTGCTCAATCTGATGAGGGAAAACGGGGTTGGCCACCTTGTTGTCCATGTAGGGGCAGAACTCCCACCGTTGAGAACATCAATAGTGTCACTATATTATGGTTCCCATAGCTGCCCCCCCCCCCCCCCCGCATTTCGTTCGGTAGTTTTTCTGTAGTTTTAAGGTTACAACACGTTTGGTGGGGAAAAAACAGTTAAACACACTGACTGACCCATAGCTAAAATCCTCAGAAATAGTGATCTGTCTCGTTTCAGCAACCTTTAGCCTCTTCAGTGAATGACATTGCAGTTTTCATCCAGGAGTTCTTAACCAGTCTTATTAATAATATAGTTATTTAGTGAAGAATTGAACAAATGTACATAATTCTTCACTGCGTCAGGTAAACGTCCCTCAAAAGTACTCATGTCTCCCGCAGTTACAAAAATCTGATATTGGAAAAGGACTAGCTGAACATTGCTGTCGGCGCATTTTCACATAAAAACAAACTTCTGACCAATAACACACCACTTCGCACAGAGCTCTGTACAAATAGTTCGACCAGGTTCTGGTGTCGAGTTCGGTAGTCGAACGAAATGACGCAACTTTTTTCACGCGTCTGATTTCGACACTTCGGATGAAGTAAAGGAAACACAGGGGAAACAAATACTAACAACTACGGGGGGCTTATGAAGGCTTTAGATGACTTGATGGAGGAAAAGTGAGGCTAAATCAAAGACGAGCTAGAATGTGATAGATGTATTAAAACATGCAGATAAAGATGGAAGTCTGGTTTGTTGTGTCTGGCAAGAAAAAAAAGATCTGGAAACATTTGTTTCTGTAAATGATGCAGTATCCTATCCATACTGCTTCACCCGCGCTTGGTGCCATTGTTAATATCTGTGTATCCTCTGTAGGTGGAAGTCGGCGTTAAGTCAAGGTTAAATGGGCGAGTTTTTGAGCTGCATTGTGTTTGGATGCTCTGTAATGTGCTAGTTCTTTAGTGATTATGTATAGCAGGAGAGCAGCGGCGGTGTTTAGGGACTGTTATCTGCAGCCTGTTTTCATTTATGATGCTTTTATAATGGTCTCTCCTTCATGGATCACACCCTCACAGGCACTACACCTCACAATGATGCATTCTTTATTATATTTAACAACAGAGGTTAAACACACAGTACACAACGGTGTCCTTGAGGATCCCAAGGAAGCAGTGATCTCTGTTTAGGCTCCACAGAGAAATAAGCTAGATATCCTCACATTTTATCTGCACCCTGCTTGAAGCTGTATTTGACAGAATTAGGTCTAGGACAGAGAATGATGTGCTAATTATCCGAGACAGCAGATTATCCTCCTTTGACTGGATTCAGGTTAACAGTCTATCTTTTTTTCTTTTTTTTACATTTCTCTAGTTGGGGTCTGGCCCTATTCCACTGGTATTTGGTTGAAAGATGTCATATGTTCTCCCAGAATAATCCGCGGAATCAATTTTCCAGGCAACTGTTTTATTTTCGTGTCTATGGCGCTGTGTTTTACCAGCATTTCCTGCAAAACAAACAACTCGAAATATCTGTTGTCCACTCACTTCTATTCAGCTGTTCTAGAGGAATGAGAGGATGTGTTCACACTAGAAAACATTGAGCATTTCGTCTCTCTTTTTGTGTCATAACACCTAACAGTTGCTAGGGAAACCTCCTGGTCAGATGCACAGCTCACCTCATACAAGCCTTCAGATAACGGCGTCATTTTAAAAAATGTCTTCTACATCAAGTACAGTCATTTGGAACCGCTCATCTCCTTTGGTTTAGCAAACTCCTGAAAAGTATAGCTGCAGCTCTAAGACCCAATGCCACTCTGAAGCCTCAGAATAAGTGGCCTGTACTTGTATAGTGCTTTATCTAGTCCAAAGGATCCACAAAGTGCTTTAAACTATATTATATTATAGTTATTCACCCACTTATACACACTTTCACACCCTGATGGTGGTAAGCTGCTATTCTGTAGTCACAGCTGTAGTAATGGGTCGAAAGAACCGACACCCTTTAACCAACCACATTTTTTCCGCTTTCGCTGCTCAGCTCTCACTCTCTGTGGCTCCGCCTTGTTCAGAACTTTGTTTTGATTGACAATATGGCGGCTTGTCTCCTCAAAAACAGGGCAAATGCTAACTAAGAGGATGAACCGCATCAGCCCATCCAAGCGGAGGTGTTATATTTATTTGAATGCAAACTTGTGCTGAGGGAATTGTTTGGTTTATTCTGTTTTAGTTCTGTGTCGTAGATTTTTAACAGTATTTTTTTCATTTGTTTGTTTTTTTGCTAATGTTCACCTGTTATGCTTCTGATCAGATTACGATAGGTCTGTGGGCTGTACAAAACATCTTCATTACATTTTTTGCACAAAATCATTCTTAGTTAATGAGATTTTACTCTGCCCAGTTCTGCCTATTTTGAGTTTTATTTTTAGGGGCTCTTGTCACTTTAAATCCAAATAAGCCACTGGTGGCCCCCCCCCCCCCCCCCCCCCCCCCCCAAATGGCTGCGAACAGATGCACAATTATAAAACTGTACATCTTTGACAAGCAGAAGTAGAGCTTCCTGTACAATCAACAAGAATGCAGCAAGTGGTTTCTGGATGTGCGTTTTTGTTTTTTGTTTAAGCGTTTGGACAGTTTTGTTTCTTTTTTTTAAACACTAGAAATATAAATGGGAGTACAAAAATGTGCAAAATGTGACATTTTCACAATATGTCCCCTTTAGATAAAAATTTAACGTTTGATTAAAATATTACACAGAAGTAACATGGTGCCATAACAAATAGATAATATTAGAAGAGCATAAGGCTTCTCATTAAAACACTAAGTGCAAAAGGATTTAACATAAAAACAATTCATATTCATAAACTGGAAACCCACAACAAACACATACTGCCGCCCAGATTGTTGTTCCTCTTTGTTTCTCCTCGTCTATTCTGATTATTTCCTGGTTGTGGGTGGCATCATTTCCTGTTGCAGTATGTTGAAAGGAAAACTCCCTTTTCAAGCTCAATGTGGATAGAATGATATATAACTTAAAAGCTTATTAATGTGTAGCTTTCATTTAAGGTCAGGTTAAGATTCATAAGCTTAAGGTTATGAAAGTAAATCGTCACTGAACATGAGAGCTGTGGGTGCTGAGAACGTGAATGTTTCTTAAAAATGTCAAATAAGAAACAAAGGAATGACTTTCTTGTTTTTTGGTATCTTTCCTCTGTTGTTCACAATTGAACAGTAAAGAGGAGGTGGACAGAGGAGCTGGACAGAGGAGCTGGACAGGCCAGCAAAACACAGTTCACCTCCACATCCACTTTTATGTGTAGCCATAACTTTTCATTTCCTCTTTAGGCTCCATTTTGTTTCAAACTGTTTGATATAAAAACCCGCCATTAAATAAATGATAATAATAAAAAAAACAATCCCTGTAAAGTGCTCATGTATTGTATGGCTGTTACTGTAATGCTGGAGTTAATTTGGTGTTATCGCAGCGTTTGGGATAACAAACGCTGCTGGCAGCTGTTTTCAGGGAAGCAGCCTTAAAAGCTCCCTGATTATCTACTAAACGCCACCATGTTTTTCCTGCAAGGTGACGGAAATTTCAAAGCATTTTATCAAGCGGCAAGTCAGACACTCCACTGCTGGGCTTAATAGACGCACCACGGGTTTTCGTCCAATATTTCTTCCACGTGCCTTTGACGCATTTAATTAGTGCGTCGCAAGCCACCTCGGCGTTTGTCAGCGGGGATTTATATTTGTTTCTATCTCGAAAGCGAAGACAGTAAGTGTAATCTGAGCTTCTCGTACATGATCTAAAGCAGCAGGCCGGCTGAAATTATACTTAGACTAACTTGAATCACTTAGCATGCAGCGGCTTTGGCCCCCTTCGTACCCCAGAAAGATTAAACAGCAGTATTAAAAACTAGCGAACATACATGGCAACTGCCTACTTAAAGAGAGGTGCCCAAGGGTGCATCAAGAATTCACTGAGCTCCCCATCAGGTGCATTAAAGTGACACTGTTTCCTGACTGGTTTGAGCTTTAATTGTGGTTGTCTGTGACTCAAAGCTGCTTGGTGTTTGTGTTCACCAAGCAGCAAAAACAAATATCTCCCAACCTCCTACACTCTCAAAGGCCCATAAAAAACACACAGTGCCACCATCTTCCTGCCAGTGGCAGTCCTGCTCTGTTTGGCGCCGTGGGCGAACCACCTTTCTGTTGCTGGCTCATGCCGCCCGGCCACAGGATGCCGCCCTGGGCGGTTGCCCATATCAAAAATCGCCACTGCTTCCTGCTGTCTTCTTTGTCTTTTCTGCCAGTAGCAACATCTGGTTGTTGAGCACGTGACTCGTGTGAAGCAAAAAAAAAAAAGTTTACATTGCAGTCTTGCAAAATAAACTAATTTCAATACATCCGGAAAAAACGTGAGCTTTTCCATGTTGACATTAAGCAAATTTATTTTCGTAATTCCAATTTGCGCAATGATATGGTCCATGGAAACACATCTACTGCTCCTCCTCTACAGCTGGTTAAATACACAGCAGAACAAAAGCCGAACATGAATATTAAAAGTCCACAAAGTCACATCAATGGAGCATTTTCTGCTGCTGTGGTGTTGCAGTCTTTATTAGTCGAGCTGGAACAGCACAGTGTGCGGTCAACAATTAGCTTTTAAAATGCCACTCGCTTCAGTACCAAGCAGGCCATGCAACATGACAGCGAACAGAACGCGTCGCTGGCTGACTGCTGGGCTTCGGCTCCACCGGGCCCGTTGAGAAACACTAAAAAGTATGAAAACCTCAACATGGAAGGCGCCGTGAGCGTCCCGCAGAGTCTCAGTCAAATAGCAGACTCCCGTGACGAGCACTCAGTCACATTTACATTACAAACCAGCACAAACACGCCACAGTGCACTCCCAGTTTATGAAAATTAATCAACAACTTAAAAAGGTAAATGGATAATTTATGTACAACATGTTCAACTTTTTAGTGGGCATACATATTTAGCGGTTCAATAGAATTTGAAACATCTTGCAGGAATTTGCAAACAGAAGATGACGGGCGCCCGGCAACATTTTTTGAAATGACAAAAAGCATTAAAAATGAATAAAGATTAAAAGCAAACCTTCAAAGTATAATAAAAGTTCCCCACACGTTTTCCTTGGAAAACCTTAGGAAATGGCGATTGAGAATCCCCTTAAAGAAAGAATAGTTCCCTGATTTGTTTGAGGCTACCGTTTGCGCTTTCAGCCTCGCTGACTCGTTAATGATGTGGTAAAGTCACGTATGAAACCAGTCGGATGAACTCTGCCAGACTGAAACATGGTATCATCTGCAGCCAAGAAGCGTCCGCATTATGTTTTGCATGTTTAAAAGCTCGGTAGAAAGCTCGCAGTGATTTTTCTTTTCTCATTTTACTTCAGCATGATTAAAACATGAGTTTCTTCTCTGTCAAAACACAGCTGCGATTTGTTTCCCCCCCTCCCCTCCCTAACATTAACAAAAGGAGACAAAGATAGGCCTGTTTAATCCCAGCGTCGTGCTTTTCGTTTAGAGAGAGAGAGAAAAAAATCTATTATTGGATATAAAATAAATCAGCGAAAAGGCTCGCGCTACACATTACCGAGTAGATCTTGCGATTTCATAACAGACGAAGCTGGATGGCGAGGTGGGGGAACCTGCTGTCTGAAAGTGGGGCGCGGAAAATCATAAAACTATGGATAATGGTGCATGCAGGGCTTAGAGCGAGGCAAATTTGGTGGACTGAATTGTGTTCCCCGGTCGGAAAATCACATGGAAAGAAGAAGAAGCGAAGGGAAAAAAGATATACAAGGAAAATAGACATTTTCACGTTCGTGTGTTTGTGACCAGAAGTGCTGTTGCTTGATGAAAATGTTTTCATATCTCAAAGAAATGAGAATACTGCAAATATTTCAGCATGTCTGGTGTTGAAGTTATAACAGATATATGTTTTAGCACCAAGTATTATCAACTAAAATATATAATAATAATAATAAGATATTATTTCAACATCATGTGTTAAGTGAGACAGATTTGTAATTTGTAATAGTCACAAATAATCTGCACAATCTCATGTTTTTTTCTGAGAAGATTAATGCTTAAACTAGTATTTATGCATTTATGTTTTCCTGTTTGAAATAAAGTGGACTAATGTTTGGAGTTCATCATCAATTTTGCTGAAATACTTTTATTGTAAAGGGGTGCTGTATCATAAAGTGGGGTGGTTTGTTAGATCTGTTTAAAAATGAATAAAAACAATAATTATTGCAGTTTTATTCATGTTATTTTGATTTAGAGAGACAAGTATATACTGTTTTGCTGTAGAGGTTTTAGAGTAACACAACTATTAGAAACTGATTTTAGCTGTTTGGTCATCCTCAGGTAGCGCTTACTACCTACAGCGTTATGTCGCCGCACCCGATTCAGATTTTTTATTAGTCGAGAGTAAGCATAAAAAACATGAGACATGAAAAATAGTTGTAGAGAAAAGTCGGCAGCAATAAGAAAATCCTTTTTTTAAACGCTAGTCTAACAAACGCGGTATGTTTGCGACGCGATTTCACTCGTAAGAACAACTAAAACCTGTAATGAAGAAATGACTTCAGCCGCACAAAAAAAAAGGTTTAAATCAAGTCATTTTGCTGGATAACGTCGTAACGTCACGGACTCTGCCTATGAGCAGTTTCTCTCCTTTCTGCTTCCTCCTCTGTTGTTCTTGATTACAGAAGCAGCTCCGGAGTGCGAGGGTCGGGTCACAGCTGCAGCTCATCCATCACCTGCTCCAGAAATACCTAGCTGCTGCCTCCACACATCATCAGATCTAAAAACTGCTTACAGACCCCAGGCTCGCCGGCTCTGTCGCTTTGTTTTCGCTTTTAACTTAGCTGGTCTTTCCTCATGGGGACCTGCTCACAAATCTAAGAAATATATATATATCTGTATATTTCCAGCAAGTTATGCTTGGCCTCTAGCTTGTACTTTAAGAGCAGAAGCAACGGAGCGAGGCAGCAAGTCGAGGAAACATTTTACCAGTCAGATAATGATGATTAGTAAAAACACGATGAAGCTAAATTAAATCACAGCATAAACACAAAATCCTAGCAAGTATTTTCAAACTAGTTTCTAGTGTAAATATCTTAGTGGACTTGGAATAAGACAAAAGCAACTTATAAATAACTTTTTAGGAAGATATAGGAGCTTGTTTAGAGGCAATAGTTCTTTAATATTGAAGAAAAAGGTCCAGTTCCAGATGGCAGATTATTTTACTGACAATAAGGCAGAATTATAATTATATAGTTATAATTGGAATAATCTGCCAATGTAACTGGAACGTTTTCATCAATATTAAGGAATTATTGACTCTAAACAAGCTAGTATATCTTGCTGAAAATTTACTTGTAAGTTAGTTTTGTCTTATTTCAAGTGTGATAAGATATTTGTACTAGAAACTAGACCAGAATTACTCGGTGAGATTTTGTGTTTTCCTCTTTGCTGAGCAACATTAAAAGAAAAGAAATCCGACGTGACAAGCAGTCAGCAGTTGCTGCATGGCTGCATTGCGCGATCTGTAAAAGCCGTGTCTTCTTTTAATATTCACTGTGTTAACCGGATATGAAGCATGTGAGTAACATCAAAACTGGAACGAAACAGCAGCAAACGTAAAGTCAAGCAGTGTTTGTCATGTCATCTGACCTCACATTTAACTCGCGTCGCCTTTGTTTAACCTCGTTTAGCAAGTGAGCGAGGCTGTTGAGATTAAGGAGGCTTTCCCAGGGAGAACTGAGGAGAAAAATCAAGAGTGGCATAATGCAGATAATTCAAAAGGAAAGGAGCAGAATGGCGTATGCGTAGCTTCTCTGAAATCTTACACTCTCTCTTTAAGGTTAGAGGGAGTTACTGTATGTTGCGTAAAACTGTAATAACTGTTTTGGTTTGTTTTCGGTTTTAAACAGAGCTCTCACTCTTCTGGATAAAGCGATTAGAGGTGTTTTCCAGCCTCGGAATCGTTTTGTAGAAAAGTAACTTACTTTAAATCAGTGCTTCCTTCAGTTGTGCAAAATGCCTGGGTGGATCTAGCCCCGCCCTCAAAGTCGAAGCTCCTCCTTCGACCAGGAGTTTCAGAAAGAGCAGGAGCTTCTTAAAGAGGCAGAGGCCCGATTGCAAAGTGTTAAATTACAAAGTCAAATTTATTTTCAGGCATAATTGATGAATAGAGAATTCATTTAAAGCAGTGCTTCTCAAATCCAGTCCTGAGGCCCCCCTGCTCTGCATGTTTTAGATGTGCCTCTACTCCAGAACAGCAGATTCAAATGATTGCATGACCACCAAGTACTGCAGAAGCCTGTTAATCACCAAAATATTCAATCCAGGTGTGTGGCACAAGGGAAACAACAACTCCAACTTTGAACATCTCAGTTACTTAGTGCTGCAATCTGTTTTTTTTTATTTTTTTATCTGAGCAATAAGTTTGAAAGAGCAAAACGAAAAACGCATCCTGAATCTAACACGAGACTAACAGGTTTATAAACATTACATGTAATAAATATCTCACCCTATCTGACAGTAACTCACTCCCTGGAAGTCTAGATTTTGCTTTTGCTGTGTCGCAAACTGTTCCAGCATGAGTGCTGGAACAGTCTTTTTAAGTAACAAGTTGTGCAAAACCTTCCTCCTCCTCAGTCATTGAAACCACAGCGCTACGCACAGCTCTGATATTTCATCTGCAGTTAAATATACTTAAATCATTTTAAAACAACACCGGTGTTAACGTCAGGAGAAGCGCAGCCTCTGGTATTCCTCAGATGCCGCCTGAAGCTAACGACGTTCCATTTGAACTTGTGCTTGCTGAAAAAAGGAAATTTTTTTTAATGAATTTATGATAAATTGGATTAGCTCATCAGGACATCCAGCTCCTCTCCAATCCAACATTAGCCAGATCAATCCTTTCACCTTGTCTTTCGCTGATTGCGCTTCCACAAATGTCAAGACATTTGCGAGATTAGATTTTGATGATTTGGGATGGATGTTGGTGGAGGAAATGGGCCTTCCCTACCTGCTAATGCGCTCCGACCTTCAGCTTTGCATGTTCCTGCGCTCGAGGTGGAGAAGCACGATCGCATGATTTCATCCAAGCGAGAATTTATGGCAGAAGTCCATTTGAGACGTTTAAATAAACGTGTTTTTGTTTTTGTTTTCAGGATTTGACAAAGCTCCTGCACATTGAGAGCAAGAGCCTGGATAAAAATAGGTTGCAGAGGTGTTAAACATGACACTCTTTCTCCACAGGGCATTTCCCCCTCTGCTTTCTAAAGCCTTGTCTGCATGCATCCAAGTCTGAATCCCCTGCTGACAAGAATTATTTAACAGCCCTTCATTTTCAGTGCCTTGGGCTTTCTGCGTCAGCTCCTGTTGTAAGGCAAAGCCTTGGTGTCAGGGGAGTAAGACCCAAATTCGCTGTATAAAGGCAGATAAATCCATTTCAACTCAGTTTGCAAAAACGAGGGATAGTCAGGAACCGTCTCAGCTAATATCTGCAGCCGTCCTTATCTCGGCTATTGGTGATAGCCGGTCAGCGGCAGGGACAGTGAACGGCGCTCCTGGATTGGCTGCTATGCAAACCCTTGCCAGTAGCGCACCAAGTAGCAATGTGCCTCGGAGTTTCAGCTTCCCAAGATGCATTTTTAAAATTATTTTATGCATGTTCTAGAGAACACAAGTGACAAGAAGTCATCCTGGCAGAATTTGAACATTTGCAGTACTTTTTTACGTTGCACTGAACTAATGGCAGACATGCAGGAGCTAATAATGTACACATGTAATGACTGATCTAGTGGTAACTATTCACTCTGATTTGTTCCCTCTCAAAATCCACAGTTCAGCTTTATTATTTTTGTACTTTTCTTTGATTTACTAAAAATATATAAAGTAATACAGCTGCTCTGACTTAATCATCATTTTAGCAACATTTGAGACAGACCGGGCAATGTGAGGCTGTAATTAATAATATCGCCGCTGGACTTCTGAGATATGTTACTGAACATGTCCTTTGAGTCAATGTAACTTTTTTTAATTCAAAGCCTCCTACTTTGGTGGCAGCAGGGACAGTGTTTGGCACCCACCACAGCCGTCCATGTAGCCACGCTAATCTTAACTTGGCTTCTGGTTTTATCAGCCCGCCTGTGACTCGTCAGACCACTGCAGTTCCACCAAAAGTGGAGCAAATGCATTTAGTCAGCTTTAATCGAACTCTAGTTTGGTTTTCTCTCTAAAAGTAGAGAGTCCGGTTTATTTGATGTGGACCAAAAAAAGCGAACTCTGGTCTAAAAATCTAGATCTCGGTTCGGCTGACGTGAAGTCTGGTGGGGTGTGAACGCATATGTGAAAGCCAAGCGGAACGGAGACCACCCCAAAAGCAGGAGGCAGACTGTAGCGCAGGGCATTGTGGGTAAATACAACCAAAACAAATGTGCAAGTGTATTGCTAGCAGGAGAAGTAGCTTATAGTCTTTTTACCAAAAACAAAACAGAAATCCTGCAACTGCTAAAATCTGACGCTACTCCTTTTTTGTTTATATTTTGCAAATGAGGAAGTTGCGCTCATGTCTTTTTCTTCTGAGGTTTCTGTGTCGTTTCCTTCAGTGATTCTTGGTGTAGCGCCACCTCAGGCAAAGGGGGGGTGGAACAGGTTCTTCTCAGGGTTTGTTTGGTTTGACAAAGTGCAGAGTGTGAAAGTGAACCATCCCAGCTGAAAATGCAGCAAATGTTGCCCAATCGAACTGAGTCTGCCTGTCAATTAGAAAGTTTTTGGCAGTTTGTCGCAGTCCAGCAGCCTCGATCGTCATGAGTTTCATCCATTTGATATAAATATTTTTCCGTTTGAGTTGTATAGAGTCAATAAATAGGCTAAAACAGTTACGCTATCTGAAGCTAGTATTGAACTGGACACGATGGGTCATGACCTCTGAATGTTTGCAATTCAGCGTGGAACCCGCATGCCACTTTTCACTCAAACTGGACTATTTGGGAGGCAGTATGGTAAATCAAGTCTGCCTGCACTGGTATTTAGGTAAGAAGACTCATTTTTGGAGAATAGAGCCCCAACGGATAGTCGAACCTCGGATTCAGGAAGAGCAGTGTGGTTTTCGTCCTGGTCGTGGAACACTGGACCAGCTCTACACCCTCAGCAGGGTCCTGGAGGGTGCATGGGAGTTCGCCCAACCAGTCTACATGTGTTTTGTGGACTTGGAGAAGGCGTTCGACCGTGTCCCTCGGGGAGCCCTGTGGGGGGTTCTCCGGGAGTATGGGGTACCGGGCCCTTTGATACGGGCTGTCAGGTCCCTGTATGACCGGTGTCAGAGTCTGGTCCGCATTGCCGGCAGTAAGTCGGGCTCGTTTCCGGTGAGAATTGGACTCCGCCAGGGCTGCCCTTTGTCACCGATTCTGTTCATCACTTTCATGGACAGAATTTCTAGGCGCAGCCAAGGTGTTGAGGGGATCCGATTTGGTGGCCTTAGGATCTCATCTCTGCTTTTCGCAGACGATGTGGTCCTTTTGGCTTCATCAGATCGTGATCTGCAGCTCTCGCTGGAGCGGTTCGCAGCCGAGTGTGAAGCAGCCGGGATGGGGATCAGTGCCTCCAAATCCGAGGCCATGGTCTTGAGCCGGAAAAGGGTAGAGTGCCTTCTCTGGGTCAGGGGGGGTGTCCTGCCCCAAGTGGAGGAGTTTAAGTATCTCGGGATCTTGTTCACGAATGGGGGAAGAAGGGAGCGGGAGATCGACAGGCGGATTGGCGCAGTGTCTGCTGTCAAGCGGGCGCTGTACCGGTCCGTCGTGGTGAAGAGAGAGCTGAGTCAAAAAGCGAAGCTCTCGATTTACCGGTCGATCTACGTTCCCACCCTCATCTATGGTCATGAGCTTTGGGTCATGACCGAAAGAACGAGATCGCGGATACAAGCGGCCGAAATGGGTTTTCTCCGTAGGGTGGCTGGGCTCTCCCTTAGAGATAGGGTGAGAAGCTCAGTCATCCGGGAGGGACTCAGAGTAGAGCCGCTGCTCCTTCACATCGAGAGGAGCCAGTTGAGGTGGCTTGGGCATCTGGTCAGGATGCCTCCTGGACGCCTCCCTGGTGAGGTGTTCCGGGCACGTCCCACCGGGAGGAGGCCCCGGGGAAGACCCAGGACACGCTGGAGAGACTATGTCTCTCGGCTGGCCTGGGAACGCCTCGGGATTCCCCCGGAAGAGCTAGAAGAAGTGGCCGGGGAGAGGGAAGTCTGGGCCTCCCTTCTGAAGCTGCTACCCCCGCGACCCGACCTCGGATAAGCGGAAGAAGATGGATGGATGGATGGATAGAGCCCCAACGTACACGTCAAGATTAAAGCTAAACCGCTTGCTTGACTCAGGTGCACTCAGTGTGAACTTCAAGACTCAAAACTATACCAGCCATACTTTGCCTTTCATCACTCTTATCTACAAACTCATGCTGATATTTACCAATACAAATTACATTTCCCAGAATCTTGCTTTAAAATGTAAACTATCCCTTTAAGAGGGTCACAAAAGCAGCAACGTCTGAAGACATTTCTTGACACGGGATTGCTCTGATCGACACGTCCAACACTTTGACACCAGATGGACCTAATCATGACTTCATTCTGAAATGGTTTTTATATCAAGATTGCCTGTTAGGAGAGAAAGCCATAGACTGCGTGATAATGGTCTTCCAATTGATGTTCCTTTTAGTTGGAAATGGTTGCCATGAGTGAAACCATGAGATGAGTGAAATGATTGAATTCTAAGTCACGTTTCCATCTGTCCGGTATTCATTTCCTCTGTGTTATTATAGGTCTAACCTTGTGTAAAATGTGAGCGTCCTGCACCCGAACATGAAAGGGTTTTTAGTGTGACAGCAGCAGAGGTGAGACATCCTTTTTGCCCTTTTTGGATAATATGTTTGAATTTCAGCACACCCCCGTGAGGATTACAAAAAATTGTTTTACTGTTCACACATTGCTCATTTATTTCACTGTCCAATCCAGGAAATTTTTAAAGAAAATGTGAATATAAGTCTTGGATTCCCTGAATATGATTTATTACTTTTTGCTGCTGAACATTTTTTTCTACCATAATTCCCTGTGAACAAAGCAAAAAAAAAAACAACTATCCATTTGACTTGACAAGTGCATTTTAATGACACGGTCTTTGTTGGAGCTCTGTAATGTCACTGCCCAATGATTAGGTCAGCAGCAACACTGACTGAGACGCAGCACTGTGTCAGTCAGATCTGAGGCTGACAGCCTGCGGCAAGTCAAGTAAATTAAATTCTGATTCATTTTCTGACAAACCACCGTAAGCACAAGGGATTTTTTTTTAGAAACATCAGATTTTTCCATCATCTGTGCGTTGCATACAGAAAAAAGGGGGGATTTCACCACACTGACTCCAGTGGCAATGGCTGGCACTAGGTTTTAGTTAGTCCTTAACTAATTTCTACTGGCCTTTAGCTAGTATTTAGCTAGTCTTTAGCTAGTTTCTACTGGTATTTAACTAGTCCTTAGCTAGTTTCTACTGGTATTTAACTAGTCCTTAGCTAGTTTCTACTGGTATTTAGCTAGTCTTTAGCTAGTTTCTACTGGTATTTAACTAGTCCTTAGCTAGTTTCTACTGGTATTTAACTAGTCCTTAGCTAGTTTCTACTGGTATTTAGCTAGTCCTTAGCTAGTTTCTACTGGTATTTAGCTAGTCCTTAGCTAGTTTCTACTGGTATTTAGCTAGTCCTTAGCTAGTTTTTATTCTATGTCGGCAGCGCAGCTTTGGATGACATGTTAAAGAATAGTGTTTTTCCTCTCCAGCGTTGTCCGTATGCGCAAAATTTCCTCACGTAAACAATAACATGCAGGGGGTCTATATTTGTAAATATGATTATGATTAAGTCAGTGCCTCACCGGCTATGAACCTCACCTCACGTCACTGGTGTGGTCGTATGCGGAACGGTTACGAGGATGTCTCCTTGCTGTGAAACAAGGAGAATGAAACCATTTATGCACATTAGCAGTATTTATTTTTCTCTGTCTTTATTTATAAGAGTGTGTGAAGAAACTGAGAAGTTGAAGCAATTCTATAGTATCAAATATTCACACGCTTGTAAGGCCTAAAATGATTCAAATCTAAATCTGCCAGGTCATGGATAAATGTGCAAAACTGTGTCTGAACTTAATTATATAACCTGAGCACAAGTTGCTTCATTCAGTTCTTTTATTTCAGCTTCCCTCAATGATGGTGTCTGGTCATGCACTTCATTCTGATCCATAATAAAGCTCATCACAGATTTTTTTATTGCATTTTTTTTTTTTTTTTACATTTACCTCAAAGTAAAGTCGTTTGTAGTTCCACTTGGCATTGCTGGAGCCCGTCTCTACGACATCGAGCGCGACCCAAAAAAACGGGAGGCGGCGTAATTTGGCACAGCAGATTTGGGCCAGAGAGGGCATCTTCTACAAATGAGCGACAGAAGATGGATTTAAATGAAGAACCTTCTCTCCCTGACAAAGTTACAAAATAAAAAGGATGATATGGAAAAGAGACCACGGGAGATAGTGTCACAAAAGAGCTTGGAAATCGGACTGCGTAACACGGCTCGCTCTGAAGTATCAACTCCAACGCTTTCTTCCCCTGATGAATACATATGGCCAGGGAGGGATGATGGATCCCTCCCTTCCTGACGGCAATAAAGATGCCCAGTGAATGTGAAATAGAAGCAGGTGGTAGCCTGAGAAGCGGCGACACACTATCATGATGGGGAAAAATAAATCAGGCCTCACAATAAGTGAATGTCGTCTTTTTTTCCCCCCTGACACTTCCATGAAGGGCTTTCAATCCATTAGCATTTAACTGGAAATATGCTAAATGTGTTTAGGTTTATTTACTGACCCCATCATGTATCAGCTTGATTATATTGATGCACTGATAGCAGATTAACAGAGTAAAAGCTGGTAACACAGAGGGTAGTGTTAAAGAATAACGCACAAAGAAGATTGTTGTGACTTACACACGTCCTCCATTTCTCTTGAAAGTTGAGCAGTTAGGTAAATTTTACTCATTTTTGTTGGTAAAAAAATACACTAAAGATGATCACAAGAGATGAATTACAGTTTTAAAATGAAGTGAGTCTCATTTTGCAAAACTAATTACAACATAAGCTGACTACTTTTGAAGTTCATCCAAGGCTCTGTGATTTTGGTAACTTTACAAAAATTGGCACTCACCAAGTTCAAATTAAGTTTGCATACAAAAGTGAAGGACACTGCAAAACCACAAAATCTTACCAAGTAATTTTGGTCTATTTTCTACTACAAATATCTCAGAATATTTGATGTAAGACAAACCTAACTTACAGGTAACTTTTCAGCAAGATCCAGGAGCTTGTCAATAATCCCTTAGTGCTTAATATCGATTTTAAAAAAAAAGTAGTTCCATTGGCAGATTATTTCACTTATAAAAATATTTTTCCCATGTTATAGATGAAATAATCAGAACTGGTACTTTTTAAAATCAATATTAAGGAATCATTGACTTAAAACAAACTTATATTTCTTGCTGAAAAGTTAATTGTAAGTTGGTTTTGTCTTATTTGTACAAAGATATTTGCACTAAAAACAAAAATACTCAGTAAGATTTTATGTTTTTGCAGTGAAGGATCAGTTTTCTACTCTAAATGGTGTGAAGATTCAGAGATTTTTTTATTTAATTTTTTGTTATTGTCTATTTGCCTCTCCTGTAAAGTTTCTCTGTCGTCTATTAAAGTCTGGAACTTGCTTCTATTATTTTCCAGGTCTGCGTAAACACACAAAGAATATTGCAGATGAAAAATATTTGCATTTCAAGATAAGAATCTGAATTCTGTAAAACAGTCGTTCCCAACCTGGTACCGGTCCATGGACCAATTGGTACCGGGCCGCACAAGCTGTAGTTTCTAAACGTTGGACTAATTACCTCGTACGTTTGTGAGTTTACATCATTCACAACAAACATCAAATAGAACAAATATTTTTCATAAAATTTTAACAAACAAATGGCTTCTACCGTGATAATTACCATATTTTCTGCACTATAAGGCGCATAGAATAGATGCTACAGTAGAGGCTGGGGTTACGTTAAGCATCCATTAGATGGAGCTGCGCTAAAGGGAATGTCAACAAAATAGTCAGATAGGTCAAACTTTATTAATAAATTACAAACCAGCGTTCTGAAAACTCCGTTCATTCCCAAAATGAACAAACAGATGTTTTATTATTTTCCCAGAGGTAAAGTAAGTGACGTGGTATTTTCATGACACAGTTTATCTTTTAACAACAGCAACGTATAACATATAGTGGAGGGGAACTTTTCCTCGATTCAATAAACACGTAAAAATCAGTCTGATACTGTTATGGTAAATCAAACGTTAGTGCCATCACAATATATATCCACTTCTGCACCATTGATTGGTTCATGTTAAATTCTCTCGCTGCTGCTCTGTTCCCGTTGTTCTACTGTGTGACTGATCGCCTTGAGCTTAAACTCTGCGTCGTAAACGTGTCTCTTGTTAAGGTAATATGGCTATTTTTTGATTGTTTAATATAGTTAAGCTAATGCCATGTGCGTTAAGTAGATCAACATTCCTATTTGGACAAAGGATAAGCTGAGGCAAGGTAAAGGGTCAGAGATAAACATTCTCCTGGCAAGGCTGTAACTTAGAGCAGCCATAAAACACTATGCTCTTGAAAGGCTTTAAATTAGTAGGCCATAAAGAATATCTTCCCCGGCTCACAGGTCAGAGGTCGGGGGTTTCCCAGGAGCTCAGAGTTGCATCTGGAGTTGATCACAACTTAGGAATCTTGGAAACACTTAGGTTTAATTTCTGATACACCTTTTTAATATTGGTAGCAATAGTGTGTTAGATTAAAGTATATTACCCAAGCTACAAGTACTAATCTAGTAAATGGAATGTATTTGAAAATGTACTAACTATGACAATATCGGAATCAAAAGAGAATGATTTAAATGTTATGTTTCACAGGTTGAAAAAGACTTCTATCTCATTATTGCTTGTGATAAGGCAAAGATTCAAATCTTTGGAGAAGCTGACTGCAGAGGAGCAAGATAGGTTTTGTGAAAATAACTTATAACTTTAATAACTAAAATGACTCTTGATATTTGTCATTAAAACTCAGGGGAAGGTCTAAGTTTTTTCCAAGGTAGCTCTTGGTTGGTCAAAACAGAGGTACGCCCTATTTGCATATATTAACAAAGAGAAACGCCTTCACTAGAAAAAGGGAATGCGCAACAATAAGAATTCAGACAGCTGCCCTCTTATGCTTTTAAGCAACAGCTATCTCCAAAGGCGCCTTTGTTCTTTTCTTTTAATTCTTTTGTCTCAGGTAAAGAATGTACTTCTTTGTACTCTGAAGTTTCTTGTTAAATTCATACGGTGTTTTCTATTGAATTAAACTCTATATCTCTGTGACGTCATCGAGCCTCGCCGTCTGCTCTCCAGCCGTGACGACATCCGCTCGGGACCCGGGCTAACAGGAGGAAAAGAGAGCCATGCTTTTTCCGAAATTTAAGCTAACCTAATAAATTTCCTCCTTAATACTCTTAATAGGAGCCATTTTGAGGTCTTTACACAAACACACAAATGCTTAGGATATATGACTGCTTCCCGCAGTCATATAACCCAGCGTGCACGGCGCGCTTCTTCTTCTACAGGGGAAAATGAAGTCGGCGGCTGCTTACTGTAGTGGCGAGACCTGCTGTGGCTCAATATTGGTCCACATATAAGGCGCACCGGATTATAAGGCGCACTGTCGGCTTTTGAGAAAATTGAAGGTTTTAAGGTGCGCCTTATAGTGCGGAAAATACGGTATGTGAAATTAAATTAATTATATCCTAACTTCAGAAGAGAAGTGGCACTAATCGAGTCATGTTTACATAGAAACAAAGGCTTTGCTTGTGAGACTTGCGGTCACGTGGGTCGGTTGTGGGCGGAGCTTGGTAAGGTCCATTGAGCCCACAAGCAGCAAAATGAGTAAGAAATAGATCATATGTCTTTGGAAAGTTTCTTTGCAATGGGAAAAGGCCCAGAGAAGAGACAGGAGAATGAATTTATCCCGGTAGGTGATTCCCATATTCCAAGCGATAATGAGGCCATGAAGCTTCAAACTGCTTTTCCACTAGAGACCAAGGACCCTGTAACACACCTCGGACGCCGTTGTCTCTCATCACTCCCAGATGGAGCCGTCTCATTGCAGAAAAATAAGCTCAGGTGTCCCATTGATTTGTCGTTATCGAGAGTTAAAATTTTCATGAAAATAAAAGGTTTGTTTTTGTGGCGCATCTGTATCTTATTTTGAAGGGATATGTAAACGTTACCATAGCGACCAGAGTCAGAGAGCGTTAGGGCAGTGGTCGAGCCGATTCCACTCACGATTCCAGAAGAGAATCCAGTGAAACCCCCGACATACCAAACGTGAATTTAGAATAATCAAACATGGATGACGATGTAGAAGCAGCAGTGATGGTTTGTTGACTCATTTTAAGCGATAAAAGATGTAACAAAAATAAAAGGCGTTTGATAAAAGACGGTGTGAGCAGCTGCTCTATTTGCTGCACTAAGCACTAAACCGGCTCGCGGTCAGGTTTTGGGATTCCTCTCCATTCTTACGTCACCGCGCTTTCTGATTGGCTACCAGTCACATTCAACAGGCTGCGTTCTCGCTCCCAGTCAGGGAAAAAACCCCACAGGCTGCGACAGTTGGGCCAAAACTATGGTGAATATGCTTGATTTTAGATCTGAGCGGTCCCGATGTTCTACCGACTGGACCAGATCAGTCGTGACACGCCTCACAGTACTGGAGGATTATCGCAAGCCACGACATTTTGTGACAATTGCCAAGCCTTGACCGGTCCATGGTGGTAAAAAGGTTGGGGACCACTGTTTTAGAGGATCCAGAGGATCTTTAATGGCTTCCAGAGTGAAAATGTTGCCCTGGTAAATACAACAAAAACACAAATTTTCTAAAAATGCTGACATAGCCCAACATCTAAAGTCTAAATGCATCATAAATATTAACAATTAGCAAATTACATGTCTGCCATTTTGTGCTCTATTAGTTTTATAAATGGAAAAGAAGCTCGACTTCGTCACCATTTCACAAAAAAATACAACACCCACAGTTTTTAGTTCTAGTCTTGTTTTTTCTAGCTCCGTTTACCATTATCCTAACCTGAAGGCCGTATTCTCATGTCCTATACTCAATGTTTAGCGCCACTTACAGGTCTGGAGGAGTAAAACTAGTGTTTTTGTGTGTTTCCGTATGGATGACAACATTTCTGGAAACGTGTGTGGACGACTATAGGATCACTTAACATTTATGTGTTTTTGGACTGTGGAAGAAACTCTAAATGCTTTGTTTTGTATTTGTCTTTTCTTCCTTTAATGATTTCCTTTGCTGTGCCATTGTTCAAGTATCATACGATTAAACCTTCTTAATAATCTGCTGAGTTGGAATAGGCCGCATGGTTGACTAATTAGGACCCCACAGATTTGTTCTGCTTGCACAGAAACAACTTCACTGCCCGGTGTTGTCCAGGTTAATCCGACTAATGAATTTAACAGCAAAACTAAAACTCAGCTTTCTTCGGATCATGGTATTATGAAGTAAAATGCATTGAAGTGTTAAATCATAAATTACTTACAATCACAAACCAAACCAAGTCCGGATCACTAGGAAACTTCGACAACGTTCTGCCAATGTAGAGAAAACACAATTTTGCAATTGTGGTGTTTTGATTTAAAGAGAAGTGCAGTTAAATCATCATCATCAGCCATCAGGGGAGACGATGGCGCATTATGGAGCTCAGCGTTGGAGCAATAAGCCCCTTACATTTGGGATTGGTTACCTATATACGCAGCGTTTTGAGGAAATTGTAGTCAGCAGTTTTATTTAAAGTTATTGATTCAACACTTTCGAATGATGAGCTCAACTTTTGACGAACTGTGTGATGCTGTGAGAGCTCTGGCGGGGCCAGCTGCACGTTGTCCAAAGAGGCCAGTGGGTGCAAACATTGACGTTGCTGCTGTCTACAAACTGGTGTCATGCGATAAAAGTGCTTCCATTGCAGTTTTGCAAAATACACAAATTTTGATGCGGCTCATAAGCTTCCTCATCGTAGAGGAAAAACTTTTTGTCGAAAAGCGTCCGTTTTAAAAAAAAAAAAGAAAATTGGTATGCTTCCGTTAAGCAAGTTTATTTTCGTGATTTTATGCCTTACTAATGGAAACGCAACTGTGGCCACAATCAAGAAATACGTTGAAACTGTACCCGTCTGACAACACGAAGTAGGCTAAGATCTTTAAAATGTGGCGCATTATTTCCTAAACAAAGGCACATCAGGCCTCACTTGACTCCAGTGTGGTCTGTGTTTATGTTGTCTGATAGGAAAGAGACGGGGCAAAATGGCTGCCGAGATGAAACCAACTGCTGATCAAAAAATTTAAAAATGTAAACACAAATCTTGATCTCACATTTCCCCCAAAAATACCTTAACGAACCACAAGAATATTGGTAACATATTCTGTGAACTGATGAAGTTGATAAAAGTGGAGCTAGTTCAACACATCGTTTCAGAAAATGACGTGCCGGCATGATCTGTGGCACTGCAGGATTTCTCTCCCTACATACAAAGTCTGCTTTGACACCGGGACGAGATCCGGTGTTAATGAGCTTTGCTGGCTGGTTCCACTCTGTTGCCGGGATGATTGCGGAGGCTCTCCTGCATCACCTCAGACGTTCCGTCGCAGATGTGCCTGAAAGACCAGTGGAGTATGTCAGAGGAATACTTCCAGGCCTTGTGAGATGTAAAATTCAAGAGATGACGGCAGTTTGGTGGCTTAGTTTAATGTTTCTGCTCCGCGCGGCCCCCCTGCCGCCGCCGTTGAGTCGTGCATTTTTATTAAGCCCGAGAGAAAAGGAAGTGAGAGCCGAGGCGTGCATATTCACAGCAAGAGGCGCCTCTCGGTGTCCTCTGCTGTAACTAATTGTTACCGAGCCGATCCAAGCATTTCTGCTGAGATTCTCCTTGCCTTCGTGCGGCTCTTAGAGCGACGGCGGCCTCGTTAAAAGAGCAAGGTTCTGCTTGTTAGGAAACGCTTCCAGTCAGGTCGGACTCCGTTCCCCCCACGTGTCGAGGCGGATCGGGGGATGGGAAAAGGAGATAAACAGCGAGGCGGAAGAGGGCATGGAGCACAAAGTGATGCGGGGACGTTGCTGATCTGAAGAGGGTCTGAGCCACGTGTGGGAAGCACCTGCCCGCTATGACGGATCTCCTGTGATCCTGGAGAGATACCGCAGCCTCTCGGCCGCGGTATCTGTCACCACATGTGACAGAATGTGGTGTCGGCTGACTTTTTTTCTTTCCCCACCTCACCCACGGAGTTATTTCATTTTACAAAGACATGAAAGATTGACCCCCGGGTTGTGTCTCAGAATGGCCCTTTGAAGGCATGAGCTGCCTCTGGATGAGTAAAGAGCGCCGTGGCAGAAAAAGAAATATAGAAAGATATCTCAAGTGCTACGTGTAAGTATGTATAAAGCAATAAAAGGAGTTTGCGAGCTTCCATCTCACAGAGCAGCCCTTCCCCCACTCAGCTCATTCAGACTAGCCAGCGACAATTAGCAAACACCTGGTGGAACTGCACATCTACTGAGCTTATCATGTCAGCTAATTTACAGTAGTTGGTAAAAAAGAAAGTAGCTAAAAGGTTATGTCGTGATGACTTCCTGAAGGCGGAGTTTCAGAAAGAGCGGGAGTTTTTAAAGAGACAGAAGCCTAATTTCAAAGCGTCAAATTTCTTTTAAGTCATATTTGAATTTCTAAAAGTTATGTCAGCGAAGATTGTAAAGAGTTATATGAGATATATTCATCATCTTTCAGCTGTCAGAGCAGACGCCAGCGTCTTATTCAGGCGTCGGAGCGACAAGCTGCTTCTACAGGGAGCAGCTACATGTGCAGCGTGTTTTGGAAAGTGTACTTGCCGATTTTAGAGATGATTCAACCTGTTGGACTGACACTCAACCTCCCTCCCTTACACACTTGTTCCTAGTGGGGCCGGGAGGGGTGCTGGTGCTTATCTCCAGCGAACGTTTCGGGCGAGAGGCGAGGTCACCCTGGACAGGTCGCCAGTCTGAAAAAACCATGTTGTTAGCAAAATAAGTCAATATCTTCTAAATTGGCGCTCTTCCATTAAAGACATTTACTTCCGTAATTTAAATTTGCGCATTTCTATGGTACAATCAATCAATCAAATTTTATCTGTATAGCACATTTCAGCAGCAAAGCATTTCAAAGTGCTTCACATCATTACAAACACAGAAACACAAAGCAACATAGAATAAACAATCAAAACACGACATTAAGTCAGGTTCCATCAATAAATTTGTAATTGATTACGTTTCAAATACAATCCTAAACAGGTGGGTTTTAGTTGAGTTTGAATCCATTGAAGGTTTTACCTGTTACACCCCTACTGTGTTATATGGAACAAAATACCTGTTGCTATTTTTATTCCCACTCACAATCACACAGTTTAAAACGATGTAGACAGCATTTTAATGGGCTTCTAGCACCAGGCTCCGTACACCTCATTCACTGAATTTCGAGCAGGGACTCCTTAACTTCCATAGTGATAAAATTAAGTATTTTTTTATTCCCAGAATGAATACCTGGGAATAGCTTTGGATTTGCCGGCAACAGAAGTGAGGCAGTGGCGAAGACGAACGTTATCCAGTCAACTGGAGATACATTTACACTTACCTACAATAGATCCAAAAAAAAGCTCACTAGTCCCTCATGGATTTTTGTGCAATTCTATGGTACCTGTTAGTGTCTAGAATTTACAGGGTTTCCGTTACGCGCAGTGACCCTCAGTCACTCGCCGTTTTTCTTCTGGCACCAGGCGCCGTACGCCTCTCACGGAATTTCACTCTGGGACTCCGTCGTCCCTCACGGATTTTTGTGCAATTTCAACATAGAACCAACAATCAGACCATGACATAAAGTCAAGTTCCATCAATAAATTTGTAATTGATTACTTTACAAATACAATCCTAAACAGGTGAATTTTTAGTCTAGATTTAAAGGAAGTCAGTGTTTCAGCTGTTTTACAGTTTTCTGGAAGTTTGTTCCAAATTTGTGGTGCATAGATGCTGAAAGCTGCTTCTCCTCGTTTGGTTCTGGTTCTGGGGATGCAGAGCAGAACCAAAACCGGAAAACCTGAGAGGTCTGGAAGGTTGATACAACAACAGCAGATCTTTAATGTATTGTGGTGCTGAGCCGTTCAGTGATTTATAAACTAACAACAGTATTTTAAAGTCTATTCTTTGAGCTACAGGGAGCCAGTGGAGGGACTTTAAAACTGGTGTTATGTGCTCTATCTTCCTGGTTTTAGTGAGAACGCGAGCAGCAGCATTCTGGATCAGCTGCAGCTGTTTGATTGATTTGTTGGACAGACCTGTGAAGACGCTGTTGCAATAATCAATACGACTGAAGATGAACGCATAGATGAGCTTCTCTAGATCTGGCTGAGACATCAGTCCTTTAATCCTGGAAATGTTCTTCAGGTGATAGAAGGCCGACTTTGTAACTGTCTTTATGTGGCTCTGGAGGAAACGAAGCAAGTGTACTTAGCTTTCCCCATGAGGCCACTGACATACATTTGTGGCACTGCAGGATTTCTCTCCTAGAAGATACTGACAAAAAAAATGGAGCATTGAATCCATTTTTTTATTTTTTTGCATGTAAAGACATTGATATTTACACTGCAGATGTTTCTAGAACCGATCACTCAGAAAAACCTGCTGGATCATGGTAACACGTTGACATTTTATGGTTTTTTTTCCTGTTATTTTCTGTATATCATAGTGTATTAATTCAAGTTATAATTTACTCCTGTTGCATTTTTCTTTCTTCAAATATTTCTTTCAGGTGTGTAATTAAAGGAAGGCAGGCGCATACATGGTATTTCGCAGTGAGGATGAAAGGCCTCTCCTTGTGCGGGTTAGCCGCAGTGAGAGGCGTCACAGTCACTCAGATCCACACCCTCCTCTCACACACACCAGAGGACAGATCATTTCATTGCCTTTCAAAAACCCCTCATAATCCTTGGGCACGCCACTTACTGTAATTGGGTAAAAACAAATGAAGTGCCAAAGCCGTTCAGGAGACGAACGCTCTGAAGTGTTGTCTTTGCTTTTTTTGTTTTCCCTTTTCCGTCGTCTGCGTTCTGCACTTGAAATAATCATTTTTCCTTAACAGTCTGCCTCTCTTTGTGTCTGTCGAGGACATCTGAGGCGAAGAACCGAGCGGGATCCGCTGCAAGGTGGGGGGACAAAAGAGCTTAAAAGAGAAATCTAAAGTTGACTGACTTTTTTCTCAGAAATATGTCAACTCTGTGATTTATGACTTCAGTCTCCTGAGAAAGTCGGAATTCCAAAATTAATTTGAAAATTTGAGAAAAAAGTCAGAATTCTGAGAAAGACAGATTTTTTTTTCTAGTCTGAAGAGGCCTGTCGCCATAAACGATAAATCAATTAATCGTACAATAAATTAAAACTATCGACGTCATTTTAATTATCGGCATTATCTTTTCTTCCGACCTTTTTCTCTTTCTGTTAATGACACTGAATGTAAAAAGGTTCAACTCCGGTGCTCTCCACTGACTCCTCCTTTCCTCATTTCCTTAGTGTAAAGCCCAGCGCACACGACACGATCTTAGAGCTGTCGGCCGATTGTCGGCCCATTTTCAAAACCTGACAGACCACACATTAGCCGACAGAAATCCTAGGTATAACGGTTTGATCGGTTCGTTCCTGCCATGTGGTGTCCAACAATGGGCACAAAATAATGGCTACAAGTCCAGTGAACTAATTTAAAACCAGGCATTAATCAATGCTTTACTACAATCTACCTGCAATGCATGTGGCTAGTGTCAGCGTAAAGTCCTGACTGAATGAAAATCATTAGAACCTATTTACGTCACGTTAACGAAGAACAGCTGAAAAGTTACCGGTTTCGCTCCAACTCCTCCCCTTGTCATTTCTATATTCTTTGAATGTTGAATAAACATTAATGTTGTTTCCACATATCATCTCCAATGTCCGCTGGACTTGGGTTGCTCCGTGTCAGCTGTTTGGGATTCCCCTCCATAATTTCCCCTCAGAAATTCTCGCTCCCAGTCGGGGAAAAGCCCTGATTTGGATCGGAGCGGCAACGACGATCTACCGTAACACTCCAAACACTACAGGATGACCTGTAGCAATTCTAAGATTGCGAGGGACAGTCTTAGAAAGACCAACGTCCTAAGATTGTAAGGGGAAAATCTGGGCAAAAAATCATGTAGTGTGAACTATTGCATCAGGTAGTCGATGTGGCCATCTTCTCCATTTAACTCTAATTATTACTGAAGGGCAACATAATATACAGACTTCATAATCTGCCCTCTTTTGGTTGAATGCAGTATTTATTTACACTTTGGCTTTATGTTTAGTTTTTTTTCCAGTACATTTTTTATTAATGAGACTGAGAATCCATTTTATTTTTGTTTTTGGTTGTTTTGTTTATTTTGTTTACCAGTTCCAGTGTTTAGTGTTCTTTTGAAAATAAAGTGTATCTAACTTTGGCAAGAAATCGCATGCATTATTACATCATTTTCAGTGTAAAAAGGTCTTCAAACAATATTATCGTTTATCGCAATAATTTTTGAGACAATTAATCGTTCAGCAAACTTTGTTATCGTGACAGGCCTAAGTGTCCATTATCATCTTCTTTAGTAATATCAGAAAAAGAGAAAAAAATGTAATAATACTGTTTTACTAAACACACACACACATATATATATATATAAACCAAAAATTATTTGTTTTAATTAAGGAAATGTTTTGCCACCCTGCCTTATGGCTGGTACTTCCCTCCACTCCCTCCAAATACCTCCAGTGATGCTTGTTTTCTCCCTGCACCAGACTGAAGCGTCAGTCTGAGGAAAATCAGCCCCACTCCTCACTGTGAGCCGTTCATTGCAGATTCAGTCGGTTTCAGATCTCCCTACAGCGATGTCAGAGATGTCAACATGTGTGTTCTGACTGCCCAGAAATTAACCCTATTTAACACAGCGCTCAGTCAGACCGTGGCGGATTTAATATGCTTGGCTCAATATCACGTTGGAGGGTTCAGTTCTGATTCAGTTTTACTTATTTTATAGAATTTTTTCTCCTCATTTTCTTCAAACAGCCCCTGATGCTCTGTAGACTCCATGTTGGATTGCGATGAATGAGAGCTGAGTAGAATCTGCTGCAGCAAAGCAAACCCAAACCTGCAGACGTCCTCCTCCGTGCTTTGCAAAATGTTTTTTCTTTAGACTTTGGGGGAAAAACTTGAATATATTCTTTCTGCCCCGGTGTGTCGGATGGGAAGATGAAAAATAGACTTAGAAAAGTGACACCATTTTTTTTCCACTTGCCCTTCAAGGTCTAAGGCCAGCAAAAAATAAAAAGACGATTGAAAATGTTTTTTGTTTCCACTCTGGTTGGTTGTTTGATGAAATAAATATATTTTTATAGTCAGAAACTCCAATTAGAAAAAAACACAATGACCAAATTTTGCACGTTGTAATCTTTCTTTATCCTCCCCGTCAGGAAAACAAACTTTGTTGTAATAAAATTTTTTTTTTTAACCCTTCCAGGGGTTCTGTTTGTGGGCTCTAGTGTCCCTCCTACAAAAGTAGGCTGACAGGAATGGGGAAGGAGAGGAGGGAAGACATGCGGCAAACGTCGCCGGGTCCGGGAGTCGAACCTGCGATGGCCGTGTCGAGGACTCAAGGCCTCCAAACATGGGTCGCGCTAACCACTACGCCACCACGGCACGCCCCAATTTAATTTTAATCCTAATTTAGATCTTCTTTTTATGACTTTTAAAGTGGAAAGAAAAAGTAAATTTGGTCAGACTTAGAAAATGGCTCTTCAAACAAAATGAGTTTTCCGCCTTGACTTTCAGAACTTTCTGTAAGTAGTCAGTTTGGACAAGATAATTTGACAAAATTACGTTTCAAGATATAAAATCAGAACATTTTTCCTAGTGACAAAGAAGGCTGACGCTAATATTTTGACCTCTAAGCTTAAATAAATAATGGATAATGTATAAAAGTTGGGTCCATATCAGGAAAACAATCAGTTTATATTAGTTTAGATTAGTGCTACCAATTAAAAAGTTCAGCTTCGGTAGAGCAATAAGATCCTGAAGAGCCCAGTTTGTCTGATCCCACTTGGGGCTTTGATGTCAGGACAATAGTCGTCTTTGCGTTGACCTTGGAGCTGTGCAATGTGACATTTAGAAAACACATTTTCTTAATACAAGGCAAATCCCAAAAAACTCATTTTTCGATTAAAAACGTTTTGCCGCCACGATGAGGTGGATTTTTCTTTGGCTTATTTCTCAAAACTGCAACGGAAACACTGTTTTTCAAATCACAGGAGCAACAGATGTTGCCTCTGGCGAAAACCACAAAGAAGACGACAACAGGAAGCAGTCTGAGGAGGACGGCGAAGTATATATATATTTTTAACAGCTTGTCGCGCGAACAAACTTCTTCATTGCGTTTCTTATTTAATGGAAACACCAAAATTGAGAAATGATTTCAACATTAGTGTCAACATGTTTTACACATTTGCAATGGAGACGCAGCTACTGCTGGCCACTGTGCAGGACTTGACATTCGACTCTTATTCGCATTACTGGGAGGATCACATCATCAGACGAACCGCATGTTTGTAGACATTAAGTCTGAACGCCTTCGGAAAGAATCGGTGCTGTAGCTTAACCATTTAAAAAAATGAGCTCCGAAAAAAAACAAGCCCGGCAGACCAAAACCAGCAGGATTATTGATTACATTCCTCTCCTCTCTCACCACTCCCCAAATATTCCCTTACCACATTGTTACACTTCACATTTACCTCATGGGAGCCAATCTTATCATCTGCTGAAGGAAACCATCAGGAGCCTAACTGTGCGGATTAGACAAAGTTGAGGGTTTTTTTTGGGAAAGTGCACTCGAGTGGTTCTGAAACAAGTGCAGGAGAGAGACTGTGCCACACGGGTGGCTGAACGCAGCTCCTAATATGTAGCACATCCCAGAACGGAGGCATCTCTAGAGAATCCATCTCACGATTTATGACAGATTCCCTGAGCGTTTGTTTCAGCCAGGCGTTCGGCGGTGTGACATGGAGACTATGGGAGGAAAGGAGGCACAAAGGAAGGTTAAGTGCTCTGCTGCCTCTGATGTCTACATGCAGAGACTTGCAGCTCTTCAGATAAGTGTCGTAATGTCGTTTTCATTATGTCAGCTCTAAAGGAGACCACACAGCGAGCCTCAGAGAGAGAGAGCTGTTCTCCGCTTCCCTCCATCTTCATTTGCTGGCCGTTTTGTTTCCATTTCAAATGGCGGTCTTGCGTGTTGGCTGTGAGGGTGCCAGAGCTTTCTTGAGCTCGACAGCTGGCCGTCTGACATTGTAGAGCGATGGCATTCGGCCTGATTGGGCTGGAGTTTGGACGGCTGCCCTAACAGACATTCTGCGGCCCAAGTTTCAAACGGGAAGCTGGGCCAAGAGCCGCTGCGCTCACCTCCCAGTAGACCAGTCTGGGAAAGTATTTGGGATTAGTCATGGGCCGGTTACTGGTGTCAAGGTATACTTCAAACATTTTGAAGTAGACAAACTACAAAGGTTCCTCACCAGACCATTCTGCCTCCCAGAGAATAGACTTTAGAATAATTTTGTTAGCTTATAAACCACTGAACGACTTAGCACCACAACACATTAAAGATCTGCTGCTCCAGACCAATTGGATCTTCTGGTAGATGCAGAGCGAACATGGGGAAGCAGCGTTCAACTTCTATGCACCAGAAATCTGGAACAAACTTCTAGAAAACTGTTGAAACCCCAAGCTCCTTTAAATCTAGATTTAAAAACACACAAAAAAAACAAAACCAAAATCCTTGGCTTTTACTCAGACACAAACTCTAAAGATTCAAAGTTTGACTCAAGGTTTTGGTCTTCAGTCTTCCCTAATTTCTTCTAATCTGAAATGATTTCATTTCATTTTTTGCATGCTAACTTCTAAAAAAAATACTCTAACACATTGCAGTGCTAGAGTAGCAGTGCTAAACCCTCAGCAGTGTATTGTTTTAGACATTAGATGGGATGGATCTGATGTGTTGGACCTTCAACTTGGTGTCATGTTCTCTGTTTCCCCTGCGTCTTCTCAGGGCAGTCTCTTTCTCGTGAAAAATCTTATTTTGCTCCACGTTATTTAAGAACCCTAGCTTGAAACATTTCCTTTTACCAGATAATCACGTCCCAGTGATCGGCTGCCGTTGTCAGACTGCATCCCATTCCCAGCGTGCATCATGGATTCCCTTTTAAAGGTTTTCCTTTAAGCCTGCCGGGGTTTTGATTTAGCTCAACGGCAGCAATCATCCTGGTCACCTGCTGCAATCGAAGCTTTATCGTTTTGCTGCACCGAAGGGAAGTGAAGGATACCGTGTGCAGTCAGCGGAGCCTGCAGGCTTTCTCCCCTCCATTAGAGTGGCAGGTTTTAACAGGCCGCTGGTTCCAATAAACCCTGAGTACGAAGTGTCAGTGACATGCTCAAAAGAGCAAATGAGCCGGTGATCACTGTCACCTGCGGCTGTGGTGTAAACACAGAATCTCTTCGGCACGGGGGGAAAAATATTTGTCCAGCAGCTCAGTGTTCAGACTCACATTTCATATGTTTGTTGTTCTTCTGATGGATCGGACGGGTTGGATTGTTTTCTTTGTTTGTTTGGGTTTTTTTGCTCAAAAGTCAAGACGTTGCTTGCGCTCCTTGACCTACGAGAGGAACGGATTGAATTTATTCCGTCATTATTCCTCAGAGGTGTCGAAGTGATCGAACCAAGTGGAATGTCATTTCCAAGCGATCAGTGAGTTTGTCATTTTGCCTTTGAGTTTCACATTGTTTTAAATTTTTTAACCTAGTCATTTTGCTCCAGACCAAAATTGCTTCTAAGATCTTGAAACATCTTAGTGCAACTCAAATACGATAAACTTAACTTACAAGTAACTTTTCAGCGAGATACAGGAGATACATTGTTTTAAGTCAATAATTCCTTAATATTCATGAAAAAGTTCTAGTTCAATTAGCAGATTGTTTCACTTATAATAAGACATTTCTTCCATGTTATAAATGAAATAATCTCCCAATGTAACTAATACATCTTTATCGATATTAAGGAATTGTTGACTTAAAACAAGCTCCTGTATCTCGCTGAAAAGTTACTTGTAAGTTAGTTTTGCCTTACAGTTTTTACCTAGAGTGCTGCTTTGATTCCCCCAAATCTCTGTTAAGTTATATTTGATATATTCAGTACATTTTTAACAAGTGAAGGTAACAAAGTTACTTGATTGTGCTATAAAATTGCACTACTCTGTTTCAAAACACACAACACCGTCCCTTTAAATGCGCCACCATGTCATTTTCAAACAATTGCTCCATATGCAGACAGAAGAGTTGTCTGCATGTTGAAGGTGTGTTGGTGTGTTGATGATGCGTTCGGTTCCTATGTAATTACGGATTGGCTGACACCTGCGAGTTAGCTCTGGCGGCTAGCTCCAGCTCCTTCACAATATAGCTGAAAAAACCCCAAAAACGTAGGAAACGCCATGATTACATTAACTTTCAGTGAAATCATGCCCAGGTACAAAAACCTGCCGTACTTCCTGTTCACTGGTCATTCTGCTGCTTTGAATGAGAACTCCTTAATGGCTCTGATGACCCTCACGAAGGCCACGACCCAGAACGCGTCGGCGATAAAGCAGGTTCCTCTACGCTACATTTGCCGAAGTCCTCACCTGTTTGAAATGTTGAAAGCGCTCTTTAAAAGCGCTTACCCAGCACCGGAAATGCCAAACATCGAGGCTCTGCTGCCGCGAGAGATGAATCAAAGAGGTTTGAGGCGCCGCCAAATGAAACGGAGAGGGGAGTCGGGGCAATCAGATTAGCGAAAACTAGCATCTGGTCATCCAGATGTTTCAGGCATACGTGTTAAGGTGGAGCCGTAAGCTCCGGCGTCTTTGATTAGAGAGCCAGTAGTTATTTACCTAAAACTCTTCTGCTGGCTGGCAGTGCAGAGACTACCAGGCAGTAAGTGGGGAAATTAAGTCGAGTCACATTTCCCTTTCAAAAGGCCTGCGGCATCGAAGGACGGTCAGAAAAGCAAACAGATTAAAGAAAAAAAATGTGTGTGTGCGTTTGAGCATTTTAGTTGGGTTTCTCCTGGTTTGTTATTTTAATCCAAAGACTGTGATATCTGACATGGACAGATTAACCTTTATCACAGCAAAGCAGCTAACTGGACAAACGCAGACAGCTCCCCAATACGGAACAATGTAGAAAGGGCATTTAAAGTGCTGTTTCAAATACCACCATCCCGGTGATTAAGCCCTTTTCCTGTTGAGCCTCGCGGCTAGCCTTTTCAAATCAAGGCGATGTTAGTCAAATATTTTGCAGTCCTTTTCTTCCTACCTGTGTTAGCTTAAGTGCCCGTGTAAGCTCTCAGGACTCGACAATGCTTCAAACGATGGCGGCGGAGCAGCCGTGAAGGTCAGTCTCTTTGGAAGCAGGTTCCTCTTCATACAATATTCATCGAAGCCTAATTTCATATGAAAGAGACATGACATGTAGGGCTTAAAAAGAAAAAGAAAGAAAGAGGGGGGGGGAGGAAGTGTCGAATGAAGGAGGATGAAAAAAAAACACGTCCTGGAAGCTGGAGAATCCCACAAGATGGATGTTTTTTCTCCGCACAAAGCCTTCAAATGGACTGAGTGGCGTTCATCTGGGTAGTCTGAAGTTGAGATAAAAAGAGGGATAAATATATATATTTTCTATATTCAAGTGTCTTGCAAATGCATGAACTCCCTTTGAGCTTTTGCCGCTCTACAACTGTGTTTGTTTCGTTGAGAATTTATGTGACAGACTGACAGAGTGGTGCGTAGCTGTGAGCTGGAAACGTTTTCTGAATTCCTTATAACTGCAACTTCTGAAACGTGTGGCATGCATTTGTCTTCGGACATTTTGCGTTAATAGAACCTTCTTTGGACACATTCAGACATTTCTCTGGTCGTGGTCAGGCCGTGGTGGAGGTTTTGTTTCATTCTGGAATTGCTTCGCTCATGATGACGCCATGTTGGAATAGTTCTGCTGCCTTATATTATCCATCTGCTCATTTTTACGTCCGTCCATCCAAACTGTACTTTACCCCGTACTGCAGCTCATAAATCCCCCAGTCTGACCAATGTAAAAAAAGAGGTAATTTAACGCTAGTTTTGGACAAAAGTTTTGGCTCTTTCCTCTTTTCTCTCCCGAGTCCTTGGCGAGTGGCGGCGCGCTGCTAAAACGAAACAACAACAAAGCGTGTTGACGTCACAGATCACAGAGTTTAATCTCGTACAAAGCAATCAACAACAAAGCTGCAGAGGAACAGAGATATGCATTTTCTCATAAGAATAAAGACACACAAGGGGAGACAAACGAACACGAAACAAAGACAAACAAACAGCAAAGACGTCTTTGGAGAGAGAGCCAATGCAAAAAAAGCAAAAAATGGCAACTTTCTGGATTTTTCTCTCCTAACACGAAATCTTATAGTAAAGAGGTGTTTCTCTATTTAATTTATGCATTCTAGGCGTTCCCCTTGTTGACCTATTGGAAACTCCCAGGGAAACTTGGAAACTCCCCTCAATCTACGCAAAGATCAAAGGACCATCTGCCTTCTACCGAAACAAAAGAGCGGATAGCTGATTGCTTTGCTCTGACCGCTCTGACCCCCCGTGGCTCCCACGGTCATTCTGAGTACAGAACGACCTGGGATAAGACCTCACAGATACCTGAGAAATCTAAAGTCTCTGTCTCCCAAGGAAAATGCTAATTTTATGGCTTCGCCTGTGGCCTGGCCTCACAGTGGGGGTCCCATTGAGAGATCTCCCTTAATCTGCATTTGGTTCCTGTGTCTCTGAATGCTTACCCCTCTGGTTTAGTTTTAAATGCTCAACACAAACCTGTTCAAAATAAGAGTGTTCCATATATCTTTTAAGATTAACTGTATTAAGCACTAAAATAATCATATTTCCTTAACAACAGGTTGATGGAAATTTCCAGAACCGTCCCGCGTGGTTCCAATTGTACCTTTTAGAAGCGGAGACCACGTTATTTTAGATCGAACTAATTCATGAGGTTCTCCAAGGCTCTGGTTTGGGCCCTGCTCAGTTGTTATGTTCCTTACGAGTTTTTCAAAGTGTTTGATATGCTTGAGTGCATAAAATGAAGTAAATAAAAACTCTATGAAGTCTGAGTGTGTGATTATTAACCATGTCGACATGATTAATTTGATCAGACGACAGATTGGACTTTTGAATTTGGCCATTGAGCCAAACGTAGGTGCTTGTTTTTCGACCACTAATTATAATTGTCTTATTTAGTGTGGAAGCTCGATAGGAATGCTGTCCATACGGCTGGATCTAAACGTTGCAACAAGATTCCTCTGTTTTTTCATTGTCCAGGGTTAATGTGAAAAAATCAGCTGAAGATCATCTTTGAGACTTTTGCTTACACTAGGTTTTTTTTGTGGTATCAAAGTAAAGGGGCTAAATGCAACTGCATACCACACTCTTTAGATTTTTATTAGGGAAAAAAATGAAATGTTGTTCCAACACAGAAAATCTTAACAACAATGAAACTTGTGATTTTCACTGGACAAAATGTGAAAAAGTTTCGCAAGGTGCCGCACGTGAGAAGCAGTTTTCCATTTCTTCTTTTTGATATTCCATGTTAGGTATAAAAATTATATGTATATATGTAATACAAAATGCATTTTCGGAACCAAATTACTTCCACCCATGTAGACGTTTTCCGGTGCAGTGGCAGCGTTTTACATTCGGGTCAGGAAGCCGTCCGGCCCTCTCTCCATCCTCCCCAAATGCCTGGTAAAAATAACTACAGATGAAGACGCACCTGTACAACCTGACGTCCCCGAGGAGGTTGCCGAGCGACCGTCCTCCCAAAGCGAACTGCTGAGAGCCATCTGCTCAAGCTGCACCGCAAACTGCAGAAACATTTACCTCAACCCGAACTGGGCTCAGACTCCGACGCTTCTGGGTAATTTCATCCTTTTTCATTTACATTTCCTTTACTGTCTGGCTTCCTTTCATAACCGCTGCAATATTAACAAATAGTTAAGAGTTGTTAAGAGTTGATAGAAAATGAAACAGAATTCACTCAAAAGAGAGGAAATCATGTAAAAGGAGTATGTATATTTTATTTAAAAAAGTGTATTTACATATTTTACTTAAAAATGGCGTGCATAAAATGTTTTAATGTTACTAAAGCAAGCTCAACCTTCTTAGAATTGCTGATAAGCTTTTTGAATGTTTTAGTGCTAATTTGATTATCATTTTTATTGGACTTTACATTCAGAGCTTCAAGTAGAACAGTTCAAAGTCATCAGCATAGAGTGTCACCCTTTTTTGTTTCTTTGAAGAAAACGTCTATGACTGGACCATATAGAATATGAACACTTTTAAACCGCTAATTATAAATTATATGCTGACTTTCTTTATTACAGGCCAAAACATATTCCATTGCAGCCGGAAAATTAGTTCTCACTTCCTGAGGTGAAAGAAGAAAGTGACTTTGTTCTGTTGTTGCATCTTGTTCTTGTCGCCTAATCTAGGCAGATTTTGTAGAGATTGTCCTGCAGTGAATGTGAGACACTTAAAATGTTTTAAGTATAAAATGCCCCTGACAGCAAGAACCTTGTTCTTGGTCTTGTAGAAGAAACTTCTCTTTTCTTTCTGAGTTCGAACGTTAAATTTAAATTAAACTAAACTGAAGTTATTATCTTTGGACCTAAAGAAGAACAATCTAGAGTCAGCACACGGCTCCACGTATTACAGCTGGAAACCAGCGATCAGATTTGAAATCTGGGTGTAGTGATGGACTCAGACCCAGAGTATTTCGTATTTGACCGGTTATTTTTTTACTGGTTCAACTAGGTGAATAAAAATAAATAATAAAAAAGCAGCTGAATAGCCTATGGTAATCTGTTTACAATTTAACTGGTAAAAATAGATTTTTTTAATGCTGTCAGTCAAAATGACGGAGAGCAAAACAGTCTAGCGCGACCTCTGCTCAGACCTGAACATTCATAGTCACTTAAAGACAGTTACAAAGTCGTCCTTCTGTCACCTGAATAACATTTCCAGGATTAGAGGACTAATGTCTCAGTAAAATCTAGAGAAACTCATCCATGCGTTTAGCATTGATTACTGCACTCTCTTCACAGTATTACTTTACTTTGTGATGTAAAGCATATTTATCTACCTTTTTCTACAAATAAACTTGACTTGACTTAAACGTGTGTCACATTGGTACCTGAAATCCAACCTGCTTCAGTTGATATTACACATCCTTCGTTACTGTGGAACAATTTGGTGTCCAAATCCAAAGTGAAATAAACTCCAGAAATTTAAACATGGCCTCTAAAACCATTTAGTTGGTCTCTGGTCGGCTTTTCCTCTCGCCCAGTTAAAGGTCGATAGGAGTTTGTTGGACCTCAGACAAGTTTATGTCAAAGTTGCAGCACTGGAAGCAGAACTGGGTCGGTGGAGGCTCTACTGCCAGTTTAGCACTTACTCAAGGTCAAGTTGCCACCTAAACACAATGGAAGGGATCGGGCATGTTTGGAAAAAAAACAGAGGACCTGTCAGCAGACCTGGTTCATGAGAAATCAGTTGACCTGACCCTAAAGCTTCTTTCTATACCAAGCTAATCCAGTCAACGTTAGGATGTTGGAATTTTACCGTAATCTACTTTACATTCTTTTTATTGGTTAACGTTGGTTTGTAAGTAATCGTTATTACTTAGCACTTTCTTGAACGTTTACATCCAAAATGTCAAATTGTCATCAGCAGGAATTAATTCAAGCCCTTAAATCTGTTAAATATCCATTATTTTTGGATGCAGGTATTTGGATTTAACAGCACAGCTGCTTCTCTTGCTGGCTCGCTGATTCAACAGTGAGCAACAGGAAGGAAATAAAAAGACTTCAGATATTTTCTTTCGACTGCCTTATTGCTCTTTCCAGCTTATTTGCTTCTTCAAATATTCAGACTTTCAAGCCTAGAGGACAGAGAGATGTTTCTTGAAATGCAAAATGGAAAAGGATTTATCCATATAACAGCCTGAATGACTGCAAGACTTTTTACTTTTTTCTTTTCTCTCTCTCTCTCTTTTTCTTCCTAATTCCCTCCAAAAAGCACATATTGCTCTGTTTGTGAGCAACATGTTTTGGAGAAGTTGTTTACTGGGATGAGAGCGTGTTTTCCAGCTCGCCCCAACAGCAGTGTTTACCCGAGATCTGTAGTCAAAAGTGTTTGTGTTTGTTTTTGTGCGCCCGGCCTCGGCTCTGCGGTTATCACAGCGGCTGCGCCGAGTTCATTAACCGTTCCACGCCAGAGGCCTTTGAATCACGTTGTCATTCTTCTAATTTGGTTTCGGCTGTGCTGCTGCTTTTAGCCATTCGTTTTTCCCCGCTTTGTTTTCCTAATCTAATTAGAGATTGCAAAGAAAAAAAAAAGAAAGAGCAAATGCTACAAATGACTCGTATTCATAATGAAACAGATGACAAAATAATAAATGCCATTTTCCATGGAAAACATCCCCCCGAGAAAAAAGAAAAACTGAACATATGCAGCCGTTATACGACGACGCTGGGGAACGAAGCAGCTGATTCGTCGGCCGCGGGGTCTGACGACGCGGCTTGTGTGGAACTGAAACTGAAACTCCAAGCGGATGCGCCGCTGATTCAGTTCAGACCAAACAATAAAACAGTGTCACCGCGGGAAGGTAATGGCAAATAAATATCAGAAAGAGGATTCAAGCGGTCGAAATGGGTTTTCTCCGTAGGGTGTCTGGCTCTCCCTTAGCGACAGGGTGAGAAGCTCGGTCATCCTCAGAGTAGAGCCGCTGCTCCTTCACATCGAGAGGAGCCAGTCGAAGTGGCTCAGGCATCTGGTCAGGATGCCTCCTGGACGCCTCCCTGGTGAGGTGTTCCGGGCACGTCCCACCGGGAGGAGGCCCCGGGGAAGACCCAGGACACGCTGGAGGGACTATGTCTCTCGGCTGGCCTGGGAACGCCTCGGGATTCCCCCGGAGGAGCTGGAAGAAGAGCTGGGGAGAGGGAAGTCTGGGCCTCCCTTCTGAAGCTGCTACCCCCACGACCCGACCCCAGATAAACGGAAGAAGATGGATGGATGGATGGACGGATGAAGGAACAGACATTTCAGTAGCACAGTCCAATTAAGGAGAGAATAAATTGTATAATTGTAATAAATTGTGTTTTAGTTTAAAGAGATGGTGCAGCACTGTGTGGACTCAAAGGATGAGGAACAGATGCTTATTGGCTGTTATCTACACTCACTTTCACAATTCTCATGTAGATGTTGGCGCTGTCAATCGATTAAAACGCTTTAATCAGACTAATCGCACTCTGGCACTGTGATTAATCACTGTGCCTCATTTTGTAGGCCTAAAGTATCAACATGAACGCATCGATGGTTCCTGCCCAGAACAAGCCCCGCCTTCCCCCTCCATCCACTTAAAATTCAGCCAATTATCAGAAAGGAGGTAATGCTTCGCTCTCACCTTAGTACTCAACAGAAACTAAGGGAAACTTTGTCCGCTACACATTCATACACATACACTACCTGAACAAGTAGTGAACTTGTTCAGGCAACATGTTTACATATTTTTTTCATTTTCTAGATCATGAGTGCCCCGCCCCTTTCCGATGCAGCCCATGTAGCCCAGGACAAAAGCCGCCACTGGTTTTTATTTTCTCAAACCAAACATGTCTGAAGATTCTCAGCTTTCCGGGGTTGTTTTTTTTTTATATCCAGGAAGGTTCAACGGCAGCCATTTTCTTTTAAATGTTAATTTAGAAATGTCCCTCTCCGTTCAATTCCTGTGGAACTTGTGCGATGAGGCGACCGACCAGCATAATGCGCGCATGTCGAATTTCGAGCTCGTTCAGGCGGGACGTTGAATTATGTTCAGCTTTTGTTGCCGTCTGCTGCCGCGGCCCGCTGTGTGTGGAGCCCAAAACACTCTGCTGTGAGCAATGTAAGGCTGTTCGGTCAAAATAGTAATTCAATTATTCTGCGTTATGTAATATTAAGGTGTTAACATTTTCACACGCACGCACACACACATAAATACATATATACATATAGGGAGTGTCAATGTAACGCATGCGTTAACGAGTTAACATTGACACTAATATATATATATATATATATATATATATATATATATATATATATATTACAAAAACATTAAATCAATTTAAAAAACACACACATAGTTCACAAATCAGATATGCGTGTGCATACTGACTGCTCGATATAAATAAACACTGTAATGTTTTTTTTTTCATCTAAAAAAAGACGTAAAGTAACAGAATGGATTTGTAGTTATGTGTATATAATGTCTTCCATTCCACAATCATTTTTGTACAGACAGCCTAACATCGTCTGCAGTTTCTCATGATACTTTTCCCAAATCAAATGACAACAACAATAATAATCGTTACTTGGGGTCAGAATGGGAACTAAATTGAGCTCAGGAAATCTTTGTCTGAACCGGCCCCCATTTTCTCCAAACGGCTGCTTAACGTAATTTAAGACATTTGAGCAGCACTGAAGGTCTTCATGTTGGTCTGCAGCACTGTTTTAAAAAGATAAAATAAAATAGACAGCATTAAGAGATAAAGTAAATCCATGTAGTGCTGCAAATTACCTCTGACTGGAGTCATTTTCCTTCAGTTCACGCAGAATTACACAGCATCACATAATATCTGAAAATATTCCTATTGATGATTTAACCTGGATTTATGGCTGCATGGTGGGATTTTTTTTTTTAGCTTATGTTTTACTTCGTTTACTCCTTGAAAATATATATATATATATATATATATTGTGGACTTTACATAGCCATTCATATATTGAACTGTGAAATAAAACACAAGTTCTATTTTTTATTTTTCTTCTTTTCTTCAAAGTGGTGCAGACTGAGCGTCTTAAAAGCTTATTGATTCTACGGTTGTAAGAGTGACTCGAGGCATAAATCCTAATAAACAAAAGAAATAGTGTCTAGACCAGAGTTTGTGAAGTTCTGAGTGTTCGCAGCGGCTGAAACCGCGAGATAGAAGACTTCCAAGAACTTCCAAGATGCTCCCCGTGTGCCGCCCCGCTGATAGCGCTCGCGTTGCTCTCTGTTCCTTCTGGAACTGGAAGATGAGCCCCGCTCCCACACTGCGTCTCCCCCACTCATGCACAGTGTCTGCACTGGAGAAATAGCAACACTTGCACATGTGAGGATTTTGGGTTTTGTCTGCTAAACAGGAGAAAGAAAAAAACACAACCTCCTCCTTGCCAGGACCATAATGGTATATTTATGTTTGAGACTGAAACTGGATTTTCAAAGCATCTCTCCTGATGTGTTTGGTTGCTCTGCTTTAAACAACCCTTATATTTCCAACAAACTCTTCCACCTCGCCACGTATCGTGGTATGTTTAACAAAAAAAAAACACATAATATGTGGCTTCTATGTAATAAAATGAAGCAAATCTGTCACGTAACTGGAGCACTTTTCATGTGATTCTGTTCATTGTGAAATTCACAGTGTTTTGCTGCATCAGTACAAGTTGTGTTACTTTTGCCATGATCTTTATCTTTCTTCATCAGAGTGTCTGCAGGTTTCTTAGAGTCACATTTAAGGCTTTTTAAGACATTTTAATACCACCTTTGAATAACATTTAATACTGAAAAATCTTCAGTACTTTATAGAAATAGTCACACACAGACTAAGATTGCAAGAGGTTTGTTGTAAAATGGGAAAAATGGATTATAGATATAAGGATCATGCTACTTTTACAACCAGATAATGCAGACACTGATAAACGAACATTTGTAAAAAAAAAAAAAAAAAAAACAGAAAAAAAAATTAAGAATGTAAAACTAAACAGATAATCAATGGGAGGATTCAGCTGTATTACAATCAATAAAAAACCCCCCCAGAGATTTCTGGGGTCTGTCTGTGTCCCAGTTGTTTTGTGCTTTACAACCTTCAATCAAATCAATCAAATTTTATCTGTATAGCCCATTTGAGCAGCAAGGCATTTCAAAGTGCTTTACATCATATCAAAGACAGAAACACAATGCAACATAGAATCAACAATCAAACCATGATTGTTGATTCTACAGAAGAATCTACACTTACCTACAATAGATCCAAAAAAAAAAGCTCACTAGTTAGCAACAGTATATTGTTAGCTTGTTAACGTTAGCTTCAACCATAGACACAAATGCATATTTATGTCTGTGGCTTTAAGTGCCTCGTGTCACAGAAGATGTCTGCGTGTGACTCAAACTTTTGCCTGGCAGAAAAGTTAAACGAGAGAAAAATATACATGTGTGTTTTATATGTACAGGTTTGCTATGACAAGATTTAACAGCCAGCCTCCTTACAGATGGCTGGCTGGAGAAGTGCATTGTACAAATACTCATACTGTAGTTTAGCTGTGTGTTGCTTTAAACAAGAGACCATCAGTTATGTTGTGGTAAAATCAAGACAACGCCTCAGTCATTGTGTCAGAGCGTCAACATTTTGATTAAGAAACTTAATCTGTTTCAAGTTTTGTAAAACTCAGCAAATTGCTGAAGAGATGTCACTATATCACTGCCATTTTCTGGACGACGTGCCTTTAACATCCCACGTCTATCTGTCAAGAAAGACGTGTGCGCGACTTGATTGTGTGTCCATAGCTTAGTTACTGTCACTGGAGCGCATCCATCACGAGCTTCATGGGAGCCATATGGCACAGTGTGGTTTTTATTATTCCTCCTTGTGTATAACCTAGCTCCTAATCCATTAGCAACCATGGAAACAGATACCTTCTGGTGCCGCTACATGCTCCGCTCTCCTTGGTTATGTTGGCCTTCTAATTACGAAAGAAAACGTCTCGTTCATGGCATTTACACAGATAATTTTTCTTTTTATCGATGCAAATTGCATTCGCATTCAAAGAAACTCATTTGCAAGTACCTCAGAGACCAAGGACCCGGAGGAGACCCCGGCGGTATCCCTTCGTCTAAGTGAGGTAATTTGATCCCTTGGCATTAAATCCATTGGAATGTTCAGTATAGCGTTCTGCTTTGCATCAATTTGCCTCAGGAGACTGAGCAACGGCAACACTGCCCTGCAGAACATGACTTTCATTCGGAGACTAAACTCATCCACAGAAAGTTTGTGATTTGAAAAGGCAATTGGTTGGGCTCCTATTTATGAATGGAGATCATTGGGATGGGCTCAGTGGAAGTGGTTTGATCATCTGGTAAGGATTCATTGTCATACTAGGAAAACGCCTCATAGCTGGACCTTCAGTAAAAATCACTTGATCGTCGCGCAAAAACTTTTATTCGAAAACCGCGTTTTTTCAAAGTTGACATGTTCCCATTAATCAAATCTATTTTTGAAATTTCAATTTGCACAATTTTATGGTTAACTGAAACGCAGCTACTAATACAATGGTCCTCTAAATTAAACATTACTAAGTAGGACAACAGGAAACCACTTCCCAAAACAAGGTTTTGATCACAACTGTGACCGGAAAACAACAACTCCTTTAGAATTCAACGCTGTTAGATTACAGCCACATGGGTTTGGAAAAAAATTAAAAATGCCTTATTTAGGACTAAAAATAGTTTCTTTTCAGACATCTATGAAAGCCATTAGACTTTTTGAGTCCACATGAGAACTGTGGACTCAAAAAGTCTGTTTTGTAGGTGACTTGCATCGACTTTAGCAGTGTCATCTCAGCTCAAATCAAATTTTGGGGGTTAAAGTTCATTTTGCCCATTGGTGGTGTGTGCGTACGCGGCGATGTCTCTCTGTTGGTTCGTCAATGGTCTGGCAAACCGTCCAAAGATTACCGAACCTCATTCTCTCACTCTGCTTGATGTAAGGCAAACCCCATGATCACGTGTAGCATTAGGAAGTTAATATGTGGAGGAATTTTATTTCATTGGGGTTTCTGGCTATTTCTCATTGGTTCGTCCTTGTTGAAACGATTCTTCTGTAAATGACGCTTTTGGATTTAATCCTTATAACCGCGTGTTGCTGCTATTCATCTGTATAATCTGAGGTCGTCCTTATTGTCTGCTTTTATTGAACCAACTCTGGCACATCTTTTCAATCTCTGTTTTGGACAAATGAATTTTCTTTTGTGTAGAAGGAAGCCTATTGTCCTCTCCTCGTTTAAAGCAGGTGACCTTAGAGAGACGAACAATTGTAGGCAGATGTGCAATTTGTCCGCCTTTGTTAAGGTTCTTAAATCTCTGGTGAGTGAAAAATTGGAGTAGTTTCTGTCTTTGATATCTTACTGAACTATCAGTAAGCTTTTGAAAAAGTAGAACTACAGCAGCTTTAAAAGCTATTAAATATTTTCTTTTAGGAGCCGAAGACAAGAGAAAATATATGCATGTCGGCCTGGAGGATCATAGAATAACAGAGCAGGAACAAATATGGCAAGTTTGGAAAGTTAGCAATCAGTCAGAGTGGAGCTAAAATGTTTTACCCATTGACTCGTTTCTGAAAGAAATCTATTAGATTTGATTTTTTTCATAGGTTGATAATCTGTTAAGGTGAATGTGATGACATACAATCAAACTGTCTTTCACCTGCAACAACAAATCTCTTCAAACTTGGTCCAAAAAGCTGGTAATGAAAATCCAACAATGAGACATCCCACATCTGCACCTTAGGCAAACTGCCAGTCAGTGGTAATGAGGTAAAAGTACTTTGTTACTGTACTTAAATACATTTTTTATGTATCTGCTCTTAACCTACATAGATTTAATCGTGGGTACTTTTGACTTTTACTCCACTGCGCAGTTGGTAGCACTGTTGCCTTGCAGCAAGAAGGTCCTGGGTTTGATTCCCGGCCGGGGTCTTTCTGCATGGAGTTTGCATGTTCTCCCTGTGCATGCGTGGGTTCTCTCCGGGTACTCCGGCTTCCTTCCACAGTCCAAAAACATGACTGTCAGGTCAATTGGTTTCTCTAAATTCTCCCTAGGTGTGAGTGTGTGTGTGCATGGTTGTTTGTCCTGTATGTCTCTGTGTTGCCCTGCGATAGACTGGCGACCTGTCCAGGGTGAACCCCGCCTCTCGCCCGGAACGTAGCTGGAGATGGGCACCAGCAACCCTCCCGACCCCATTAGGGACAAGGGTGAACAGAAAATGGATGGATGGATGGATGGATGGATGCATTTTAACAACGTGCTGCGTGTCACTTCACAACACGTTTTGTTATTTCATTATTTCTTTAGTAATATGAAAGCGACATATTCAAGTTAACCTGACAAAATGACTTTTGGGTCCAGGTTTTGAAAGCGGTGTCAGGAAATTGAAATGCTGTTCACTATTCACCAATTACAAGGATGAACATGGAGTTTGTTTTAACTACGGAATTGATGAGAGTTGAAACTTCAAGTACTTTTACCTTCAATACTTTTCAGTATTTTTAAAAGGACGTGCTTACTTACTTTATTCAAGCAAAAATATGGTGGCACTTTAACTAGAACACATTTGGCTGTTTATTTGTACTTCTACTTAAGTACACCGTTTGAATACTTCCTGCATCGTCAAACTGGCTCACATTTAAAAAGAAAGTAAAGGTACAAGGTGGCTGCTTTAATTAAAATGTCTGCCTTTTCTATATTAGTTTCCTCATTGGCATTTTATTCTTTAAAACAATGCAGGTTCCTCTTTTCTGCACCAAATTGGTCTTAAATATGATACTTTGTGTCCTTGAAATCAGTTGCAGAACCAGAAAAACCTATGCAGCCATGTTTTTCTGAACAATGAACCTGTTCAGAAAACAAGTTCATTGTTCAGTCATAATGGCAGTCTGACGCCATTATGTCGGCAGACTTTGACATAATGGAGATTTTAAACGTATGTCCCTGTTTGTCCTGCGTTGGCTACATGTACATAGTTTATGTTTAAATGGACGATGTCGTCATGGTTCATATGACGACCTTATGATTTTACTTATTGTTTTGGTGCCACCGGCTTTGTAATTTGTCCCATTTATAACCTCAAACGTTAATGTCTTGATATGAAATATGTTGTGTGTTGCATTTGTTTTCTGTCGTCTCACTGAGTCAAAGATTTTTTTAAAATATCCAATTGTCGCTGTCGCAGAGTGGATAGCATGTATACATGCTCGGTAGCCATAGATGATAAGGTGATAATAAGTTAACACAACAAAATCCTAATTAATCTATGGTCATTTTGAATTTGAATGATGCACAAATGAATGCTTGGTACTGTGTGCACAGGAAGAAATCACAAGAAAGAGACATAAAGAGAAAGACTTCAGACACATTCATGTGTTTTCCTGCACTTCAAAGTGAAAATCCTAAATAAAAGGCTGCTCTCTGCATGCTAATATTCTTAAATATTTCAAGTTTAGAAATATATGCAAACAAAATCTGCTGTCACATCCAGGGAGCTGCCATTTCCTTCATTTTCTTTGGCATTTTATTTGCTCTATGGAGAGATAGAGAAGCATAAGTAGCATTATGGCACTTGGCACTTTTAGCTGTGATGGCTTGGAGTACACAGTTCTGCTTCCGCGTTCTGGCTCGGCGCTGTAAGTGCCTGGCTCTGCAGGGCCGCTGCGGTTTAACACACAGGGAGTACGGATATCTGTCACCCTTCAGTGGACCATGTCCTCAGTATGGAGTCACATTTTTATAAATGGACTAAATCTCTCGCCCTATTTTTCGTTCTTTTTTTTAAGTTTGAACATTCGGTTAAGGCTCTTCTTCACAGCTGAGCAGCTCTTTGGCAGCAGAAACCTCTTCTTTCACTCAGGTTCCTCCATCTTGTCTTCGTCGTCCAAACCTTCGACCTTCTAAGGGTAAACCCCGCTTCCGCAACCTCCAGCACACACAGCTGCCCCAATTTGGATAAAACATAACGTCGCAAATGATGCCCTGCTGGGAGATCATTGAAAGTAAATTACCGCCATCATCTTCATGGGTCTTAATGCGGTTCCATCCGCGCTACCCGGTGATATTACGGCTGCAGTTAAATGTTACTGTAAATGTTACAATGTCATTAATTGCGAGCCGTAACAGTTGGTGCGCGGCTACAGAACCGCACTTATCGGAGCAGATCGTTTGTTACGCTCATCGTGTCATCAATCATTCGCCATCTATCGCTGCACAGTGTTGGTGCGGCGGACTCGGATTAGCCACCGGGAGACAGGCTGATGGACGGCCCGACCGGCCTGAACACAGGCCGTGTGTCTGTCTGGAAGGCTATCTGTACAGACTGTCTGATCTTTCTTACCAAGATAACTTTTGAACTCCTGAATTAGTAGCTCTTCACCAGCTGACGCACGTATCTGCCTTACTAGCCGGCTACTGGATCTACCATATTTTCCACATATTTGTTAAAACCATCAGTAAGTCCTGATTGTAAGTAGCCATGTTTCCATTTCAAATGTGCGTAAAGTGTTGATGTCGAAAAAACACAATTTTGCAATTGCCATGTGTCCATCAAAGCAGAAACGCAATTAATGACACACACGAGTAACTTTGTACGCGCGTCAAGTATTTAAAAATCATGTGGCACCATCCTCCTCCTACCACTTCCTGCTGTTGTCTTCATCATTTCTGCCAGTAGTAACTTCCTGTTGCTGACCACGATTTGTGTGATGCAAAAAAACTGTTTCCATTGCAGATTTGCAAACTATACTAACTTTGATAGCCAAAAAACCACATCGTGCTTCTTTGTTTTTATCGAAACAGAGAAGAAAAGAGGGTTTTTTTTCAAACTTGCCGTGTTTCCATTCAGCAAATTTATTGTCGTAATTCCAATTTGCGCAATTATATGGTCGATGGAAATAAAGCTATGAGTTTACCACGACAAATAAAATGTGAAAAAATTGAGCTCCTCCTTGAGCTACTATTGCCGTCTGAAGAAACACACCACAAAACCAACCAATCACAACCAGGAAGAGCGTCTTAGTGATGTCAGTTATGCTCGTGTACACGCTGCCCAGAGTGCTAATGGCAGAGAAACAGCTTTACGTTCCAGGAAAACTGTTCATCTGCCGTCATCGTGGGCCATGCTAACTAGCCCTAGCTTTCATGGCAGTCTCTGTTACCAGGAACTGCAGCGTAGCAGAGAGCGAGAGCGTGACCTTTTTGCCAACGTACAGTACAGACAGCTCTTTCACTTCTTCATCTATTCCATCACTGTCTTCTTCAGAGAGAGCGCGGATGTGAGTCAGATTGGAACGGGAAGCCATGGAGCTGTTGACTTCTTTTGTAATTACAGAGGACAATGACTGGGGTTGTTAATCAGCCAGAAGAATGTCTCGCACTCCTTTCTTCGTGAATGGATCGGCGTGGTGTAAGCTCTAAGCTGCTGGGAGAATTACAGGCCTCTTACTGTATTAAACGGGATCATAAAACGTGTACGTTTCATAAGGATTATACTCTCCTTTGAAGAGACGATCAATACTTCTCTCTGTCCGCACAGCGAGTCTGACAAACCGTCAATGTTGTCATGAGATCTTGACAATAATCTTTTATATGTTAATCAAAGACTCTGTATAATCTTAAAGCAAGCATTCGCCGTTTGCCTGCTTGGCATTTGTCGGTAATCCCTGATCGAACTGTGAGAACGTAGCGATTAGCTGTCAGGACTTCCTGTCAGGTAACTGTTCTCCCTAAAGAGGAGAGGAGGAGGCCTGGACCCAGAGCGAAGGAGATGGGCTAATTAGTGAGGAGGCTCATGACGGCTGTTAGCTCTTCGTATCTCAACTTTGTGGGGTTTTTAAAAGTGTTTTGTAGTTCTAGTAGCCTTCATTTACAGTTTTCAGGCAGGAAATGGGCAGATAGAAAAGAGAGGGAGACATTCAGTAACGGTCCCAAGGTCAGGAATCAAACCCCTGGAAGGCTGCGTCAACGACTAATATGCTACAAATATTAGTATAAACATATCATTTATCGCGATAAGCTTCATATCATGAGAAAACTTTGGACTTGTCCAATAAATGTTTTAAAAACAATTTTTGGCATTTTTAGTGTTACTAGTTTCTATTACTGCTTCTTCAATGAAAGTATCAATAAATATAAATAAATTAGATAATATAATTAAATTGAGTCACTATATGCAATTTAGCAATGCAGATACCTCGTCTTTATCTCATTAGTGCTTTAAAAGAACCGCTTAACAAATGGGAATGTTTTTCCAAGAGCAGTATTTGTGTTGGTGGGGCTATTATTGCTGTGACACGCAGTCAGACCCATACAGTTACTTAAAAAAACGTATTAATAATTAGCTCTTATTGTAATTTTTTTTTTATCATTAACACAAAATTGCCAGAAAATATCACAATAAAACTTTAAGTCCATGTCGCCCAGCCTTACTCTGCACCATACAGACATGTTTTGTTTGAAATTTTGTTAGATGACTCATTCTAACACTTATTTATGTCATCTTAATTGGTGCTACATTGGTGGCAAATCTCATTAAGCATCAGTAATTAGTGTCGGGGTTGTAGCCATGAAAAATTCACCCAATCCCCTTTGCTGAAGCTGAGCAGCGTTTGGTGGAGGCAGTGTGATGATGAGGGGTGGCGTCTCCTTCACTGGAAAACCAAGGCTTGTCCTCCCTACAGTCAATCTCAATGCAGAGACATTGAGAGGAGATTATGTGTGTGTCCTGTTTCTTCAAACTTTCACCCAATCCCATCAACAGCTCCAAACAAGAGTCGATAGCAGAATCAGATGATTCATTCTCTGCAGGCAGGATTGGACACGCTTTTCGTGGGTCAACTTGTAAACACATTTTTTGTTACAAAGAAAAAATAAATGTGCTTTTGAACAGCATAACAGTTATTCCAAGTAGTGTCATTTAATACAAAGAAATCATTGACCGAACATATATTTTCTGACTTTATGTGCATTGCAACAGCTGTTACATTTTCCACTGTTTGCTTCTAAAAACAGGCCAAGTGCTGAGAAAAAAAAACACCAGCTGTTTTTTGGTAATAATTTATTCTTTTTTTGGTGTCTGGAAAATGAACCTCTGGAAAGTCACGTCACAAATCAGCAAGCGCTGCCCCTCCTGTCGCAACCCCAGCTAAACCCAACCCTGTTACTTAGCAACCAAAGCTGAGCTCCAGCACATTTGGTCAGCTGGTTTTATTGCTATGTACAATGGCTGCTGGAAAAGACAAGTGTTTCGTTGTTGACTTTGTTGGTTGTGCAGGAGGCTCCACTTCTGCTTTTCAAAGATGTACGGTTGTTTAATATCCACATCTGTTTGCAGCCATTTTCACATGTGAGTGTAAACCTTGAGTTGAGGGGCGTGGCCAGACGCAGGTTATTTAGATTTAAAGTGACACAAGGCTTAAAACGCCTTAAATTTATCATCAAAGCATTTAATGAACATGTTTTCTACATAGATCTATCACAACCTTTTCAATGAAGCATAATAGGCCGCCTTTAATGTAAATATATGGGTACATTTTAATTTCTAAGATAGTCAATATTTAATAACAGGTCGTGGAGGAGCTGATGACTATCTCCGTCGGTCCAGTTCATCACAGATTATAAATATTAACAGACTTAGTTAAACTATAAATGTTTAATCATAAAATCCTGAACATTTCAAAAACATGGCTGCTCCTGCGTTAAGTCTTCTGATTTGCAAAACTGAGTTAAACGAGAGAACAGCTAAAAGTTCACTCGACTCATTCAATTTTTAAAGGAAGGAAAATGGCACGTATTGTTCTGAATTTCCCACGAGTTTGTGAAACACACAGCGCTTCGTGTTTTATTAACCTCGTGGTATCGCCGTTCCGCTTAATGAATTCACTTTCAGAGACCGATATGTTATTCTCTCTATCTCTTCCGTTTTTTAAAAAGACTTTTTCTAATAAACATTTTGAGGATTTGGCTGGCTCTGCTTCCTGTCTGTGTTCTTTGCTGTGTTTGTGTTGGACAGCGGGAGCGGGAAGCAGGCTTGACCTCTTTTTTTTTTTTTCTTTTGTCCAAGCAGAGCTGGTAATGGCTGAGAACGGGTTGGAATGATGCGCTGGCACATCTCAAACCGCTCCTGCAGAAAGTGAATTAGCAGCTTTGCCACGTTGGACGCAGAAATCCCCCACTCAGTTTAATGAGTATAAAGCCCCACATTAATCCACTTTGTTGGTGGAGTTCTTGGAAAATAAGAAACGTTAGCGGGTTAATTTCCTGAGTTGAATTGCTCCACTATTTGCCGCTCCTTATTGATATTAAGCCCATGTTTTCAGTCTATTGTTGGCCTCAATTTGGTCCAAGTTTACCATTAACTGCATTAAAATATAGACACAATCATATTTACATTGCCCTAGCTATAAATGCTAATGTATATAACCTGGTAATTGTTCCTGTCAAATAAATATATACATAAATAAATAATCTTTTGTTAGTTCTGTAATTCTGTGCTGTTACTGATGATATGGACTCACTTGTTAAAAATCAAGGAATAAATAAAGTAACTAAATAGCTCAGTAAACTCTTAATCATGCAAATGGAATAAAGTTGGACTAAGAAACTAAGTTTAACTAAGTTTAAATGTTTTTACTATGAAATTTGACTTAATATTAATGTCTTAATGTATTTGTTCCATTTAGTTTTAGAACATTTTATTATATTTAACAATTGAGTTAATATATTACTTTTACCATCTTATAATGAACCAAGAAGGTAGCGTTTGTTCATTTTTGCACATATTCATGACTATGTCAAGCTTGGTTACTTATTATGCTGCTGTGCAGCATGTTTTAAGCATGTTTACATGCAGTAAACATGCTTAAAATATAAACTGGCTTTCAATTTGTTCCATAATATCAGCAAAAAACTCTTTACAACTTAAAGACATTAAGCCCCAGGAGTCCCACATTGTTTGATTAGAAACATTAAAAACATTAGTTGTATTCTGGAGCTTGAACCTGGATATTATTACTTCAAGCACTCCACCATATATTCTGTCCAGGTGCAAACAAATGTGCAAAAATTAATCCATATTTGCAAAAAGAGCTACTTGGTATTAAAAGTAAGCAATGCAGCAAATGACTAGTCACAACAGATGTTATGTTGTATTCAAAGGAACATTATGAAAGGAACACATGCAGTAAGTTATAGTTGGGAAGTAAAAGGAATTATGACATTATGTGGCATTTACTCACTACAAATTATTATTATGCACATTTTGTCCCGAGTTTTAGCGTAAAAACCTTAATTTTGTCTTATTTCATGCTTGCTAACTCACAACTAACTTTCCAACAAGAAACAGGAGCTCATTGTGAGTCAATATGTTTTTACTATCGGTGAAAAACTGCTTGATCCGTTGGCAGATTGTTCCACTTACAACGTGAGAGAAATGTTTGGTGACGCAGTCCTCTGATTCAGGGTCGCACTGAATGTTTCGTCATGACTGGAAGACTCTGGATGTCAGCTTGAATCTGCTGGTTCTGATTGGCAACCAGAATCCATGTGGTAATTATCCGTCGTGACATTATAGCCCCACTCGTTTTGTATTTACTCTTCATTTTCAAACAAATTCTGTGTTTTTGGAACTTTTTTGTGTGATCCTATTCATCTGACGCCTCTATTACATTTGAATTTCCCCTCAGTGAGACAATAAAGGCTTTATAAAACTCCTTGTTTACTATAACCCCAAAATTTTCCTCAGTCTGATCATATGATTTTTTTGTGCTGTTTTTCTGGCGTCACTGTACAAATACTGAATTTGTAAAAAAAAAAAAAAAAAAATCATCTTTCAGTCTCAGATCTTTCTCCAGCCAACACACTGTGATGCAACTGATGTTGCTGACAATGAGGTTTTTGCGTTGACGACAAACCATTTCTCGGGCCAGTCGCACGTTACAGATTAAGAACCGCCATTATGTTTTAGAAAATTCGATATTCTTACATCTCTACGTATCAACACAGTTGACAGTTTAACTTATTGAACGTGTCATAATTCCCCATTCTTGTAAGTCAAGCGCGCCTGGATCTTGGGGAATGGAATAAAAAAAAAGAAGAAAGAAAGTAAATGTGAGTGGAGGAAAGAGGAAAACGCACAGAGGGGTGACAGCACAGTGGGATGGGATAAAATGAGGCATGTTGCTGAGAGAATGTGAGATGAAAAGGAGGGAGACGTGAGGGGAGAGATGGAAATTGAAGAGCTGTAGTGAATCAATGTGCTTGTCACATCTCCATCCCTCGGGATCCGTGTTTCTTAATCTAATTAGCCGGCCCGGTCTTTGTGCTGCCTGTCTGTCGGCGGCGGCGTTTCAAGGTCGGACCCTCCTTCTGAGGTCTGAGCGGGAACAGCGCTGCTGTCAGTATTCAATTACAGCTTAGCCTCCCGCTCTCCGCCTCCGCAGCCAGGCCTCTTTGTTCGCCCGCACCGGCCGGCGGAAAAACGCCCGGCGCACGTGGTGTGTTTGCTCGCCTTTCCACTCGCGCTGTAATCACACACACACACACGCACACAGCAGACACTCTGATTACTCTAATGCACACTCATTACAACTTAGAGGAGGATTTCAGCGCTGCGTTGAACTCTGCGTGTAAAACTCAATCAGTCTATCAGACTCAGTAAATTAAACTGAGTCTCATCAGCAAATGTATTTATGTGCAGAGAAATCTGACCGGATAGCCTCCCATCTGGACTAGAGTCATCCGCTGGTTTTCTACATCCACTTCATTTGACGGTGGTGATTCGCTGGGCGAGGTGGGCGACTTTTCTGCAGGTTTCACCAACTCAAAATAAGAACTTTATAAAGGAGTTGTATTGTTTTCCAGGCACTTGGTGGCATTTTATAACACAATCAAGTTACTATGTTAACTTCAGTTGTTGTAAAATATCAAATATGACTTAAAAGACATTTGATGCCTTAAAATTGGGCCTCTGTCTCTTTAAAAACTGCTGCTCTTTCTGAAACTCCGCCTACAACATGGCTCCTCTGTTAACCCTTTATCAATGTTTTTCACCAGCGTAATGAGCTCAGTCAATATGCAGTTCTACCAGGTTTTTGCTAATTGCTGCCGGCTAGTCTGAAGGAGCTGAGTAGGTGAGGGTGCGCTGTCAGGTGGAAATTTAAGATCTTTTTAAGACCGCTACGATGATAATAAGGCCTGTATCTCCTCTGAAATGTGTGGACGTCGTCCAGCCAACTGATGGTCAGTTTGCACTAATCTCATGATAGACGCAAAAAAGCTAGCGTATATTAGCAGCTAGTTAGCGGTAGCCTTGAGTCACAGAATGCAGTGAGGATGTTTAAGTGTTACTGGAGCTTTTGCCTGACAGACATTTTGAGTCCTAAACAACAGTCTATCTTTCCAACAGTCCTGTTGAAAAGGGTGGAAAGCTGCTACTGAAGCTCTATTCTTAAGCATTGCTATAGATCAGTGTTTCCCAACCCTGGTCCTCAAGGCTCACTGTCCTACATGTTTTAGAGGTTTCCCTGCTTTAATGTGCCTGATTCAACTGATTGCAGTTCAACAAACGCCTGTTAATCAGTCATCAATTGAAATCAGCTGAACAGAAGCAAGGAAATACCTAAAACATGCAGGGCAGTGAGCCTTGAGGACCAGGATCGGGAAACACTGCTATTGCATTTGGGTCTAGTCTTGGACTAACACAATATTGATCTAAACCAGGGTTCGAGAGCTACTGTCCTGCAACTTCTAGACGCATCTCGGCTCCAACGTTCCTGAACCAAACTCATCACCAGGCCTCTCTGCACAACTGAATGGCTGCCGAAGATTGAAGTCAGCAACTTGATTCATTGTATTCCAGCTTTGGCTTTATATATCTAGGTTTGTCTTCCTGCTGGACATCGATCCTCAGAAGACAGAGGGGGAAAATTATGTGTAAACAGCAACAGTAGCAGCCGTCCAGAACGGCTATGGGAATTGCATTTACAGTAACTCAGAGTTAATCATTTTTTTTAATGGGAAACGGATGAAATTTATACACATATCACTTTTCTGTCATGTTTGCTTAAGACTGAGACTCTAGCAACAATCACAGGCGCCAAGTAGTGGCGTGAAAGGTTTGTTGATAAATGAGCTATGCAGTGAAAGGAGGTTGACCGATAATGAAGAATGTCATTTACTGCCCAACTGCTGGAGGAGGAGATGACGTTATGTTGGATGTGTGGCAACGGCGAGTGAATCTGTTTGTTTCCAGGTTGGAGGTGAATGAGCAACGGAAAGTTCCAGGTGAGGGAAGCCAGAGGAGCGAACTCTAGAAAGATGGAGGAAGTTAAGGAAGGCAAACACAGGGAACCAGGAATGAGGGAAAGATTGCAAAAGTAGAAAGAACCAGAGCAATGAAATATCACTAAAAGCAGAGCCGGATTAATCAGCAGTCTCCAAGTTTCTCCAGGAAAACAATTTTTCATCGGTGATAATTGTAGCAACATTCGGACATCGCACGGTGTTCAGTGTTAATTTAGTTAAATGAACTTTTCAATAACTTTCTAATTTATTGAATATGCCATTTTCATCACTGTTGTTTCTTACACCATGCTTTACCACACTATGACCTACTGTTGGAATGAGACTAAAAGAATCTGATATGACATAATTGACTTTGAATAATGTAAAACTGTAAAGGTGCACCATCAATTATTTTTTGATGGTGTCTAGTGGTGAAAATCACCAAAATGAATTTATCAAAAGTTGAATATAATTTTATCTATTTTTGCAATGCGCCGACATAAAACTTTGCGCTTTATGTGGTCTATTTCTCTACCAACGCTGCCATTCAATACAATATTGAAGGGTTCTATACAATTATAGGGTTATATTCAGTTTTACAATCATATGCAGTAAAAAAATACTGCATATGATTTTTATTGTACAACTCTACAGTCTGCCCGATTTATTTTATATATACCTGCAGTGTGCCGGCTTTCTGCAGAGCCGGAGAGTTATAAAAACAGATAGGTTTATAATAAAGGAAAATGATCTGATAGAAACTGAGGACACAACTCGAAACGAGTGTGTTTTCGGAAAATATGGTTTGATATGCACGGAAGTTATATATTTATCCCCCCCTTTTTTTTAAAGGGCTGCACAGTGGTAGCACTGTTGCCTTGCAGCAAGAAGGTTCTGGGTTTGATTCCTGGCCTGAGGTCTTTCTGCATGGAGTTTGCATGTGCTCCCTGGGTTCTCTCCGGGTTCTCTGGCTTCCTCCCACAGTCCAAAAACATGACTGTCAGGTTAATTGGTCTTTCTAAATTTCTCCCTAGGTGTGAGTGTGTGTCCTGTCTGTCTCTGTGTTGCCCTGCGACAAACTGGTCCAGGGTGACTCCGCCTCTCACCCGGGACGTTCGCTCCAGCAGCCCTTCCGACCCCACTACGGACAAGGGTGTTAGAAAATGGATGGATGAATTTGTTTTTTTAGCTTCACATCATGTTATAAAGATATTCCCTCACCAAAAGCTGAGCGCTGCCTTCCACACAGCTCCTTCCTGGAGCTGCAGCCTCTAAGCCGAGCTTCCGCCTCTCAGAACAGCCCTTCCCCACTCAGCTCCTCCAGACTACCCGCAACAATTAGCAAAGAGAAATATTTCTCAGTGCAACACTCCTAAGCACAGTGCAAATGGCTTAATTGAGGAACATTCAGTGTCAGAAAGATCAGGAGCTTCTTAAAGTGACAGAGACCCAATTTCAAGTCGAAATTTGAAGTCAAATTTCTTTAAGTAACATTTGATGGTTTTAGCATTTTTTTAATGACTGAAGGTAACGTAGTTACTTGTTTGGGTTTTAAAATGGCCATGTGCCTAGAAAAATAAATAACCCAGCCCTTAAATATTTGCATTGTATATATTTGTAGCCTTTACTAGGTTTTTTGGTGGCAAAGGTGAGAATAGTGATCTTTTGTTGAGAAAATAACATAAAGGTTCAGTCTATAAGCTATACATTTTAGATTTTTTTTCTGAAGTATAAAAATGTGGGTTAACAATAACATAGGTTCCATCAAATTTAATTTAGTAATTTACATTTTTCATGTAAATGTGACTTTTCTACAAAAACGATATTTTGCCCCAACTTCTAGGTATAAATTAAATCATTATGTATTTTTCCGGGCCCATAGTGCCATTTTATAGCATAATCAACTAACATATAGTCAGTTGTTAAACAGCTAACAACTGACTTAAAAGAAATATTATTTTGTAATTTAACACCTTGAAATTAGGCTTCTGATTCTTTAAAAACTCCCGATTTTTCTGAAACTCCACCTTGAGGAAGTTATCACAACATGGCTCCTATAAGCTGAAGGGATTCTCATTTGGTTCCAGTCAAATCTTTCAGAACAGTGCGTAATTGCTTGCTCCTTCAAATCTTTTCAAAGCTCAAGGAGAGTTCATGTGACCGGTGGAAACAAACCATGGTTTTCCTCTTTTTTCCGTTTTAAGATGACATTGTCATGTGGCGTGACAGCTCATTGTACGTTCATGCCAGACGAGCCACTGCGCCGCTAAACGGATGGTCTCCTATACTATTGATCTCAGAGGCCCAATGAGAGCAGCCAAACATCAGCTCCCATCTCCAGCGCATCGATTTTACAAGTGCGTAATGCAACGTTCTCCCCCTTCTCAACGCCAGGTTTGGAATGCATCATAGGACAGTTGCATAGCCGGGCCTTTTTCTGGCCCATAAAACAGCCAAACAGAAGGAGAGGACGGTCTTGAGCCGGACGGCAGCTGGAGATGTGAGGATGACTGCTGGAAAACCGCTGCTGAAAGGGGTCAGCAAAGATTCAGAGAGCGACGGATCAAACATCCCCTAATGAGATTAAAGCACAATGGGAAGAAAAGCTGTGTGGATAAGCTTGTAACCTTTCACTCATAGCATGCGATAAAACAATAACCCCTTTGCCTGCTGAATTATTAGTCAGGATTACATTTAGTGGATTAAGCCAAGCCGTAACTCGCAACCTGAAACGGATGACGAGAGTTTGCAGATGATCTATACATTTTTATGTCACACACTGAAGCGTTACCACAAATGAGCGTCCCCTTTTTAAGTAAGATCTGCTTTTTAGAACTTTACATCAAAAACTTACCTGGAGCGTTGCTTTGATTCTTTTCATGCGTGTTTGAGAAACCCTTTAATCTCCATGGCAACCATTCAGATGTGCAAAACGCCTGGGTGGAAATAGCCCCGCCTTCGAGGCCGAAGCTCCTTCAGACTAGCCAGCAGCAATTAGCAAACACCTGGTGGAACTGAATGTTGTCAAAGGGGTAAAAGAGGAGCCATGTTGTGACAACTTCCTGAAGGCGGAGTTTCAGAAAGAGCGGGAACTTCTTAAAGAGACAGAAGCCCAATTTCAAGGCATTAAATAAGGAAGTCATATTTGACATATATAGCATTTTTATAACAACTAATTATCTTTTTTTTACTATTACTATTACTATCACAGCAGTCAAGCCATTCTTATTGAAGACCAACTTTTTGTTTCTTTCCACCAATATTTTGATAATTTCTCCTTGACGTTGAGCTCCAAGAATGTAGCTCCAAGAAAGGCTCCCAGTTAGTTTCCAGATTATATTTAAGTGTGGACTCTGACTGGGCCACTCCAAAACGTTAATGCCATTAGTTAAATTGGTAACATTAAAGGATTACTTCCTGGAAATTACCCACTCAACATCTGAGTTCAGCAGAGTCACCAGAATACACAAAACCAGACATAAAATGAGAGTAACCCTCCCTTACATGAGGTCAGACCACTGGATGTGTCTGTCGAAATGTAAGTATTTGTGCATCTGAAAAGTATGATCAATGTATACGTTTTTCAGTAATGGCTTCTTCCTCTCTGCATGTTGGTGCTCTTTTACCCGCATCTTCACCAAGTCCTTTACCTTTGTTTTGGGGTCGAGCAGCACAAAACTCGTTCCTCTGAGGCAGAACCTAAACCTTGTGATGGCTAAGCATCACACAGAACAAACTTCAGGCATCTACTTTTGTATTGTGTTTTTGTAAATTTCTCTATAAGCAGTGACATTTTCAATTCTTAAAGGCATTGTAATCTGTAAACCTCTGACATAAAAAGAAATATCTCATTTTGGAATTTAGAAAAAAAAAAGAAATGACTTTTGGTGATTCTACACAACTAAAAATAGGGAACACTGATGATGAGTTTAAAAAGTTTTAGTATTCCTTTTCTACTATAACTGTGGTTAACTTTTGAGATCAATTTGAGAATTGTTAATTCTGTCTCTATTACAATTTCCACTAACTCATGCTTCATCTTCTTCTTCTTTCATTTTCGTTTCTGATTCCCTCTCTGGTACTCACATTTTCCTGCCTGTTATTCTGTGTTTCTGCCAACCTTCATCTTTATTCTTATCTTTTCTACCAACAGATCAAAGAGGAATTACTGGACGGTTGCTGTTTTTTTGGTTAAATTATGTCTTAACATGCAGACTTGACCAATCTTAGCCTTGTTTGCTGTGTTTCCTTAAGAGCTGGAGGGTGGACGACCCGGGAAGACAAAAAAAAAAACAAAAAACTTATCGTAGTTAAACAGAATCAAAATTTTTCAGAAAAAAATAACAAAACCTGACACTAGATCCAAAAGAAGCATTAACCTTGAGACAATACATGTACATACTGCACACCAATATTTTGGGGGCAAAATCATCTTTAAAAATCACCTTGGGTGTAAATTTTCGATTTTCTGGCTGTCGTTCTGTATTATCGTCTCTTTTTCTTTTGCAAAAGATGGAACTAAATAAGGTTGAAAATACAAGACTGGGAAAGGCTGAAAAACAACATGTTTAAAGACCTTCAGTAGTTTGATTCTACCTTTTCACTTCCTTTCCTGAGGAATTAGAAGAAAGTTTGGTGTTTGGAGCAAAAATAACTCTATCCTTGTCTCGGAGTCTTTCAGCTGCACTGAATGCGAGAGACCTTGAATAAAAACACAAAAACATCTGCGTGAAAAAACATCTGGCGCTCTCATGCCTATATGTGTAACTTTCCTCATCTACACATTTCTTTAAAATAAATAAATAAACCACATTCCGTCAGTTTCCTACTAAATGCTAATTACCGACGAAACAACTTCTTTGTTTTAATGTGGGGAACAACTGTTTTCCATGTCTTCACGACTGTATGTAGGCAACCATAAAATAAAAATACAAATCAGACTTCCAACTGGCAGATGTACTGATTTCAACTCGTGAATGGGAGAACTGCCCGAGTGTGTGAGAGAGACTTTCCCCTTCAGAGGTGTCTGGGATGTGATATGATGTACAGAAAAGTCTGGACCTCGTTGTTGCACCACAGCTGGACTCCTGGAGCTTCAATCAGAAGCCAACTTCACCTGCCGCTTTGTCCAAACTATGAAAAACCCAATTTTGAACCGCTAGCTGAAACGCGCATCTTGTCTGAGCGCCCACACGAAAAATAGTAATAAAGTCAGGGGTTATAGCATTGTTTTCTGATAAAGTTACTAAGCTTCAGCTCACTGAAACTGGTGGCAGGTCGCCCTCTTTGTTGAAGCCAGTGGAGCGTAATTCTGACCTACCAACAGGCAGGAGCTGGAGCTTTAAGACTCCGCCCTCCTCATTTGCATAATGAAGCAGAAATGCTTAAAGAAATGGAAAAAGGCCAGGCAGCAGTAAAGACGCAGGAATGATTGAACAAACAATGTGATCATTGCAACTTATTGTCAGTGTTGGTCCTCCATACTTACCAGGTTCACATATGAATGAATTCTTTAATTAGTGCCTCCTTCAGACGCGCATGCTTCATTTTTCTGCAGCATCAAATTACGTTGTTGCTGTTGTTGCATGAACTGTGGGGAGTTTGTTGTGAGCATCTCGCCTTTAAAGGTCTACAAAACTTAGCAGCTCATAATTGTGTTGGGTGTCTCTGCACACACATAATGACCTGAGTGTGTTCTGTGAATTACCGCCAATAAACCTGTACCATACTGAGCGTATGCCTGAAGAAGTGTCTCGAGGTTGCTATACGTTCTGAAATACGAGCTGTATATGTGTTTCTGCTGCTTCCATCTCTGCAGAGCTCTAAATCAGAGTCTCCTTTCCTGAAGCCATACCGGCTGACAGGCGTGACAGTTAAGAGTGTGGATAGAAACAGGACAAATATAAATTTTTCTCGGGAATTTCTAAAGCATGTTTCCTCATTAATTTGTCATGGTTACTGGAAATACCCGGAGCCTGCTGCTGTGTATTTTTGCAGCACTCTGGGATCTTTTATCTTCACAGATGATAAAAAAGTAAAAAAAAAAAAAGAACACTGTCTTAAAATGGCCATCTGAAGTAAAAACGGTGCGTTTAGAGGTAATGTGTGTGTTATCATTGATGAAATATTAAAGTGCTTTTTAGGTTTGAAATCTGCTCCTCTACCAGAAGACTTTTTATGGCCATGACGGTCGTGGCTTGTCCATTTTAAGACAGAATGTAATGGACATCGCACACGCAACACTACTCTGGCTTTTTTTTAATGTTTTTTTCCCTCGTGCTGCACACTTTTGTTTTTTTAAAACCAATAGATATATTGGTTTTAGCTTGGATAGACTCAGACTACTTGTGTTTCCATTACTCATAAAATTGCGCAAATTAAAATTATGGAGAAAAAATTTGCTTAGTGGAAACACGGCAATTTAAAAAAAAACAACAACTCATGTTTTTTGGTGAAAGGTTTTAGCGCTAAGATGAGGAAAGACAAGGTGTTTTTTTAGTCGTAACTAAATAGATGCATTTTGCAAAACTCCAATGGAAACACTATTCACACAACATGAGTCACGTAAACAACAGCTGGATGTTACTACTGGAAGAAACCACAAAGACAAAGAAGTAGCAGGAGGATGATGATTTGTTTTTGTTTTTTGTTCACAGCATCACACGGTTCATAAAAAAATTATATGTCATCTGAATTGAAAAATCGTTGGGGCGTGCTGTGGTGGCGCAGGGGGTTAGCACGCCCCACGTTTGGAGGCCTTAGTCCTCGACGCGGACGTCGCGGGTTCGACTCCCGGTCCCGACGACCTTTGCCGCATGTCTTCCTCACCCTCCTTCCTGTCTGCCTACTGTCGAAAAAATACGAGCCACTAGGGCCGCAAAAAAACTCTTCGGAGAAAAAAAAAAAAAAATGTTGACTACAATTTCCCCAAAAATGCCGCATACATAGCCGATTGAACAAATATACACAAAGGTTTGCACACGTTTGTAATGAAAACGCAGTTAGTGTTGTAGACTTTATTGACAACATCCCTCTAAATTGTCACTTCATGTGCTTCTATATCAGGGGCCGTCCCTACTGCCAGCCCTCGAATTTATGACGAAAATATAATCCAATAAGTGCCTTAAGTTAGTCACTTCATACATTTATTTATATAATGGTACAATAAGAGCAGTTGTTGATAAGCTCCAAGAGAATGCAAATTTGAAAGAAGCAGGAGGATTAAAACGAATAATAATGAAATTGATTCTCAAGACGCTACTTTTTCAATAGCTTTGTTGTAGCATTAAAGAAATGGGGGCAGAAAGAACAAATGTGGTGAGAGACTATAGCTTTGTTAGCTCAGTAACTGAATGCATTGACAGATAAAAAAAAAAAAAAAAACGTTTAAAATGCCCGCGTTTTAGGAGATTCTCAAAGAGAAAGAACCCCAAGTTCAAGGCTTTAAATTACGAAGTCAAATTTCTTTTAAGTCATCTTTGATACATGCAGCATGTTTAGAACAACTGAAGGCAACATAGTTGTGCCATAAAATGCTTTAAGTAGCAGATTGGAACCAAGTCTTGATACCCGTTCAAGAGTTTTTGTTCCCGGTGCTGAGAACTACAGTATGTTGGTGGTTTTGTGGATTGGAAAAGAAAGAAAATAAAAACAGTTCAGTCCACTTGCAAATTATTTCTCCAGGCTGTGGAGAAAAGCACTCACACAGCTAACCCTGAGTGAGAAGCTTGAACTAACGCCATTTAGCAGAAGGACTCAAGAAAGGCGATAAAGTTTCAGAGCAATACCGAGGAGGCCAAAAGGATTACCGAACGAGAGACTTGAGTTTATCACTTTAGAATCTCGACCCATCACTGTGACGGAACCGCGGTACGTTTCGTTCTCCGCTCTCAACACAGCCGACAAAGACGCTTAGACCTCTGTTGTTTGCCCCGTTAACGCTCAGCCAATCAGCACGCTTGATTGGATTCCGTAAATTAAAAAAAAAAAAAAAAAAGCCTAAAAGTTTCCGATACTGCAGGACGTATAAACAATCAGAGCTAATCAGACGGAAAACAGACTGAGAAAATGTCAACGTTACTCAAGAAATCACTGAAACGCTACAGCAGGGAGCGCAGAAGTCTTATGCTCCGGTTCGTAAGTCTTATGTTCCGGGAAAGAAATGGAAAAAAAAGAAAAGAAAAAAAGCTGACTGCATGACAGCGCAGCCCCAGAATATGGCTCCATCAGCACCTACACACAGCACGAATGGCAAAGAACACGGGAGATGAAATGAGGTCACCGTGACAACAGAAATCAACCGCCGTCCAATCAAAGAGCCACGTTGTGACGACCGGGATGTGAGGCGCAGAGCAAATTCATCACCGGCCGCCCCGTCCTTGTTCTTACCTGCTTTATTAAACACGACACATGCAATACCAGCTGACATTTATTAACTGTGTCTTTGTAGTGGCAGGCGATTAATAAATACTAGAGGTGGGACTGGTTAAAGCGTCTCAACCGAGTTAATTGTTTTAACTAATTCGTTGCATTTTAATAGAAAACTTTATATCTACAAAACAAGAGACATTTTCAATTGAAAACTTCTTGCTGGTCCATTTATCCAAGTATTAAATAAATATATATATATATACATATACATACATATATATATACAGTATACACACACACACACATATATATATATATATATATATATATATATATATATATATATATATATATATATATACAGTATATGCTCAACAGCAGAGACATTTATTGGTTTTTTTAACTTTTATTTAGGTTTTTTATCCATGGTATTGATACAGCGAGCCATTATACTCATTCTGCCCTCAAGTGTTTCAGGAAACCCTGAACATTCATCTCGTCTCTGAACAATGACTTGTTTAGAAATGTGGAAGGAGGCTTATGTCTGTGCTGCAGCAACATTGACATGCTACTGTAGGCCTGAATAGTTTTGCTGATAGGTTGAAATGAGGTAGCCTGTCTTTTCCAGCATCCCATCAGATCGACTCTTTTGAAGCAGGAAAAAGCCAAGAAAAAGCAGCTTTTTGTCGTCCATTGCTAAGACCCGCCTCCTGGCTCTGATTGGTTGTTTCTGACAAGCTGTACTGCGATAGTGACACTGGTGGAGGAGCTCAATCTCTTCACAGATTATCCTTCTCATATTGTACTGTCAGGACATAGAGACAGTTTTAATATGTAAGAAAAAAAAATGTAATAAAAGTTACACACCCCAGCTTTAATCAAAATTAACACAGCCCTACCAAAGCAGAGGAAGTGAGTAAACCCATTCAAACGAAGCAATGAATTACTTCAGGAGAAAAAGCAGATTTTCCTACACATACATAATTTATCAAATGCAGATGAACTAAGTAAATACTGGATTGAATTAAAGAAAAAAAAATACAAGGAAATCATCTTTATCATAGTAAGCTGTTACAAGTAATATTCTTTTTAGACAGATCTCATAATGCTGACCTGGAGGATGGTGCAGCATAAGTTATTTACAGTCAGGGTGACATGTCACTGGTGACCAATAAAAAGAATAATAAAACACCAGGAAAACTTTTTTTTTCTTGACAAATCAATCATCTGAATCAGCTGCAAATACAGCCATCAGGCATTATGTCTTGGTGTGTAAGGTCCCAAAACAGCCCTGATCCAGAAAGGCTGAGTATATCCAGCACAACCCACAGATGCTCCATTAGATGGATTTGTAGGAAATTGGAGTCAAGGTCAACACCTCAAAGCCATTGTTGTGCTTCTAAAACCACGCCTGGCCCATTTCTGCTTTACTACAGCAGGGCCCATTATCCAACCGGAAAGGGCCAGAATAATGCAAGGTAGGTGCAACATCCATATGGACAGATCCATATGGTAAAGAAAGAAAAGTTTGATTGCATCTATGTCTATGGAAAGCAGGGTTTCCTCCACTGTATTATAAGGCTGGCAGGCTGCCAGGCTTTACTTGAGATGTAAAATGTGAGTTTCCACTGGATTCCATCAGTAAAGGAAAATCCAGCGTGAAGGATAATGGTCAAATATTTTTGCTGGTGCTAGTTTGTGTAATTCGGTCTGATGATTGAATTCCAAGATGGAGAAATAATGAGACATTAGGATAATGCTGAAACTGGTTCTCCATTGGAACTCGTGCTGTCAGTGGCTCATTCAATCAAATTACATTAAAATCAATAAATCAGTAAAGTCAATTTGCAACAATCCCTCTAAATGTGTTGGTCAACAAAGCATAAGCCTTGCCTGTTGCAGGTCGTTTAGGCCAAATACAATGAACATTTTCTTGTCTGCCTCTCACACAATGTAATAATTTACCAACCAGATCGAATATGTGCAGCTGTTCCTACTTTCTAAAACATTCCTCCTGGCGGCAATGTAAACTGAAGGATTCTCTACAAGATGCACAAACTCAACCTGGAGCTCAGAGGAAGACGTCACCACTTTTAGGAATGTAAATTTCAGACAATTCTCAATATAATTGAGGCTGTGGAGGAAGACTACTGATCTGAAGTGCTGAAAATCTCTGGAGAACTTAGGAGTTTTCCTTTGATAGATAATCGAAGTAGTCTTGGCTTGATACAAGTGGAAAAGGATTTTTCTTACTGCCTTAAAGCAACAGTACATAACTTTTATAATAAATATGATTTTTATACAATTGTCACAACTGTCACTATGTCGTGACAGTATGGTATGAAACAGATAAAGGCTCAAGGAGATCTATTTTTTCCACATTTTGCCTGTTCTATACAACACTGTTTTTTACAGTTATAAAACAATATGTAAAAAAATAAACACTTCTGTAAAAGTTACATACTATAACTTTAGCATTGGCTGTCCAGTATTGACCACCAAGACATATCTTACCTGCCTTACCTGCCATGGTAAGGAGCTGGTCTCATGTCTGAAAATAATGTACAGCCATCACATTCCCAAATCCTTACAGTTGTCCATTTTGTCCTGTTTGTAATATAACTTTGAGGACATAATGTTCAGCTGCTGTCCCACCCACTAACAGGGTGTCAGCATGAGGTGCTGAATGAATTTCTCATCCAGACATAAACAGCATAAGATAAAATCTTAAAATAATCTCAGCAACAGCCGCTAATTCTCCAAATGACTTTGATTTGTTCTGTTTGGGAAAATTTGGGATGTTGCTCTCCAACAGTGACATTACTGTTTGTGCTGACTCTACCGTCAGCCTGTTGTTCTCTTTGCTGCCCAATTGCTGCAATTAACACCCTTTGTTTCTGGAGCTATTTGGGGGAACCCATTATCAGGGATGACTAATGCAGTCGTTTCCGCAGCCATGGTGTTCTACATGACACGCGAGGATCTGTGGCTGGGGGCGGAGGGTTAGTGCACATAAGATAAACACCATACAAAACAGGAGTGGAAAAGCCAAGAACCACAGAGGGGTAAGCTTGAAACAAGCAAGCTGTCATGTTTAAGAAAAACTGAGTACAAGCAAGGTGAGGAGTGGTGTCATTTTGAGGTCAAAGTACAAAACAACCCAGTTATTCCTGCTATATAAACCTAAAAAGGTTCATTAGGAGCACATGAATCACAGTTACACTGAGCTGTGCTAACTGATTTAATATAAGAATGGGCTGAAAATAAAATAGTACAGAACAGAACAAGGGCTTTTTTTAACCATCTGTGAGGAAATGTGGTATGTTTTAATGATTGCGCACTGAAAACTTACATAAAGCAAACTGATCACCAGATTAAAAGATGGCACAACTATGAGTCAAAGCTTCTCCCACGAGGGGCCCAGAAATGTTCCACTTCAGCAAATCTGGCTCCAAAGAGGATTTGCATTTTCTCTCTGTCAAGCATGTCTAACCAAGAGTTTTGCAAGCCAAATTGGCCGGCATCCTGTTGGCTCTCTGCACCCATCTATTAGAGGAAAAGAAATAATCAGGAAGTGGCTCCAAGTACTCCAAATGTTTCTAGAATCAATTGATCTTATTGTTAGATGCCATGCTGAGGGCTTTCTAACACTCGAAACAAGTGAATGTTATATAAAAACTGCTCCACGTGATTCAGTGACCTAACTAAATACACATTTGTTAAAAGGTGAAGGCTGGCTATTTTCCACTGTTTGTTTTTGTCACCTGTCGTGGCGCCTCTGTGTGTGACCTGTCTGCCTCACTGGCACAGGCTACATCATGCAGCGGCAGAGAGGAAGAGGACGGCGTTATCCTTCTTCCTGGTTTCTTCCTGCTCTATTGGTTGATGCTTGTTGTTGTTGTTTACTGTAATTGTTAATATGTAGTTATGCAGATGAGGAAGCAACTCAAGCCCACTTGTTTCCTTTATTGTTTGTTACATGTTTCTTTTATTTTGTTTCTGTTACAGTTATCACTAAATATTATTTATGTGCACAACACTTTTCATGTGCGTGTTCGGCCCTTAATGCAGATTATTCAGCTTGCTTTTGTGGGTGAAGGTCATAAAATCAAGTTGAACTAAATTCTAGACGTATGATTCTCGCTTCAGGTGCAAGATGTCCTGAATTCAAATCCCGGATGAGCCCCCAACAATTATGAGGGCTCGTCCGGGCCCATAATAGTTGGGGGCTCGTCCGGGCCCATAATAGTTGGGGGCTCGTCCGGGCCCATAATAGTTGGGGGCGGACTATTTTGGAGACGCACCATTTATGAGAATTTTCTAAAGTATAAACTAATTTTAAGCAACCCAAGATTTAATCATAGTTTCTAATCATTGGACCTTTTGAACAGCTCTTGGAAATAAATGGATCCTGAAGATTTGGTTTCCTTCAAAGAGCCACAAGTGACCATCAAGAGGCTGCTCCTTTTGTGTCCACCATTTAGGGAAAGAAATGTTGAGGTTGGATGCAAAACCATCTGTTTGGTAGGTTACACCAGGGGCCTATAGATTCTTGTTTTTGGGACACAGGTTTTTATTCTCCATTATTCTTTAACCATTTTACAGTGTTGCTATTATTATATGCTGTTTGTTGCTGTCAGTTCAACAAACAGCACTGACAGCAATACATGTCTGCTTATTCCCTTAAAAAAAAACTCAGGACAAATGAGTGTCAGAAACAAGAAGTATCAAGAGAATAAACATCCTTTTTCCAAAATCCATTTTCAGTCTGAATCGTCGTATTCTCCTCCTGAGACCGAACAAAAGCTTCTATCAATTTCAGATTTTACTCATCTCTGTGCCACACCCTAATGATTATTGATGTGTATTGTCACTGAAAGAAACGTGCTTAGTGTGCTTGAAATCGAATTGGAAGGAGTACATTTCACTTGGCGCTGCAGGGCAGATACCAGTAGTCATTAGACTCTTTACATAAAAACACGCAGTCTCTTTTGCTGTAAATTCAGCATCTTTCTCCTGATGGAAAGCTTTATTAAGAAAAAAATAGAATTGTGCAACTTGATCCTTCACTTTAGCATACAATTGTTATCTCAAATATCAGACGCTGTGTTTAAAAAAGAAATGTAAAGAATAGCGTTGAGTCAGACCCAGAGCGTACACAACATACAGTAATCCAGGAAGTGGAAACCACGCTCTCATATAGAATCTAAGGTGAGTCACTGACAGACACGTCTTACATTCATCTCCATTTTCACATTGAATAAAGTCGCCGAAGACTGCATGAAAACCTTAAATGAATCTCAATTTAGAAGCTTTTAGTGCAAATTGTTTTGCTGAATCTCCTTCCAGTTGTGTTTATTTCCCCTCGCCTCGTCTTCAACAGGTTCTTTGTGCGTTCTTTGTCAGACCTAAGCAAAGGGGACGTTCATGACGGCATCTTTAAAACAACATAAACCTCAAAAGGTTCCTAATGAAGCTCTGCGAGTGCACACCATCTGCACAAGGTTATGTTAGCTGTCACTGTCTTTCTTGTTATTTCAAATTAGGGAAAATATTCCACTATTTTCCTCTATTTTCATCATTTATACCAAGGAAACACAATACTAAATCTGCTCACTGAAGTTGTTTTTTTTATCAAGACAAGTTAAAAAACACAAATTTAGGAATTTAAGCTTATGGCACATTGCAGCAAAAAGGCACATTTCTTTTACATCAAAGTGCTTTACATCATAAAAACATCTTGTAGTCATCAATTATGAAACAAGCAATAAACATTACATTTTGTCAAATGCCATCATACACATCAAATATGTTGATTAGTGTTCTATTTACTACTTATCAAAGGGTTTTAGCCATGGTTTAACAGTGGCTAACAGTGTTTCAGCTGTTTTGCAGTTTTATGGAATTTTGTTCCAGATTTGCAGTGGATAGAAGCTGAATGCTGCGTCTCCATGTTTGGTTCTGGTTCTGGAGATGCAGAGCAGATAAATTTATAGATAAAAAAATGGCACCTGAGATTCTGTTCAAATTAAGTGACAAGAGGAAAACAAGTAGAACATTTATTTAACACAATTCTATTAGGTTCCATACTGTTTCAAATCCCATGAGTTTATATTGAAACAAAAATAGGTTTGTAAATAAAATTCAGTAACTTGAATTACCAGTAACTTAACCTAAGCTAAGATTTAGATTAGCTTTAGCTTAGCTGACCTAACCTAACCTAACCCATTGCTATGTATAGCCAATCTTAGCTTAGGTTAGCTAAGGCAGGTTAGCTTCTTTAGCTAGTCTTAGCCAGGCAACTTCTTTAAAAAAAAATCTAAGATTTATTCAAAGTAGACATGGTGGGTGAGACGGCCTTTTACGTTTTACGTTTAGATGAGATATGTGGCAAACTCAAAAGTAGAAGCGGCACAGATGTTCAACTTAAATACATTTCAAAATAAATTTTTGAGCATTTTAAATTGGTTCAGAATTCCCAGGAAATGCGATTCTCTATAGGATCTTTTATTTTTCACCTGTACCTCCAATGTGAAGGCACCAGGCCTTTAGTCACTGGATAGGCTAATTACAGTACCGCAGTCAGTATGCCTGATGCCAACAGACCCGACCGCCCCACCAGGTACATGCGTCATCATCTTAATGGACTAGGGTGCATTTGCACTGGTCTAGGAAGCATTGAGCCTCAGCGCTGGTTTCTGTTGAAAGTTGATTCTCACAGAGCAAAAGTGATGAATGCTGTCAGAGACGTCGAGGAGAACACTATGCCGAAGCTGTCGGAGGTGGCTGTGTTACGGCTTAAGTGGGTCAGAACTGCCTTACATCTAGCCAATCGTACTTCGACAACTGATACTATCGTCATAACATAATTTCTCCAGTTATTGTGCCTCCATATGAGTGACACGGGCCTGATCTTATCTCCATGGATAATAATTCAGGTCACATCAGCAGGGAACGGCTGCTGAAGGCTGAGCTTCCTCAAATACAGTGTCTTTAGACCTGGCCTCCATAGAAAAACCTCTGGGATTAACAGAGTCGTGTAGAGGGTCGTAACCCCACAAATAGCATTATCTTCTTGGGGTTTACCTTACGACACCTTTGTTTCAATGAATTGTAAAAAATTACATTTCATTATTATTTTAAAAATGTCCTACTTTCACATTATAGTATCACTGCAGCACTGACCTTTTACATTTTCCACAAATTTCACCCAAGGTTTAAATATTCCTTAAATTTTCATGAGCAGTATAGTTACATTTACAGCAGACTTAATGTTCGCTGTAAGCAGTTACACTATAAACACTGATCAGGAACAAAAGGCCAAACCAATAAATGCATAAAGGCATTCTTCACTTTTCCCTTCGAATTTATTCCATATGTTTGCAATAAATAAACAATAAACACGATAAAATTGTGTCCACTGTGTCCATTCTGTTTTTCATGGCTTTTTTTTTTTTTTTTTTTAATTTCAAATTTTGGTCTTCTGCAGTAGTGCCTTCTCTTCATTACTTTTTTTATTGTTTCAGAATACACACAGCTATGCCTAAAGTTTACAGCCATTTGCAGTTTGTTCAGACCCGTTCAACTACCCTGTCAGATTGGTTTATAGGAAGTACTAAACAGCAATTGTGTCATATCAGTGAAATTGTCATATTTTACTGTTTCACTATTAATTAATAAACCAGTCAAGCAAATGTATTCTTCTCATTTGGCTAGTCATGATCCCTGTAAGTTTTCAGTATCAGCAAACCAATTCCTTTGTGTTTTCTGTTTAAGAAGACATAAAGTTGCCATGGAAATCTGATTCCAAAACAATGGAAAAGTGTCCAAACCAGAACCATTTCTCAACTGTTGTCAGGGGCCACACTTTGGACACCCCTGAACTAAGCAAAAGTAAATAAAAGGAACAGGCATGTCTGTATTCCCCAGATGGACAAAAGACATTTTGACTCAACAACCAAACTCCAAAGACCCCTTTGGCAGTTTCACAAGAGTAAAGATGCAAATTCAGTATTTTATGGCCGGCCATGAGCCACGCATCTCCTGCTGAATTTGTGGTTTGACATTTGACCAGAGTGTCGTTTCTAACTCTGGGTGAATGCTGGGAAAGTTGGTACCACTTGCTCTTTTGACACTCTACGTGTGTTATCCAAGTCCCCTATGTAGCATTTAAGAGCTCTGTCAACCTGCACAGCACCAAAGTCTTCAGCACCTCAAGATGTATTTTATCTGCTGCTGGCACCCTGTTGCAGTGAATCCTCCTTATTACCTTGGTGTGTTATGGATGGGGATGGGCCCCTGAGGTAGTGATGAGTGAATGGAGGAGAAACTCAAAGGGATTGGTACAGTGTATTGATAGTAGAAAAGAAAGAGAAAAGTGATGGTTTTTATTTACCAAGTACAGGAAAGTATATTTTTTTATTTGTTTGACAATAAACTTCCAATATTTTATTGAATCAAGAAAAGTATAAAATAAAAGGAATTTTTACATTTTTGGTGAATAAAGAGTCTTGGCTATTTTCCTCTTTAAAAGCGAAGGCAGAATTTTCTAATTTTGGGAATTTATTACTTTTTATTATGGCCAAGAAGAAATGACTCTGGCTCAGCAACAAATGAGTCTGGATATGAGATGCTTTCTCCTCAAACTCTTTAAGTACTGAATTTAGTTGAATTTAAGAAAATGGTGAGCCACAGTCTATTTTTTTTTTAAAAGTAGCTAAATGTCTTTGGTCTTAGAGAAAAATTAAGCGCAACATTTTGCATCAGTGCTGCAAAAAGCGTGACGTTTAAAAGACAAATACTTTGTGAGAAGGAAGAGAAATGTTATGGAAAGTTACGGCGTGTTCACACATGCCGATAGTCTCCAGTAGATGTTTTAATTTCACAAGTGACAAATCTAGACAGTGATGTGGAAAGACAGCTGTCAGAATGCAGTCACAGTACATTTTAAAAACGAGTGAAATGGCACAGGTGGTGGTTCAAGCAGGAAATATTTCTGTCTCCTAACTGAAGAACAGACAGAAAGAATGATCAGGCTAAGGGATTACGAAATTAGGAAATATTTTGTGCACATGATTTGTATTTTAGGTTATGATGGAGTTTAATTAGAAAGCTTCAAAGATCGCCTGATTTGAGGATAACAAGATGATAAATAGATATTCCATTTACAGAACAACACTTAAATAGTTGTTATTTTTGTTTGTTTTCTTTTGACTAAGTGCCACTTCCCTATCACTTTTTATTTTTAGGCACAGCATTGTTTGGCCAATTCCAGACGGGCCTTTAAGTGAACAATTACTAAAATACACAGTCAAACATACCGAACAAAATGCAAATAAACATTACAAATTTGACGAATATCACTTGTGGTGTTCCACAAGGCTTTATTATCAGACCTCTTTCATTCTATCTATATGCTCCTCCTAGATTATGCTGCCTTCCAGCATCTATTACCACACATATTCTGAAGACACACAACTTCATATTTCTTTTATCACGTGACTCACTAAAAGCCCCACAGTGTATCTGTGATATCAGTTAGCAGAGGAGTCAGAATTGTAACCAGGGGTTTGGGTTTTATTAACCAAGTTAATAAAAGTCCGAAGCCAAAAACAAAAGGAATTTGACCGAGCTCTGGCTTTGAGGACAAAGCTCCTCCTCAGAGCTGAAGTTTCTAAGCTTCCACCTCACAGAGCAGGACTCCCCCGCTCAGCTCCTTCAGACTGAGTAATCGTTATAGGAGCTACTTCTTAGTGTAAAAATGTTGATAAAGGGTTAATAGAGGAGCCATGTTGTGATGACTTCCTGAAGGCGGAGTTTCAGAAAGAGCAGAGTTTTTAAAGAGACAGAGGCCCAATTTCAAGCAAATACATTTCAAGTAAAATTTCTTCTAACTCACATAATATATATATATATATATATATATATATATATATATATATATATATATATATATATATATTCTAAAGAATTGTAACAAATCTCCTCATACACTAAAGAGGCAGGCAATAACAGTACCAAGACAAGTTAAACTTGCTCTCTCAACAAAACTGATGCTTTAAGGGTAAAATGTGCCCTGCAAACTGACCCAGAGGACTACAACTCACCATGTGTCATTACTTGATGAGTTGAGGGTTGTAAAACATGCCCTATTGAGCTAAAAGCAACACATCAAATTGATTGCACATCTCATTTTATTCAGTCAATCATTTTCTTTACCCACTTTACAGCGTTACGGGTCAGTGGAGCCTATCCCGGCTGTCACTGGTTGAGAGGCAGTGGGCACCATGGACGCATTGCCATAAAAACATCAAGCCAGTCAGACATGTGAGAAACACAACCGAGAACACACACTTCTGTTTTCAATTTCACTTCACAGTTTATCAAATGTGGAATGTTAAAGAAAACCGGAATAGAAGTCGATCAGTTATTATAATTACAAGCACATTTCATACAGTCCGGTGTAAGACAAAGTGCTTAAAACCTCTGTTTGAAACAGGTTTCAAACAGACACACAACCCCTAAAGAACCAAACAAAAAGGATAAAATCCAATAAAGAAATGTAAAACAAAGCAGTAGAATCATGTCAAAATGATGAATTAAAGTCAGAGAAATCATTCCAATGAGGAATGGTATATGTTGAAATCAAAGGTCCATGTCTTTTGAATAATTATGTTAATTTTTTTTTTTTTTCTATCCACCAATTTTTTAAATTAATCAATCCTATTAAACAAGCACTGACCTACAGTTAGGTAAGAGCACAAAGGCCACAAAAATAACCCAAAACAACAACAATCACCCCCAAAAAGTACAAATTAAAATAGATACATTTTTTGGAGTGAGTGGTGTCACAAAAATAATTTAATTGTTCAACATATGTGGGCTTGAATACTTCTTTCCTTTCTTCATGGCAGTGATTTATATTATTAATTTTTCTTTTTTCCTACTACTTCTTGTTTTAATTAACCCTCCTGCGCAGCAAATGTCACGGTCAGACAGCGGTTTTGGGACCGTCAGTTCTCAAAACAACAAAAAAAGCGCACACAGGGTCGACGCCGCCCCGCCGGACTGCGCAAAGAGTTTAAGATTTGTTGGGTTCTAAATAAATATCAATAGGAAATTCTACTGGACTCTCAATTGGACATATCATCCAAACACTCTCATCACTTTCTATTCTCATTTTTTATCCACTTCTCTTGGTTCCAGCTTCCATTCGGGTGACCCAAAGTTGGCTCACAAAAACACAATTTCCTCAAGACTGCAGCCTCCTCCCAAGCCTTCGTCATCAAGCCTCTCTGGATGATCCATCTTCACATCCTGTCCATCCATCCCTTCGACCCATTTCATCAATAAGCCTTTAAATTCATATCACTGCGGTCCCTGCTGGCGAAACTCAAGTTCAAGTGTAGAAAGAAAAACAACACGAGTGTTTTTTTTTTTGTCTTCCACAACCTCTGAGTAGAAAAGTGCTACTGCAGAGAAACAAGAAGTGTTTTATTTTTATTTTTTTCCAACCTTCAGATCACAGTACTGTGCTGAAAATGTGTGTGCTTTCAGAACAAGCAAATAAAGCTGAGGAACGAACAGGGCCTGGTATATAACTCAGCAACATTTAAATGAGAAGTATGCATAAAATGTGTGTCTGGAACTTCTTATATATTTGCTGCGTTGCCTTCATGCAAATATTCTTCTGCTGTCTTCATGCCACACCGTCCTCATATCCCAATGCCATCTAAACCTCCAGCTATTGGTCCGTGGCTTCCTCCCAAAGTGGATCACAGGCGTAATGTTGCCGGGTCAGCTTTCACTTTCTCTTTCAGCATCAGGAGTTACTGCATCACTAGATCCAGTGATCTAGAGAGGCTCGACACTTGACTCTTTACTCTGTAGTAATATATGCACTTTGAGTTTTATACAACAGAGAATTAGAGCCATACTAAGAAAAAAAACCCAAACAAGAATAAAGTTATAGTAAATCACTTGAGGATAAAGCCGTAGCAAAATGAGAATAGTCATGATATTTAGAGAGTAAAGTCACAACACTATGAGAATAAAGCTGTAGAATTATGAGAACAGAAGGATGAGAATAAAGTTATGATAAAGAGAATAAAGTCAATATTTTGAGAATATTGACTCGTACGAGGATGAAGAAGAAAAAAAAATCATTATTCCCGTAATATTACAGGAATAATGCAGAAACAAGACGAGAATAAATAATACGACTCTTCTGGTCGTATAGCTTTATTCTCGAATTGTTTCTAATTTATTTTCAGAACTTTATTCTTGTAATACTATGAGTTTACTCTCATAATTTTTGGGGTTTTTCATTTTCATAGCGTGGACCTAGTACTCCGTCGTGTTATTATGGTGTCTGTAATTTACTTATTTTAGTTTTTTTATTTTACATGCCTTTGGTTTGTGGTGAAAAAGGTGATGGGAACCACGGCCTTTACTAGTCTTTGTATTTCAGGTGGAAATGTGTCATGATGCGATCGAAATGATAAACTTTGCCAGATTTAGGCCTAAAATAATTTGTATATTTCTAAAAGACTTATGTCTTATAGGAACTTATAGGAAATGAAACACTTCTCTAAAAAAAGTAGAAACAGTATACAGCATTTACTTTGTATATAAACATATATCAAATTTACTTTTTATTCTTTTGCATTTTGTCCAGGGTGATGAACTCTGTATGTCTCCTTGACAATCACGCTAATCTTTAGCTCAATCCATAAATCCTCAAGTAGATCCATGCTTACATGCTAGGCCGCTCCCAAACATTGCTATTGTTCATCAGTAAGGAAACATGTTGGCAAAGTTATGTGTAAATCATTTTCCACTCCGATGGGAACATTAGGGGAGAAGATTCTAAAATAGCATGAGGAGGAGGAGAATAAAAAAGAAACACTTCTTTAGCAGCAGAGAGTGCAGTGCCGTTGTTTATCCTGTCCGTCCCCTGAAGAAATCAGACATCTCCCACACTGGGAAATACATTCAGTCGGTGAGATTGTTGGATCATGACAGTTTCTCCTGTGGGGAGGCAGGGCAGCAGACCCGATTCACACTGAGTCTTTGTTTTGAATAAGCATGAAGGAAGAGAATTTCATGCGCAGCAGGCAGAGGATTACCAAGGAAGGTGAGTGTTCAGTGAAAACCACACGATAACGTTCACCTCTGTCACGCCATATTACGGCAGATGAAGCCACAGAGAGAAGGTTATTGTTGTGATAACCTACAGGAGGAGTTAAGTTACTGATGTTAAAACTTTATTTTAAAAAGTGACACATTTTCAAGTATTTATTAAAACAAAGGACATTTTCAGTCACTGTTCATTCTGCGCTCCGTTCATGTTCTCACATGAAGCCGCTCTCTCATGTAAAAACGTATCTTCATGGTCTCCATTTAAGGAAATTAATCACATCTTGTAGAACATCATGTCCCGTCATGTCTTTGATTTAAGTGTCTTGATTTTGATGCAATGAAAGTTGTAAAATTTACAACTGGATTTATTTTTCAGTTACAATAGTAATCCGATTGAAATCTTAACACCAGTCTGTTTTAAACAAGATTAGATGTAATGCAGATGTTCTGAGGCTTGTTAAATGATTTTATTTAGTGAAACATAAGAATTAAAAAAGTGCTTGTGGTATATTAGTAATAAGTAATAAGTAGTGAGTTGTAACTTTATAATTAGGTTTCTAGGCACCATATAGTATATACTGTATATAACACATATAGTAAAGCTCCATACTTACATAAACTAACCACTTGTTTTTACTGAAGCATCTTAGAGTCTTCAAATTAAATATGAATTCACCAAAAATACATATAATGGCATATATAACCTCAGGTCCTTAAAAACTTAGGCGCTTACGTCAAATGCCATCTACGTTCCCCTCCGTGGCCACCCTACAGAGTCGTCATGGACTAACGTTTATGAGGCTAACAGCAGCACGGCTAAGTGGAGCTACCGAGCTACGCAACTTTTTAACACACAAAGTTAAAGTCCAATTCAGCCTGCAATAAATTAAACGTCTACTGAAGGTGACAGACGTTCACAGTTAAATACGTCCATTAATCTCTTGAAGACATCGCCTCATTCCCGTACAGTTTGTAAGAGCATTAGCATGTCTCTTGAGCTAGTTTTGTAGACAAAGACAAGTACAATTTATAAAAAATTAGAATGTAGAAAATGTTTGGGGCTTGTTGTTTTAACCTCCAAACAATTTTGTTCAAGTTTCACCGACAGCTATATGAATAATCACATCAGAACCAGACTCAAAGGTTCTGGTAATAACAAAACTTAAAAGAAGAAGTCTCACTTTAACTTTAAAAAAAAAAAAGTAGCCCTAAAAGTGTAGGTTTTTCAAAAAGTTACTCAATTACGTGCTAGTTACGACCCCGCACTTCAGACGACGTGGAAACCACAACAGCGTAGAGAGCTAGGCTATGAATAAAACATCTGTACTCAGGATGGAGGGAGAAATAAAATTAAAAAAGGAAAAACAGGCTATTAAAAAGCATTAAAGCTCTGGCTGAAATTTTGCTATTGACAGCCACTCAAAACATTTCTCAACAAGGCCATGATGAGACAGAAACCTCAGAAAACAAAGTACATCTCATGAGATATTAGATTTTGTGAGCAAACCTGATGAAATGTAAAATACAACCAACAAACCCGCTGAAAATGAGATTCAGGGATGTTCATCTGAAATGGGGAGAGCGGGCATTTCCAACATAGTTAGAGAGAGAGAGATTTATTTTTTCAACAAATGACACAAAAGACATTTCTAATTAAAATTTCTCTATTCTTAGAAGATACAGTGAAACAATAAAAAGCGTCCAAGTGTCTGTGGATATTTTGTTGACTACACTTAGGACAGGGATGTCCAAACATTTAGTCACACGGCACAAAAACGTCATTTCAATCTGGAGAGACTCACACAGAGAAGAAAATAGCAGTTAAAAAGATTTAATGGTACAATTTCTTTGGCGCTCGGACCCGGCAGAAGACCGTGAGCCGAGGATCGCCGTGAGCAGGCGGTCTGCTCGGCGAGCTCGGGATAGTCTTCCCCCCGGGACCGAAACTGGTGGTGGAGCGGAGCTTGGAGAGGAAGAGCACAAGGGATCCTGGAGGACGACCCTCATGGTGAAGGTGGAGAAGGGGAGGAGGTGGGTCGAAGCACGGCTGACGAGCAGGAAGACCTCAGGGTAGCTCGGACTTTTGAAGGCGTCTTTGGACGACGATTGGCTGGAGCGGCGTGAAGCTCCGGTCTGGATTGGCTGCGGTCGGGCGTAGTGATTAGATGATGTGGTGAAGCTGGTCGAGTCTCCCAGTTTGAATTTTCGCCAAGGCTCCATTTCAATCTGGAGAGACTCACACAGAGAAGAAAATAGCAGTTAAAAAGATTTAATGGTACAATTTCTTTGGCGCTCGGACCCGGCAGAAGACCGTGAGCCGAGGATCGCCGTGAGCAGGCGGTCTGCTCGGCGAGCTCGGCATAGTCTTCCCCCCAAAAGAGGGAGCCGGGCCGAGGCCTGGCTGGCCTGCAGTCGGATGACTGATAGGCGCACCACGTTGGTTGGGGCCTGCAGTCTGACGAGACTGATAGGCGTCGGATGGGCCTGCAGTCTGACAAGACTGATAGGCGTCGGATGGGCCTGCAGTCTGACAAGACCGATAGGCGTCGGTTGGGCCTGCAGTCTGACAAGACCGATAGGCGTCGGATGGGCCTGCAGTCTGACAAGACCGATAGGCGTCGGATGGGCCTGCAGTCTGACAAGACCGATAGGCGTCGGATGGGCCTGCAGTCTGACAAGACCGATAGGCGTCGGATGGGCCTGCAGTCTGACAAGACTGATAGGCGTCGGTTGGGCCTGCAGTCTGACAAGACTGATAGGCGTCGGTTGGGCCTGCAGTCTGACAAGACCGATAGGCGTCGGATGGGCCTGCAGTCTGACAAGACTGATAGGCGTCGGTTGGGCCTGCAGTCTGACAAGACTGATAGGCGTCGGTTGGGCCTGCAGCTTGGGAGACTGATAGGCGTCGGTTGGGCCTGCAGTCTGACAAGACTGATAGGCGTCGGTTGGGCCTGCAGTCTGACAAGACTGATAGGCGTCGGTTGGGGCCTGCAGCTCGGCGAGACTGATAGGCGTCGGTTGGGGCCTGCAGCTCGGCGAGACTGATAGGCGTCGGTTGGGCCTGCAGTCTGACAAGACTGATAGGCGTCGGTTGGGGCCTGCAGTCTGACAAGACTGATAGGCATCGGTCGGGGCCTGCAGTCGACGGGACTGATAGGCGACGGTAGGGCCTGCAGCTTGGCGAGACTGATAGGCGTCGGTTGGGCCTGCAATCTGACAGGACTGATAGGCGTCGGTAGGGCCTGCAGTCTGACAAGATTGATAGGCGTCGGTAGGACCTGCAGTCTGCCGAAACTGATAGGCGTCGGTCGGGCCTGCAGCCTGACGAGACTGATAGGCGTGGGTCGGGGCCTGCAGTCTGCCGAACTGATAGGCGATAGGGCCCGCACGCTGGCGGGACTGATGGCGAAGCAGCGTGATGGACTGCGAGGCCAAGCCGGCAGGGCTGAGGGCCTGTTGGGCCCTGCTAGCTTCCCCAGGTTTGAAATAAATGTTAGAGGTGACTGTAGCGGCCTCTCGGAATGGACAGCCAGATGCAGGGAGTTCCGAACGGGTGCAGTTTAATCTTGACCTTTCTTGTCAGACACCGTGAAAACTGTAGCATAAATAAAGGATACATAATGTATAAATAAACATAAAATTTCACAAAACACAATTGCGCTCATTCCTACCTCATTCTGCTTTCCAAGAGCGCTATTTTACAAATTTTCTTTTTCTTCAGGCTCTAACGCTGACTCTGCGTGGTTAGCGAAACAGGAAGTGGCTAACACAAAATACGCAAAGAAGAAATCTACCGCTCTTCAAAATAAAGCACAAATCAACCACTAAGTGTCACTGTGGGACCAATGAACAAAAAGAAGAATTTCACCATTTAGTAGCTATTTACGGTGACTAGGGCTCCACCACCAGTAATTTGGAGCGATGCTCACCTGCAGACATTGCATGTGGAGCTTCGAGCACAGCTGAAAGATTTGGTAGGATATAGGATGAGAAGGCCGGGGATGACCAGCGGCCGAGCTGAAGGAGAGAAGCTGAAGGGACGCCTGACGATGGTGATGTGGCAATGCCTATTCTAAAAGAATGGCACGAGAAGTGGCAAGGGGGGGGGGGGTTGGATGGACTTTTGAAGGTGTCTTTGGACGACGATTGGCTGGAGCGGCGTGAAGCTCCGGTCCGGATTGGCTGCGGTCGGGCGTAGTGATTAGATGATGTGGTGAAGCTGGTCGAGTCTCCCAGTTTGAATTTTCGCCAAGGCTCCATGTTGGAATCACTCTTGGGCCTAAAAAAAATTATTTTATTTTACTTTTTATAAAACTTTAAAAACCAAAATCACAAAGCTTTAATATTTGTATTTTCATGTACAACAACAAAGTAGGAATTGAGTTGCTTGATTTCTTTTTTTTTTTTTACATTGAAATCATTCCACGTCCAACAGCTCAAAAAGGTTTATAAAAAGAAAGGTAACAATTTAGACCAGATTTTGTTTCACTCTTAAAAAAAAGAAAAAAGCAAGTATTTAATTGATTAATGACTGAAAAACTGCTATTGCAGCATCACACTTTTACTGCATAGTGACTTTTACTAAGGAATAAAAGTCACTATGCAGTTGTGGTCGTATTTATATTGAAATCAAAAAGAAGGGAAAAAAAATTGTGGTTACTTGTTACTTGTGGTTACTTTTAATTTATCAGAAATAATTTTGCCCTCGTCATAAATAAAATGTCTCCATCTGCATCCATCAACTACGGATTTGACAAGCCAAATCTGTGTCGTTTTTTAGCTGCAGCCCATGGTATCTTTTAATTTTATTGTTGTGCACCCCCCCAAAAAAACCCTTGAATTTTTAGCTCAAACTATATAATTTCTCTTAAAGTATGCAAACCAAACAATGTAAAGTGTGACCAGTTGGTAATGTGCATTTCAGAGAGCTTTGCTATTGTCCTCTTATGCCTCCCTGCTGTACAGTCTCAATCAGCATGCTCCTCTGCTGCTGTGTCTCTGGTTGACCACAATTGACCTCATCATTTCCTCAATCCCAAGTGAACAGGAATAGCCTATTAACTTTTGAGGGCTGCCAATCTAAAGATAGAATGGCTTCTGAAAGGGGGGCATGCATTGTAGGTATACAACACTACAGAAAGTATGACCATGATAACAGCACACACATACAACTTGCACTGTCGAATCTCTTCCCTTTAGGAAATTGTCAAACTTCCTCTCCTGGGGAGCACAAAATGGGCATTAAACATCAGTCTCCTCTCGCCGAAAACGGTTTGCTTTCCTCCCTGTGGAGCTTATAGACAAGTCGCGTATCTCAAAAAGAAATGGCGCTGCTGTGCTGGTCAGGGAGATCTTGCAACTCACATTTAATTCACAGTCATTTACACACTTACTTAATCTGTTGTTAATTTCAATGGCAAAAATGGCACAAGTATGTGGAGTTGATTTTTATCTATTTTTTACTGTATGGTGAAAAAACACCAGTCTTTTCAAGATAGTCCAAGCAAAGGCAGCACCATAATTAATGATTTTTTAGCTTACAGCTAATGAAAACAGATAGACCAATAAAAAATACTTTAAAACAGAAATGTTGGATTAATGAAAAGTATGCTTAATACCTATGTAAAGGTTTTTATTTTCATAAGGCATTTTTAATATAACTGTTCAGAAAGCATGTTCTAATTTATGGAATATGAATGCAGTTGAAACATTTTGAAAATTATATCGCAGTACTTTAATCATAAGCCGTCTTAAGCTAAAGAATATGTAGAATAAGTAATTCCATAATCCTACTTTTAAAATGATCCAGCCATATTCTAGGAAGCTGCCATTTTCATGTCTGGACTGAAGTTCAACTCTGCCACCATCACAACATGTGAACATATATGTCTTTTCTTTCCCTCACACTGACAGAGGAATCCTTAGTAAAAACCAAAGTCTAACACTGTTTTTTTGTGACACTCAATAGCTGCTTTTCCATTAACCATAAAATTGCGCAAATTGAAATTACTTAGCCTAATGGAAACACGACAATTTTGACAAAAAAATCAAAGTATATATATTTTTGATAAGAAGTTGCTAAACTAGCTTTCCAGTGAACAGTAACACTGTAAAAACCATCTCCTTCCAGCACAATTCTGCTCGATTTTTATCTCCTTTCAGTGCTCCGTCTGGGATTTGTCCCATTGAGCTCGATTCCTCCAGTTGAATTTCAGCCGGTCCAATCAGCAAACAAGGAGAAGTTGTGAACGATTGACATCGATTTTCCGCACCGTTTTATAGTCTGTATAGGATTGTAGTTTAGCTGTGACAGCGGATGAAGTGAACAAAGTCACTCAGTTTGTGTTGGTCATGCCTCCAAATATAGAACAATTAAAAGTCACAGAAAAAGGAAAAAGGTTTTTGTTGTTTTTTTTGCTGGCAAAGATGTCATGGCTATTCTCCCACAGGTCTCGTATGGCACACCCAATTTCTGGAAAGCTTTGTCGAGCTGGCATGGTACATGAGTCATGGTCAAACGTCAGTGATTGGGTTCCAGACTTTCTGTACGAAGCAAAGCGTAGAAAAAGGCGGCAGTTTTTATGAGGCCACTTCCAGCAGATTATGCCAGGTTAAGGCCAAATCTCTTTCCTCTGATGGTGACAGCCTGTGAGTATTTTTGTATCTACATGGATTATAGAAAACATACAATAATGTTAGTGTGGTGCACTCAGTTGTAGCTCTTTAATATGTTTAAAGTTTGATAAACTCCAAATGAAAAAAAAAGAAGAAAGGTTCGAATCCATCTTAAAACAAGTTAATCAACTGAGGAAATTAATATGATATCCATCCTCATTTTGCGTGTAGATAAACTTCTGACCCTGACTGTAGTTTAATACTCCAGTGCGGCATTTAAGCAAAGGCTACTTTGCCCTTAAACACAATTCGTATATGATACAACTTCTAATCTCTTTTCATCATATTAGTGATTTAGCAAAACAGGATCCTGCTTCGTGCTGAGACGCACTAAGAATCACATCTTTAATGAAACTTGAATATCCGGTCATAATGCAGATAATATTCAGAACAAAGAAAGAGGTCAGGAGTTCGACACTGAATATTAATGATTCTTTTGAGTTATTAGCAAAGATGGCTTGAAACCAAGCATCCGGAAGAGCAGTCCTTGTTGCACAAGGCAGACTGAAGAGTGCTTTGTGTGAAGAATCTGCCAGAATGTATGGCCACTGGTGAACAGCAAGAAAAGACATAAAAAGGAGCAAGACGTACTGAAAGAAAAAAAAAAAATCCTACATGTATCAACCAATTAACTAGTTTTATAATGTCACTTGCTGCAGTTTGAGTTCATTTAATTGGAGTTGATGTCCAAATTAATTGCAGGGAAGCCGATAACATTAACCATTTCTGGCCTTCAAAAGAGGAATTGTTTAAAATGTCTGAGCAATAAAAAAAAAAAGGTTTGATTCCTTATCAAGATGTGAGACTCATAGCTGCAAATAATCCATTGTGCGGTGATGAAAGCGCGGCTAAAGCTGCGGACTTAAGAAATGGGTGAGAAAGTGGTTTTGAAATGGAATGGAATCTTTAATTAGGGGATTTTATATCAAAATCATTTTAATTGTGCCCGGGGGAATGTAATTGTTACATTGAGATGAACTCTACAACGTGCTCATCATCTTTTATGCCTTGAAAAGTAGTTGAAGTGTTTCTTTTGCTTACTTGAAGTGACCTAATTATTTTTGCCCGAGTCACAGACATCAGGTATTTTTTAAAGGTTTTAACTATAAATTCTTATTTTTTTCTCTTCTCATTTATTTATTTTTTGTCTATAGGCTTCCTACCAAAGCCCCCACAAATTCTCTGAACATAGTGAGATTATTTTTACTTCGTCTCCCACAAACAATTGCGAAAAAGTCAGCTAAAAGGCAAGTCCAAGACGTTGACGTGTTTTTCCTACCGGGGGCATTGGCAATGACAAATGGAAGACTGGCAAGCACAGGTAAGTATGGCATATTTTGACAAGCCCTCCATGTCCTTTAACTTATTTCATGGTGTTTCTGCCTGCAGCAGACAGGTGCATGACCCTGACAGAACGAGAGCAACAAACTGAATTGGTCTCTCAGGTGGTACTGCCGGATCTGCTAGCTTTTGTCACCCTGAAGTCTTAAAGGTACAGCAGCTATTGTCCGTTAATATGATGAAAGGATTAAAAAAAATTTTTGTAGTTGTCTGGAGTGTATTTTATTAGTCATTTATCTGCAGTAGTTGATCATTAGTCTAAGTTTAGAGAACCAACAAAAATATTTTCTAGGAGTCAAGCAGTAAATCGTGACAGCACAAATGCAGACAAGCTACTAAAGCACAAAAAGTTATGATTTCTATGCATTTGACCCAGATTTTATATGACGAGCGTAGAAAAAAAGAGTGCAGTATTAGTACGCAGTAGCAATTCTTGAGACCTTTGCGCATTCAGAAAATAGAAACCGATATCTTATGATAAAATATGAAATTTGAGCAAGTGTGCCAATGGAAATTAAGGCCAACAGCCATGGTACTGAAATAAAGAGATATTTCTCAATAAATGAGACCTGATTTAAATTTTTGTGAAAAAGTTTTAACTCTTTCAACAATGCCACAGCTCTGTTGTCACTATTTAGTCACTTGCCTAAAACCAATATTTGTCATTCGAGTTTCTGATACGTTCCTGTAGCCAATAAATGTTGGCTAGTGCACTTTAGATATCAAAACTTCTATATCTATAGATATGTTGCAACAGGAGCACGAGACAAATGACCAAATGAGCCAACAGTGATATCATATTAAACCTTACATCATATGCTTTCTAGACATACCCGGTTTGTCAAAGTTTTGGGGGGGTTTTTCCTCGTTTTTTTGTAAATCATAAAATTATCAAAACCTCCGAACAGATTGTCAAATAGCGAATGAATTATACAAAATAAACCTGACAACTTAGGTATGAAAATAAGGATTAATTTGTGAGCTTTAATATTATATTGGTACCAAACCTGTAGAATCAGTGTGCGTGACGCCCCACGCATATCAACACACGAACGGACCTCGCCCGAGTCGCCCCTTCTAGCTTCTGTAAGCTAAATGTGGCTACGTAGTGAAGCTAGCTAAAAATGAATAACCGGAGTTTTAAGCCTCCCGCGGTTCTAAAAGCGGTGGAGTGACGCCCTCCTGAGCTTTTTACCGTGTGCACGGTTCTAGCGAGGACGCCGGTTTAACAGATTGTTTGTGATTTTCCAAACTGAAAAGCGGACGGATCATCCCGCTGGCTGAACATGACATCTACCGAGCTTCTCCTGAACCCCGCGCTAAGACTGCAGGAGAGTTAAACAGTTAAATCTAGTCGAAACTTTTACAAAAGAGGAGAAATGAAGCAAACAAGGTCGCTTCACCTCCTCACCTGAACATGGGGTTGTCCATCCTCCTCCTCCTGGTATGTTTTGCACTGGTATGTTTTGCTTCCCTGTCATTATTATTTAGTATAATAATTAAAAAAAAGTACATTAGACCCGCTGTTTATATGGGCCACGGGAATTATGCACGACTACCTGTATATGTGCGGTTTAGGTTTCTGCAACTAGCAAGATGTGGTTAGCAGATGTTTCTGATATGCTGGCATGGGCAACCGCCCAGGGCATCATCATGTGGGTGGCGGCATGATGAAGTGACTGTATCTATACCAAAATAATATATTCTGGATACTTTTTATGAAAAACTGTACTTTCTTTGGTACTTTTTCAGATGGTGGGTAGTAGGGAATTTTTCATATAAAAAAAATAAATAAAAAAGTTTCTCCTGTGGAAAAAAAAAAGTAGCTTCACAGACAGTTCCCCTGATTCAATCATGCAAATCAATAAAGGCTTTTGCTCCTGAGCAGCTCATTCACAATGAATCAAAAATGTAATCCTCATGTAATTATTACTGATGTCAAAACGCAACAAATGGTTCTGTGGGAAGCATCGCTGCGGCTGACCTGTGAATTACTCATGGCAGGGTCAACAACCCTCATTTGCATGGCTACTGTTCCTACTGGCAGGGGCTGCCCTATCAGGGCGGTGGGGATGGGAGCTTTTTTTCCCTGTTTATGACAGTCATTCATCTTGCTGACACCTGTCAGAACCCCGCTGACCCACAGATCTCCAAAGGCTTTAATGAGCCAATCGGTAACGTAGCCAAAGTTCTCGCAAAGGTTGTTTTTAGATGGCCCATCGCTGACCCTGTGACCCCGTTAGATCCTTTTCCACGGCAGTAATCAAAGAAGCTCCCACCCTGTGAAAAGTAACGTCAGCCTTTTAATAAATAAAAATAAAAAAATAAAAAACGCCTTGATGTGTGACTCTATAGAAACAGGAAAAAAATGGCTGTAAAACCTTGTCAGAGGCCATGCGGCGTGTCACGGTTCACCCTTTATTGTGGCAAACACCCTTTCGCTTGTTGTCTTTTTGTTGCTCCTATCGTGATGAAATCTTTGAGAGGTGCACAAAATTCTGTCATCTATTTCAGCCCCGGCCAAAGAGATTCAGAGAACTGAAAGCTTACTTTAAAGCTCCGGGGCTAGAGTCATTTCTGAACAGCAATTTCTCCCCCTTTTTTCTCCGCCATAACCACTCTGTCAGTTTTCTGAAAAATACTCGGCAGGGGATTGCCAGCTATAAAGTGCACATTAAAGAGATCTATCAGAGTCAGATCATTGGCCGGGACCTGCACTCTTGTCCAATAATACAGTCTGCCTTCTCCAATTTCACATGACAGACAGGGATATGGGGACAATAAACACATATCACTTCCTCTCACGTACGCTCTGGCTGGCTCTCAGACCAGTCTTTCCTCTGGTTATGGTTTGATTATCAAATCTCCATTTCACACTAAGCACTGGCTATTTTCAATTTACTGTTATTCCTATGTTGGCTTAAAAACAAAGTGTTGATAGTTTGTTATACTCAATTATTTTATTACTACAGCCTCTAGAACCTCACTTCTGGGCATACTCTATTTTGTTGTTGTTTTGTTTTTTAGAAGACATTGAAGCTGTTTTGGAGGCCCAGAAAGATGGATGGAGCTAAATACACGGAAGGTATCTAAGAACCTTCCCTGTAGAGAATGCAAAAGACTTGAGATTTTGAAACATTCGAAAGGAAGTGTCGTTTGGGGTGCTGAAATACTTCTTGATATGCTGTTTGTTGGTGTTTGCAAAGCACCTAATCCAGTGGCACCATAAACGTTTCTTGCCACTGTTAGCTTCTGCAGTGGTGGACAGACGGTTTCTACTGTGCGTATTAATGCATATCAATACTAGATATATTTGGTGTTTGAACCAATAAAGGTGGGTAGATGCAAGTACTTCAGCTATTTGTGGTCAGCTGTGGTGACCAACTACCATAAATACCAATCAATTGTGTTTTGCAAAGATGAACTAGCGAAATCTAATTGGGATTATTGATTTAGGGGAGTTAAATAGCTGTCAGGTTAATTGGTCTCTCTAAATTCTCCCTAGGTGTGAGTGTGTGCGTGGTTGTGTGTCCTGTCTGTCTCTGTGTTGCCCTGCGACAGACTGGTGACCTGTCCAGGGTGACCCCCGCCTGTTGCCTGAAACGTTAGCTGATGATAGACACCAGCACCTCCCGACCCCACTAGGGACAAAGGGTGTAAGAAGATGGATGGATGTGAGTGAAATACAACTTAAATACAGCATCCACATATATGTTGGAACTGCACCAGAGTTCATTTACACCAGACAGAAACCTAGGTTTTTAGGCTAATCAGAGTTCACTTTCTTGGTCCGCATCAGAGTTTGATTGCGCAGTCACAACTCCCCAAACAGGCCGGACTTTCCAGACAAACAGTTTGATTAAAGCAGACTAAACGCCAAATACCATCAGAAGTTCCAGAAACACTTCAATGCTGGATGGGTATGTTAGCATTTTATACCAACCACAAACGGTTGAACAACCTAAAGGATTTGTTGTGGAGTTCAGATGCTTATTTATTCAATAATCTAGAATCAAAACCGTTTTTTTAATTTCAAATGTTGCTTATTTTTGTCAATATATTGTTTCAATAAAAAATGCGATTACATGGAAAAAAATTTTAGTCAAGACCCACCACTTGTTAAAACATTGCATTTTATATCCCCAACATTGCAAACAGCATACTTTATACTTGACGTAATATGTTTTTCTTTAACAGCAGCTTCCTTCTTTGACGTTTTCCATACAGGCGAGATGTTTATAAGTGTTGTTCTGTCAACAGATTCCTTCATCTCAGCTTTACATCTCTGCAGCTCCTCCAGGGAAAGCAAAGCAAGCCATGTGAATACCTTTCTTCTTTCCTAGAAGCCAGGTTAAGGGGCACCCTCCTACTTTAAGAGTTGACGCCACTGTTTCAGGTTTTAGGTTGTCATGGCTAGGCGCGCTGAAAGCAGCGGAGCAGAGCAAGGTCGGGAACTTCCTCTCCATCTCTCCGCTCAGCGCCTCGAGTCGTAGGAAGATTTGTTGGGATGGTGGGGGTAAAAAGTGAGGTAAAATGTCAAGAACGGAGCGATTGCTCGGGAAAGGGAGATATTAATTAACTCTCTCCGGTGGAGCTCTCATGCCACCTCCCCTCACGCCGCGTGAGCCCGTATGAATCTTTCATCTCGTCCTCCTCGCCGCGTCTCTGAGGACGTGGCTCCAATTGCGAAGCCAGCCAAAAGGATAGGCACATACAACAAATGCAAAGGTCAAAAAATAAACAGTGTGGCTATGAATGACAGTCTCTCTCTAAGGGAGGCAGACTAACAGCACACCGGCTCTTGCTGGGCTAAAACACTCACAAGTAGGACAGAAATGACATCTACAGGAATGCTGTACAGATACTGAGAATGAAGGCCTCCATGTACAACACAAGTTGTCTTGGTGTTGAATCTATACCCATTATAAATGTAAATAATAATTTTTTTTTTGTTCAACATAATTTCTAAGATGCTAATCTAAATCCTGGTAATTGTGCCTGTACTACCACCACTAAATCGTCATGACCTTTAAATATGGACTTTATCCGCTTGCAAATAGAATGAATGTAACCGTGTTTCTCATTGCAGTCATTTTTTTGTGTTCATTAATTAAACATTGAATAAAAAGTCAGTTTCCAAGGAAACTGAACATTCCTCATCTGAGAGTCTCTGCACCAACAACCACAATGATCCCCATGGTGCTGAGCAATAAATATCAGCAATTATCAATAATATTAATAATTGTATTTGATTGGATGCGTAGGCTGAATCGATTATCACTGCGCAGTGCAGTGCTGATGGAGTGGCTCGCGTTGGCTCTGGGAATGTTACTCTGACTGGCCTGTAAGGGCTTTTATTTTACTACTATGCAAAGCAAAACAACTCCAAATGGTGAAAATCCGTCAAAATGACTAAATGTATTCAGTCATATTGTAATTTTATGTAAGATCACGAAGCAGGGTGATCATTTTAAACCCTAGTGTTGTATATGATTAACGTTAAATGATTTGAGTGCAGTTTCGGAGCCTTTCAAATGTATTCAAAGCCCTTGAATTGTTCCTCATGTTGCATCTTTAACTTTTAGTGTATATTATTGGACTTTATCTGGCAGATCAACACAAAGTGGTCATAGCAGTGATGGGGAAGCAAAATTTACACTTTTTTTTGTCTTCATTGTGTCTTTGACCAAAAAGCCAAAACTTTGTCATTTTGTCATTGGGGTGATCTGGGGTCTTCTCACAAGTTTCTATCTAAATGTTTGACAAAAGAGTTTAGTCTGACCAATATTTTACGAAAGAAATGGAAATTTCAGACTTTTAAAAAGTCAAACAATTTTGACTTGAAAGTTTGAGATTATTGTCAAGCAGGTTTTTGTAGCAAATGTTTAAGTTTCAGAAATTTCCAAGTTTTTTCTAGAAAATGTCTGAGAATAATCTCAAAATTTCTGAGATTTTTTTTCTCGCTGATTTTTTTAGTTTTCAAGCTCAGAAATGTCCAAGAGTGGCAAAATATTAATGGCATAATATGAAGAAGCATATTTTCACATTTTTGAAAAGTAAAGAAAGAATTTTGATACATTTATTGATTATAAACCTGTTGCAACGTGATGTCACGAATGCAAGATCCCGCCACCAGCTCTCTGGTGAGGGGCAAAAATCTGATCACCAATGATGACTACTTTTGGATTTAGCTGTAAAATTGTCAATATAACACTAAATCTTAAATGTATGTGTGATATATAAAAGAAAAAAGGACATGATGCTTTGCTTCTAATTGTCAACACTATGACGGAGAGGGTCAGTTATGCTAGCTTGACTTTGACAACCGCAACATGTAGATGTGCTGCAGAATTCAGTGTGTTTTGGTACAGCTAAAAAAAATAAAATAAAAAAGGATACGTCATCCATAGAGCAGATGTTTAAATTAGCTAATCTACCACAGCAACCACATATTAATAATCAAATTCATAATTGCTAAATGAACATTAAGCCTGAAAACATAATACTATAAGGGACAATGTTCTGGTTTTTTGTGTGTGAAATATTTGCGTGTTTTTTGGTGTTGAATCCTGATACATTCGTGGTGGTGATGTCAGTCAGTTGCCATGTCAACGAGTCCGTATATAGGAGCTGACGAGGCAAGAAAAATAGGAAACATGGGTGGTTTTGAATTATTCTCCAACAGTTTTTTCTGCATCATTTTTCCCTTTGCTGCGGCGCACTGCACTTAATTAATAATACCGACATCTCCAGGTTTCATTTTGTTAATGGGATTGTTCAAGAATAGTCTTTTTTCCTTCCAATATTATGCGCATCACCAACATTTCCTGCAACATGCCTATATGAAGCGTAAAAATATCGTAAAATATCTCAGTAAAAATATTGTAAAATAACTCTAGAGTATGCCATAAATATCTCTGTTTACATGACTCTCTTTTTAAGCTCCAAACTTTGAGAAGCTGTCTCATGTCAGACTTCGCTAGCAGGCTTGCCTGTTCCAGTTCTGGAACATGATGAGAACCAGGAGCTTTCAGGGCAGATGGAGGCCCACGGTGATGAACGTCTCTCTCGGGACGGATCATAAGCAGCCTCCTGCTGAGCACACAGATCAAAGCCAACCCAATTACAAGCATACCTACACCTCTGTCTTCTTGCTGTGCTCCGGCTGCAGCGAGCTTCAGTTTTCCGGCTGGCTGGTCAGTCCCAGACATGTAAGTCACGTTTCTCATTCTCTAAGTGTGTCAGAATTCCACAGAGACTGCATCATTTATGTGTTTGGTATTTAGCAAGCCCATGTCTGTACAGTCAAGTTCCCATGGAGAAAATAACCCTCCCTCATATTAATAGAGGGGGTCAAAATCATTGACCTGAATTTATTTGGCTTCAGAACCACTGGCATGATGGGACATTTATCGCTGCTGTTGCTCTGTGGCAATTTGAGTCCTGACTGGGACAGCTCTGTGTGGAGTTCACATGTTTGCTCTGTAAATATGGGATTTCAGGTGTTCCTCCTTCATCCCAGCACACTGTGCTGGCCACGTTCACGTCTTCCTTAAGGGTGTCTGCTTGTTTGTACTTTGTCTAAACCTGGATCTGCCCGTCACTTAAGGCCAGACCATAGGACTGAAAAATATATAACGACATAAGGGTTTCATATCAGTCGATATGAATCATTACTGATTCATTTTTTGTTTTAAATATCTGGAATACTTAATCTTGTGACATGACCTTTCCTGTTTTATCCACAGTTTTCACTCAATGTCTTATTTTTTTTTTATTTTTCTGCAGTCATGAGGCACAGGAGTAAAACCTGAAACTCCTGCTGCGCAAGTTACCAAAGAGGTTATTGCTAGGTAACCAAAGAGGGAGCGAGTTAGTTGATGCCACCAACGTTATTTAGCTAGCCATGAGAGGTGGAGCGGCTAATGCTTGTCCTCTGCCTTCATCTCCCAGAATGCTACGCAGTTCTGGATCAGAGTTCAGTGAAATTATTTAAAATTCTGTCAGGCATAATGATATTGATCACTGGTCTATCACTTATTGATTTATTGCCCACTCCACTTGTTGACTGGTAATGACTGATTATAGAAAATTAGTGGATAGATGGATGGAAATGAGGTAATATGTTTACAAAAGAATAATAGTAATTTACATACACAAATCAAAGTTTGTCATTTTATAGGGTGTAATAAGATATCTGGATTTAACTGTAATGTACCAAAAGAAATAAACCGATTATAATTTCCATTGTTAAAAAAAATGGAAGTAGTAAGAACTGGAATGGGACTGAGAAGGTAAGAAACCAGACTGCAAACTCCAAACAGATCCTCAGCCTGCTAGCTTTTCACAAAAGCAGTCATGTATTAAAACAGACTGAGCCTTTCAGTGCTGAGTATATTGGAGTGAGCCTTGTCCATAAAGGTCAAGAGCTTCACTGAAATCTACTGAGGTGCCACGAAGGTATCCATCAAACGAGACATGGATGTGATGTGCGTGCTTAATGAAGACCCATAAGTCGTCGTGGTGTTTCGCACGGCTCCGAGTGTTTATGGATTGCGGCTGAATGACATTCCTTCAGGACGTGTGTGTTCTCAAGGGAATTTGGAGGTGCATTTCTGCTTTATGCAATGACAAACATGCCTCTAAAAGCATTTTCTGATGACCAGACATACAGAAGACCTGGTTTGCAGGTCGCATTGATAGCAAAATGTGACCAAAATACGTCAAATGGGTTTGCCTGTTTCTGGTATAGGTTAGGCATCAGGTAGCTCCTCCATCTTTGAAAATTTAACCTCAAACATGCATCTCTTCTACACTTCAAATTCCAGTCAGTATTATAACCCTTGCAGAAGAGGACAGCTTAGTAAGTCTGTGGAAGATTTGTTTCAATGATGCTACATATTAGAAATAAAGTAACTCTGCACACGCTGACAGATTTTCAAGTCACATTTGTTCTGTTTTACAGCACAGAGATCTTCAAGAAAGGCATTTATGGCCACAGTTTCCACCCAACAGAATAATCGTGTTTTACACAGCTTTCTATTGGTCTGTTGGAAAAAGGAAGCAAAAACAAAACCTCAACTACAAAAATTAAAAAACTTAACCTAGTGTTGCACCAGAGTGTAGCGTTTGTCACTACTTAAAACAAGCTCCTTTGAAAACCAAGATTAGATCCAGATGCCCTGATTTTCCCCTACTGCAAAATAAATAAATATCTTAGGTTCATTGAATATTCCAAACAAGACCGGGGCATTTTAGAGCCCTCAGGCCACATCCGGCCCTTACAATATCCCTGCATTGGTTTGAAGCGATGCAGTGTTAGCTCCAGCATTGAGAGGATTTTGTCTTTCATTTTGTAACAAGTGTTTTTGCAGTTTTACCCCAACCCACTCCTTGTTCTTCAGCCATTGCTTATCAGCTTAATCTTCATTACAGTTAGGTGTTTGCACAGGTTATGAAGATAAATTGTTCACATATAATTAAGTTATTTTTTTGTGAAGGCTCTTGATTTCCTTGTTCCTTGGTTTCAGTTTACATTTTCATTCGGATAGGTCTGTGTTAGACCCAGGAAAGTAAGATAAGGAATGTTTAAAACCACAGTCAGCACTTTTGTACATTTATCATTTATGTGATCAAGTGAGTTATTAAGACTTTAACTTTACTTTAACTCTTTATTCATTGGATTCACAGTTAATCTGTTTACAAAGAACAGATTGTTCTCAGAGATTGCAGCTTTAAACTAACAAACTAAAATGCATGATTGTGGGCATTTCTCACTAATTAATTGTATTTCAGAGTTTAGTTACAGAGGCCGCCCGGGAGTCGTTACTTTGAAGCTGCAACATGTGGAAAGGTTATTACGATGCAGCGACAGCTAACTACCCCTGAGCATACCCAGTTAATAAATCAAACTCACCCTTTAACAAGAGAACATATGCGTCTGCGTAAGACCTGCGGGCTGCGACTGACTGACCGTGAATGTTTTCTTGATAAGTAAAGAGACAAATTCTTGACAAATGCTTTACACTGGAACATACGGTTCATAAACTGTACACTGTTATATAGCCGCCAGGTCATAATATGTCGAATGTCAGAACAGTAACTTAGTATGTAACATTTTTTAAAAAAATTGTCACATTTGTCCAAACTGTCACTATGTTATGACAGAATGACATGAAACGGATAATAAAGAGAGAGAAAAAAAGTCTAGAGAAATACACTGAATGTCTGAAACAACCAATCAGAGCCAGGAGGAGGGTCTTAGCGCTGTCAATCACCCTCCCCGCTACCGCTAGCTCTCCACAGTGGAGCCTGTCATGAATGGTGAGACTAGTTAGCATGGCCTCAGATGACGGCTGGTAAACAATTTTCCTATAACGGTAAGTTGTTTCTCCACCATTAGCACATTGAGCAGAGCATACACATACCAGGAGGAAGCGCTAAGACCCTCCTCCTGGCTCTGATTGGTTGTTTTTGACTGTGTCCTTTACAGATGGCAATAGTAGCACTAAGTAGCTGGTGCTTAGTGAAAAGATTGAGATGTTGATCTTTTCACAACATCATAATGTGGCTCTTTGGAAAGGTTGTCCACGCCTGTTCTAAACTAATCAAACTAATTATTAATTATTAGCGTGTACTGCAGTGTTTGCTTGAATGCTACGCCGACAGTTGTGACCAGATAGATAACCTGATCAGTGCAACTTCACAAAGTTAAAGTGAAACATGACATTTTATTATAATTTAGTCAGTAATTTTTATGGTGTTTATGCTTTTCCTCTGCTTTTTGCACAGTTAAAGTCTCAGATAAGGCTTTTTTTTCTCTATCACCTCAAGGTCACAATATTTCCTTGCTTGCATTATCACTCAATGGTCAGACCTGGGGTTATCTTTTGCATCTTAATCTACAAATTACATTGTCAGAACAATAATTAAAAAAAACAAAAGTAGCCTACTGATTGGAAAGTTCCCCCACAGTCATTGTTAAACATAGCTGGAGCACAGCAGTGGGCAGGATTGTACTTTTTCTTGTCTCTTGTATGAACCAGTTTCCACCTCCAGAGTTTCCACCGTCCGCTGACCTTTTCAGACAAAATGGATCCCAAATCCTACCGGACCAGACTGCAAGGACTTATCTTGTGCGGGTGGCATTAGGAGAGGTTTTAACCAACACACAATGACCAATTATTATGCGTTTACGTCCCCGAGCTCCTTTTATGCAGTAAAAATATATATCTTAAACTGAGGTATGAACTTTAAAGAGCTAATAAAAAAGTTACTTTTTTTGTGGCTGTCCTCTGGAGACGCACAAAAACGTTGGGGACTCACCGAGTTATCGGAACAGTGTAAATGTACTTTGAGTCCACAAGCACTTAATATCAGCCATTCAGGTGGATCATTTTGCTTATGTATTTTTTAAATTACTTAAAGAGCCTCCTCTCGCAGGGGGGAAAAAAATATATAAAAATGCCAAAGTAGTTCTTTGGTCGTCCTTTCAGATAAGGTGCTGTGCATACTAAAATGGGTTTTTGGGGAATTGCAGACATTTTTTATCTGCTCACACAGTCCATGGAGGATTTGGGCATGAAAAAGCATGCAGCTTTTATGCTTAAAGGGGAGAAAGGAAAAAAAAAAAAAAAAAGAGGATCAATCTAGGCCAATCCTTACAGTGGTTAGTCTTTAAGTCGGAGGTTCCCAATTCTCCCCGTGTCTGTATTCATTTGTCTCCGTGAAACACCATCCCCATTTGGGACTAACTGCAGATGTACTTATTTTGGCACTGTGCCTTCCACTTCATCATGCTGTTAAGAGTCCCAATTCAAATCAACTTGGCTGCGTTATCCCTGGTCTGTTGGTGGCTTTCAGATTAGAAAGCTGGACCGATGAAAATGTCACCAATTACAATCCGCAGACTACCTAGACAGAACCTAACAGGAGGGGGGAAAAAAATAACCTCCTTGTTTTTTTCCTCAGCCTTGTCAATTAAGTCGCCAAATTAATGAGAACTAACCGTCCATGTTGGGTTTGACTTTGAGTATAATTGCAATTACCCTCCAAACTCTAATCAAATGAGAAATGGAAATTTGCACTCGTGTTTGTTCAGTTAGAATCTTGCCGCCATGGAAAGGAAATCTAGGGCACCCTGGATTTGTTGGGGGGTTTCATGTTTATCCAGTAAATATTCATACTGTATCAGCCAGTAAGAGAGCAAGCAAGTATTGGGATGCAATTATAAACCATAATCAGTTTATGGACTGTTAAAAGTGGTATAACAATTTACATTATTTGGAGAGATTCGATCAATATTTCTGATCGTAAATTATGTTTGACTGCATGTCAGCAAATTAGAATCTTATAGAATATCATTGTATGGATTTATTGTACAGAGTGACACAATATTTCAAATAACTATCTTTGTTAAATTTAGTGATTGTTGCTTATAGCCCAAAATTCAGCGTCCCACAAAAAAATAAAAGTACAGTAAGATATTCCATATGCAAATATCAAAGGTATTGGTGCAAAAATGATACATTGTGACAATATTATAGCCTAACACCATCAAAAGGGAAAGCTACTGATTGGACATTTGTCCAGCAGAGAGTGTCATCCTCCAAACGAAAAAAGTTCAAGCAGCTCCAGAACATATTAGTTAGTAGCAGTGTGAGTGGAAGGAAGATGTGTTTGAAACTGGTGCACAAAGAGAAAGAAAGATATTAGCATTATAGAGCCAAACACATTCAATAACTTGTTTCCTATTTTGCCATGTATGTTGCTGCATCTAAAATGTCTTCTGTGGGACTTGCAATGAAGAAATGGAGAGCATTTGTCAAAGTTCTGTCACAGTTTGAGTGTCGTTTTTAAAGGTGTCTCTTGTAGATATGGACTTGGTTTAGGATTGATCGTCATCAAAATTTATAATTTGTTTTTGGTCAAATATATTTGTCTGGCATGTCTTTATTCATAGCAATTTTTTTGTATAACCATGTCCGACAAGATGAAATAAGACGTCACGCATTGAAATGTGATCATATGGGGTTTTACCACGAAACGTTCCAAAATCACACGCGCACATGCGCTTTCACATGTGATTGAAATCATTCACATGTGAAAAGTTGTGTGAACTACATGTGCGGTTTTCATTGGATTTTGTTGCCAGGGTCTGCATAGCTTCGCAGGTATGTTAACATTGGGTTGTTACTGTGAGTAATAACCCAATGTTAAGAGTGGGGTAACTCTTTCATGTGTGTTGTATATTTGATCTCAGAGTTGCAACTCTTATCCTACAAACAAATTTTCAGCCTGGACTTAGCTACAAACATTTACATGCAAACATTTGCATTGGCAATACTGGAGTGTCATTCACTTAAAGCTGAGAATCGACCAGAGCACATAAACAATTGTGGGAAAGGGGAATGAGTTGCAGTACTTCTGGAGTTAAATTCCCTCAATTCAGTCGTTGTAATCTTTCTTTTTATTTTGTATGTTTCAAAGTAAGCCTGAACATGACGGCTTAGCTCCTGCCGCTACTCTGCCTCCATCAGCAGTGTTTCAGTCTGCCTCACTTCTAGTTCGTCCTCATTCACAGGGACCAGACCTAGTTTCTCAGCAGAATGATGTTAATTTCCGATGGCATCGTAAACTCGTGTCTGGCCTCAGCAGCTTTCTTGGGGAAAGGCAGTCAAGTAAACACATAAAAAGTCAATGCTGGCCTTAAACAGCTTTATCAATGTAAGACCAGCTTTCATTACAGGAAGGAAAAGTGACTCCGGGTTTGACTGGCAATGAGATGTTTGGTTTTTTCCATCAATCCCAAATTTGCTGCAGCAGTGTTAACCAAGTGAAGTCCTTAAAATTTCTTTTTAGAGAATTAAAATAAAAAGACTTAACACTTACGGAAATACATTTATGTGTTGTATGTGTATGTATGATAGAATTCTCTTGTTTTTTGTTTTATTGAGGATAATATCCTTAAAGAGTAAACTTAATACAAACTTGTACATATTTTTGTCCATCTTCAATGCTCATGTTCCAACTAATGACATTTAAATATGGAGTGAAATGTGCAAAGAAGCGTAATGCATTCTCATGCATTGGACTTAAGCAGTGTAATAAAATAAATATTTGATCCATTAAATATTCTGTTTTTGCTTTTTTTTGTCGCACTTAAATGATTTTTAATATAAAAAAAATAAACAAATGTAAAGTTTTCAAATGACAAAATTTTTTAAGGGTAAGTAATAGTAAGGCTGGACAATAAATCAATAATATATATTGCCATAGACACGCAATTAATATATATAGATATTATTTATATATATATATATATATAAATATATATATATATATATATATATATATATATATATATATATATATATATATATATATATATTTATATATATATATATATTTATATATATATATATTAGATAGATAGATAGATAGATAGATAGATAGATAGATAGATAGATAGATAGATAGATAGATAGATAGATAGATAATATATCTGACATATCCACCTTATTACAAGCTCCCATGAGGCTTTGCGTGATTTATGGGCGCAAAGTTAATGTGTGATTCGGTTCGGTTCTAGTCCAGTGGGTTGATTCTCCGCATTACGGTCTGGAGCGCAACAGCTGTGGTCATTTGGAGAACCTCGAGGTTCTGGTTGTGATGGACTAAATAATCCCAGATATTTTATTTTGTCTTGTAAAAATTTATTGCTGGCCCAAACATAATTATAAAGACTCAGATCATTAACTTTATTATTTTTTAAATTCAAACGAAAAATAAAATTCACATCACACCAAGGTAATATTATGTAGTTCTGATGTTTTACGCTGCTCAGATCTCTGACCAGCTTCTCTGCTTTTCTCTTCTTTATTACTGTCCGTTCTTCAGAGAAACGAGCTGCTAGCAGCGCCGCTAACTCACGGTCATTCTGTTACAAAACTTAACGCTGTGTTCCTGTCGCTCCCTGTGATTAAACTCACAATTACGATAATCTGTACTGAGCAGATAGCAGACGGTGTGTCCATGAACAAGTTTTACTAAATATTGTATTACAACCGAAAAGAGAGATGTAACTTCTATCATGAATATAGATTAGCAAAAAACCCTACAAATTACATACTGCTACTTCCGGTGGGCGCCGGAAGTAAGACCCATAATGGTTTCCCCAGTAAGCCTCCCAGGAGTAAGGTGGATAGAATATTTACTGAATTCTGATCCAAAGCATTCTGGGAGATGTAGGCAGAGGAAAGGCATTACTTGGCAACAACCTGTAGAGGAACTTGTGCAGCAGCAGTTTCAGGTTTCACCACCGTGACTCATTATTGCTGAAATATAAGAAATCAACGGCGAGGAGTGAAAATTGTGGATAAAACAGGAAAAGCAGCGCCACCTATTTGGCATATTCAGTTATGAATATCAACTGATATGAAACACGTATATGGTGATAAGTTTTTCAACCATTTCATTGAGCCCAAAGTAATCATTTCAGATTTTATTGAAATAGAAATATGTTGTTTTTTTTCATTACCATTTTCTTATTTATGTAGGCTAAATTGACAACCTATTTTTGGACCTTTATTTTTCAATGTACTGTTTGTATTCTCCGGGATACTTTGCCTGTTTGGGGTTACAAAATAACAGGTCAGCATCTATGTAATGTTTTATGTATTAAATTGTAAAACAATGCTTTAGCTACGGTGTGTCAAAACATATAAAAGTGGCAAAAGGTTAACATATTTGGTAATGAAATCTCCACCGTGGAAAGACTTAACTTCTTAGAAACTAACTCCTAGTGGCTGTGAAAGCTGAGGAAACAGAACATTTTGACAAGTAAGAATCCAATCTGGCACATGACTGAGGTCTGTCCATTCTGGTGCATCCTGCATTGGCCCTTTACTGACAGAATAGGGAAGTGCCCAGTCCCATCATAACACATATCATCCAGGGGCCTTGAGACTTTTGGATGCTTGATGGGTTTTCTGATCCTGGGGAGGTGCTTTTCCAGATAGACGAGTCCTCTGGAAACACCTAATCTGAAATCTTTCAGACGTTGGTGTTTCTTATTGAGTGCCGCTGCATCATAGTGATGGAGACAGCATTGTCAACTATTTGCCAAAGTATGGTCAGGTACCAGCGGTGTGACTTTGCTGGGGTGTGATATAGAGGAATTAATCATGTCTGCCATATCTACTACTACCATGTGAGTGCTATACTCTGACAATCTTTGGGCAAGGCACCAGGATCTTTTTAAAAAAAATTATTTCTTAGAGAAGCATTGCACTTGACAAATTCACAGATTGACAGAGTCACCCTGGCAAGTCATCCGAACTTGCCAGGGTGACTGTTTTGTTGTCTGCCCAAAACAGTCTACGCTCCAAGCTCAGCATCACTGTCCAAATGGAAGTAAAAGCTGCGTCTTTGTTTTTTGAGAAGATCTTTGTAATCTTCCAACCTGCATCCCATCAGCCGGTTCTTCCTTATGGTCTCCAGACTTCTGAGGCCCATTTGACGCTTCCATATGTGAAATCAACCTCAACGTTGAGAAAAAATGGTCAAAGTAGACAATACAGTCTGATGGGGTTTCTGATGGTTCTGCACAGGAGCAGAACAACATTTTCTCTTAACCCAAACTCTTTGTCACAGGTTTGACATGGCTCATCAAATGTAGACCTACCAGTGTAAGCCATAAAGTCATAGACAAAGCCAGACACACCCACTAGCACGATGATTTTAAAGCCCCATTTCTGGGTAGGTACTGCCTCGGACGTAAGGCACCATCATCTCAACTGAGCATTTGCTTCTCATGTAGTCAAGGACAGGCTTGATTTTTTCCAATGGATCTTTATGGGAGTCAAAAATCATTATCTTGAAAGTGAATCATTCATTTAAATCTCTTCTGTGGCATGACATCATCCACCATATCCGCTAGTTCCCCAGCAATTCTCTAAAGCTGGCATTTTTACCACATCTATGATGAGTCTCAGTCCAATGAATGCCTCGATTTCAGTAACATTGGTGTTGATGTTGCATCCGGTGACATGAGATGAGTACAAATTTGTTTGGTGAGCAGTATCCTCAAAGAGAACCTGATCAAAGAACCTAGCAAAGTATTGAAGGGGAGTGGAGAGCTCATCGGGTTCAGTAAAGCTGCTCGGTGTACATGTAGACCGTTGCTCAAATGTGGGTTTCCTCCACCTGATGGCAGAGCAAAATTAAAAATATATGTATAGATATACCTATATATATATATATACTCTTCATGTGTTTTTTATATAATAATAGATATTTTTTTCTGCAATAGTTACCTGACCAGCATCCTTTTTTTCTATCTTGCTGCGTCCTCCTCTTCTTCCTTACTGGAGTTATCAGTGAAACATTCGCTGCTGCTATGCTGCTCTAACTGGTCCTCTACATATCAAGTGTCCTCGTCCTCCTCTTCATCTTCACCACTGGTTCCCTCTGATGAGCCATCAGGTGGCCGCTTCTCTCTTACTCTGACCATAGAAAAAATTCCTTGATTACATATATATACTGTAAATTTATTTTACAATGCACATTTGAGTGTATATATTTTAACTGAATACATCTCTAAAGAATATTCAAAGTTTGGAGTAATTGGAGGTTGGCCAGTTGTACCGCAACCCATCTTCCAGGATCTTCCAGCATGTGTTGCTTTTATGAGATCTTGGCCAACTTCAGTTCACCAGCCGGTTTTATTAAATTCAAACTCTATAGGCTTTGGTACAGTTTGGCTAGTATAACTGAATGAAAAGCTGTGGTTGATCGTAAATTGTTCATGATTTATCAGTGAGGATATTTATTCTCCACATTGGGCCTGGTTGGTTTGGATAGCTTTTTATCTCTAAATACTGTAAATAAAACCATCATCCGAAAGCAGCTTTTTTTATTTACTTGGGTTCCGTTTGCGTGTGACAAACAAGGCATAAACAGAATAAATCTGTGAAAGGACATAGTACTTTCTCTCCCAGCACTGTATGCTGTTCCTTTAAGACATATCATCAAAAAACATTTCAGACCTGCTGGATCCGAACAGAACCTTGTTTTTCCTTCTCCGAGATGAAAAAGACGCACTTCACTCGCTATAAACCAAACACTTAGGCCGAGATTAAAGAGTGGAAGGAAGATGAGAAGCTGCAGATTCTTATGAGCTCTCCCTTGTGATAAGAGGGACTAAGCCAGAGATGGGAACAACATAACAACCCTTGTTCAAAACACAGTCTGCATTTCAACCCTAATCAATGCTTTTGAAGTCTCATTTTCTTTCTTATTTTTGAAACATAAATCTGCAAACGTTCATCACAACAGATGGAAAGCATGTTCCTTTTCCACTTTCAAACAGTTCCAGACTCATAGACACGTGTGTTATCGTGGCCAACCCCATTCCCGTTGTTCACTTTATTGCATGATGACTTTTCTTATTTTCCTCGAAGGGCTTGTTCACTTCTGCTTCAGTTGGTAATTTTCTGCATTTCACAGAGTAACATTTCCCAGTGAGGCAAAAAAGGTTTGAAGTCGATGTTTTCCAGTCAAAGATAGCTATTTGGAGAAATGGTCTCTGATTGCAGTCACGGTCCCTTCAGGGGAGGAAAAAAGAAAATGTAAAATATAATCTTGCCCGTGTTGTAAAATTAGAACGTTACCTTCTCAGGATTTCCTTTTAAAAAAACGACATTCTGCGTTGCAGATTTTGTATTAAGACTTTACATATTTGCGATGTATACCAACAAGGTGAAAAAAAAACTACTTTTGATACTGGTTCTCTTTCAATTGAAATTCTCAAACATTCTGAGAACTTTCTGGAAAAATATGTTTTTTGTGTGTTTACCAAAGAAATAGCTAAAATTTGGAGTCAGCCAGCCATCCTCTATTCCTGGATTTCTAAACAAAGTTGAAAAATGTTCAACTTTTGTGTCCGTTGCATGGCACTAAAACCAATCAGCGAGGATTTTGTTGACCAATAAGCAGAATTTCCTTCTCAACCACTTTCAACATGGAGGGAAGCAAAATTTTAACTCTGACTTTCCCATAGAAAGTTGTGAAATAATCTCAACATTTCACATTGTGATTATTGAATTTTGCTAGACTGGAGGAGGGCATACGATGGTCGCCTCATCGCACAAGATTCATAGCAAATCAAGTGAGAGGGAGCGACGTCGCTCCACATGTCGGGAGCCTATAAGTCATTAAAAACATGCAGTGCCATCATCCTCCTACCACTTCCTGTTGTCTTCTTTGTCTTTTCCGCCAGTAGTAACAGCTTGTTGATCACGACTCGTGCGATGGAAAAAAAAAAGTGTTTCCATTGCAGTTTTTCAAAATACACTCATTTTGATACAGCCGAAAGACCGCCTCATCGTAACGCAGAAACGTTTTATCAGAACACATGCGTTTGTTTCACAACTGCTTCCACTAAGCAAACTTATTTTCATAATACCAATTTGAGTAATTATATGGCCAATGCAAACACAGCTAGTGTAATGAATATTCTCATCTCTCCAGGTTTGTAACAAATGCGAACGCCAAATGCGAGAGTTTGGCAACGGTGAGTGATTAATCTTCCTGCTCATTAGAATATGGTTTTCAGTTCACTTCTAATTATGGAATGTGTCTTCTTGTGGAGAAAACACTTCCTCCTGTATCAGTGCCCATATCTGAATTTAATTTGGCCAAACGGAGTAAATCAATGGCCGCTCGCTGTGAGATATTGGAATGCTTCTCTGTGGCAGAGCACTAACTTGGTTTATTAAGACGGATCCCTCGCTACATATAAATTTGCCTTGCTGTCAGTGTTGCATCGTATAAATATTCAGGCGTTAAGCCTCGCGAAAACAGCCAGCATTTGCACATGGTCAGACAGCATGTCATAGCGAGTCTGTTTTTCTGGTTGATCTCCAAGCGGACAGTCCCTCAGGCCTCGTCTGATGGCTCCCTGACACTATCTGCATTTCTGCAGTCAGAGCAGCTCACGACATCACTCAGAAATCAAACAGGACAGAGCATTGCATCTCCCCCCTCCTGATAATATCTCCCTGCCTCTTTTCTTGCCACCGTAGTGCTCAGCACCCTCTATTGAGCACTTCATCCCATTCATCCAGCACCCAGAAGGATGAGTGTGTGCGCTGCTTGCATCCGAAAGGAGATGAGTGAGAGACCCAGCTGATAATCTGCTTCAAATGCTCAGGGATGTGTCTGGTAATATTAAACCATTGAATACTGCAGATGTCTTATGATTGCAATAAAAGAGAGGGGAAAAAAAACAACTTAAGGCTGCATTTATGATTCATTATTAATTGGTTATATTGGGCCCCTTAAATATATTTGATTTGGTAATGCTACGAGATGTCTATTTATTTGATCAAAAACTTTTAGCTTTTTAATGTATATTGTATGCATTACCTTAAATATTCATATTGGAAATTACTGTAAGTTTTGTACAACCATCTCTGGCTTTTGTAGAAAATGTTCCAAAGCAAGAGAAGATGCAATTAAATAGCAATTAAGAACTACAAAAGTACGTTTTGATGTCATAAGTAAAAAATGAAAGGCTGTACCTAAGCCTGTCGCAATGAGTAATCAAGTAGTCGCATGATAAATTAAAATGGGCTCTATAATTTCTATTCTGATTAATATTTTTTGAAGGTTCAATTTTGTTGGCAGAGACTTAACATATTTCATTTATGGTTTTGGATGATCATTTTTACTTGTTTTAGGCTGCGTTCACACTGCAGGCTGAAGTGATCCAATTCCGATTTCTTTTTTACGTAATGCGACCTTCATCTGATCTTTTCATGACAGTCTGAACAGCACGGGTCGGATTCTTTTCGAATGCAAAACAGGCCACTTGCATATCTGATACGTATCCGATTCAAATGCGACCTAATGTTCAGGTCACATTCTTCCGAATTGAACGTCACTGATGCTCAGCAAATCTCACTATTCTGCGCCCTGATACGCACAAGCAGGACATATAACAACCATGACGGACTATAATGAGGATAAAGTTGTTAATATGCTACAACTTCAAATGTGTAAGCTATGCTCCACCGTTAGCCTCCATGTTTACTTCCGCAAACTCCTAGCACTTCTTTTTATGGCTGTTGGCAGAACACTGAAAATGCTGACGCTATGGCGCCCTCTACTGCGCATGCGGGACACTTTCAGGTCCTTTGCCCGTTCAGACTGCAGAACACATACAGGTCCCATATGCCTGGCAGTGTGAACGGCCCGGCAAACAAATCTGATTTGACAAAATATCGGAATTGGGCCATTTCAGTCTGCAGTGTGAACGCAGCCTTATTTATCTTTTTTATTTAAACACATTCCATGACACATAACAGATAATAAACTGACTGAAGTCAAAGCAACAAATTATTCAATGACTATGATTATTTTTAAAGTATTGGCCCTACTTACTTTGTATCTGATCAACACCAGATACCCAGGATCACACACCCCTATCAAAAAGGTTCTAGTTCTTAACAAGAACTGGTACGTAATGCCAATTTTTACCTCTGGAAAAGAACCAGTTTGCTGTTGCAACACCAGAGAAACCAGTCAGGCACACATTATTATAAACTGAAGAAAGTATCTTACTCCTGCAACGGACCTTACCAGAGGGGCCCCTTTTCATTGGCTTATGCCCATTCTACCTGGTCACGTGCGTGGCCGTCTCACAAACACACTTAGCTTCCCGTTAGCTAAGTACAGCATAAAGGCAGAACTGATACAACTTCTACACCTTGAAGCCTGTCTGCTACACAGTCTTACGTTAGCTAAACAGATCAATGTGCAATGTGTCTGTATCTGACATACACTAAAGATTTTATTTTAGCAGAAAAGGCTTTGGACTAAACTGTTACTCGTGTTAGCCACGCTAGCACCAAGTACAGCTAGTCAATCAACCATCGCTGTGTTCAGGGAAGCGCTGATTAATAATCGAGAAATAAATATCAAGCCTGGAAACTTGATATCGTAACGGACTGAATGTTATGTTTTTAAGTAATCTTTGCTTGTCTTGCGGGGCGCAGGCGGTTGCCACGGTAACAGGTGTGCTTAAGCTACAAAGAGAGAGTAAAAAGGTAGGAGTGGTTTTGAGTTGATCACCTGTTCGGGTTATTTTACCTTTGTTTACCTTTGCTGTGGCGCATTACAGCCGCTGTAGTTTCTAAACGTTGGACTAATTACCTCGTTCGTTTGTGAGTTTACGTCATTCACAACAAACATCCAATAGAACAGATATATTTCATACACAACAAATGGCTTCTACCGTGGTAATTATGTGAAATTAAATTAATTATATCTCAACTTCAGAAGATTTGCCTTTACCTTTACAGAGCTCTTTGGTTCCTCCTATCAGTCTGTAGCTTCTCTTATTGACGTCATCAAACCAAATGTCAGATCTACCATAACTGACTGACACCTGCTGGCCTCAGGTTTGCAACCAGTTTGTGACTGAGAAACCAGTAACCTCCTCCCAGATGATGACATGAACTTGTTAGTTCCTCTGGCCATTGTAGTAGCTGATATATTGTGAAAATCCGGTAGAAATGATGCACTAATCAGTCATGTTTACATAGAAACAACGCGCTGTGAGGCTGTTTGTGAGACTTGCGGTCACGTGGGTCGGTTGTGGATGGAGCTTGGTAAGGTCCATTAGGCCGATTCTCAAGGTACGAAATCTGTTGCTGTTTCTTTATGTAATTACTTAAAATACAAAAATTGTCTCGTATTTGCTGATGTGATTTAACAGATGAGTGGTCTGTCCTGGTGAACTGAGTTGTTCCCACTTACGACTGTTCACAAGCCTTGTTTTAAGTTTTCAAATTGTTTTTACAATTCAGAAGTGTTTTTCTCGAGGACACAGATGGAGCAGGGATTCAAACTGGCAACCCACTGATTACAAGACAAACACCCACTATTGCCACGATGGAAGAGCGCACTTGTCTGACAATTTGTACAAATTGAAGAAACTCTACACGGTGTGTTTGGGTGCAACGGTACTGTGAGTTGTTAGGGCTGGCAGAATGCTCTCAAACCTTCAATAAAAGGCTTTTTGTCAGACCCCAACTCTTTTCTCTGTCTAATGGGTTCAGACTGTGGAGGGCTTGGTTTATTGTTTCTGACAACACTGGCAGCTCAGCTTTCAGAAAGTCAAGTTTCCAGAAGTGGAAAAATGTCACAAATTTGAAAAACTCAATGCCACAAACCACATTTTTCAAATCCTACAGCAAAGACACGAAATCAAAAACCGAGTCTTTCCAGCAGGCATGTCTCGACCGTTCAGATTCCCATTGATCTTGATGGATGCAACTGTTGTTTCTTGATAATTGTAATTTTTTTTCTTCCTTTTTGTTCTCGATGACCCTGTCGTTCAACTCTCTGCCCGTCCTCCCTTTCGAAACACATGTAAACTGCCTATCTCATCTCAAAAAACACTCGTCCCTTTGTACAGCCGCATGTTTATTCATGGCACGACGCTGGCTGTGGCACATCAAGAGGCTGCTGGAGGAAGAGTGGCAGGTCGCGGCGCATTTTCCGCCCTGACAACGCGTCAAAGGAGGACAGGCACAAAGGAATTATGAGCGTCCACATTGAATCACTGTATAAGGCTTGGAATCATGATTCGAAATGAACATTCAAGGCACTACGCTCACCGTGACAGTCGGAGGTATACATTAATCATTTCACCCAGGTGACGGCTGCGGCTCTGCATATTTCAGCGAACAAAACTCGGCTCAGAGCCGCTGATTCACAGAGACAAACCAACATGAAAAGACATGGCAGATCAAAGGCCATCAAAGCAAAGATGACACCTCCTGGTGACAAATATGCAGAACCCTAGGACTCGTACTACCCTTGGCAATACTTGCCACGTATAGCTTAAAGGTATGAAACCTTTGCGGTGAAATAAAGAGCAGCAGATGGAACGTAAAGAAAGGCAAGACACATGACTCACCCTGGGTTTCAGCTGCGGCTGAGGAAATAGTGTAGCTCTACTTCTCCGTCTGTAATGGGGCCTAAGGTTAGACATGCTGAATAAGTAATACAGAGAAAGTAACACCGCCACGGCCAGGGAGTCTTCTAAGCCTGAATGCATAATTTAGGGAAAAAAGAAGCTCTTTTCTGCTGTGAAAGGCGCTGTCACAAGTTGTTGCATATTTTCCTCTTTTGCTATCACCGGCGCTGGCAGAAAGCAGTGTTCTACTTTTCAACAAAGGCAGAAGTTGAATGGTAAATTTCAATCTCTGAAATGGGAGGCAGTTTAGGATAAAAGGTAAAGATGTGTTTGTGTGTGAGAGAGAGGTAAGAGTGCTCCTTCCTGTCCAAGATGCTGCTACTGTACTGTACTGTACTGCGACGGAATGATTCACAGCAGCAAAGTCTGAGAGTCCAAAGGGAAATGGTTAACAGCAAAGTCTTATTGGACGTTCATGAACATATGCTTAGTCTTACGGAAACACCCACCAGCCATGCTGAGTGGCTCCATCGAGCGGGGATGCTCTTGGAATTTAGAGCATGTCTAATCTATATATCGCCCCAGAAACCTGCCCAGCAGAAAGGCCATCCATGTCCTAAACGTGCACATACGCGAACACGTGTTTCTGCACAGGGTGGTTTAATATCTAAAACGCCTGTGAGCCATGATTCGTTGGGAGATCCTGATTGGAGCTGAAAGATATTTGCACCAAGCGAGGCGCAATAGTGCTGCACACACAGAGCGGGGCTAAAAAGAAAAGAAACAGCACACTTCATCATCATTCACTGCCCTCCAGTTAATTTGGCCCTAATCCTTCCATCACACAGTCGTAATCCCAGATCAAAATGCCTATAAGGGCCAAAGACTTCTGCACAGCAGTGAAGTTAGGGAGACGTGTATAAATAAATGATTAGACTCCTTACTTTAATGTCCGGCATGCATGTATTTAGGTCAAGATCTTCTGCATACCCAAGCAGGGATGGGCTAGTAAGATAGGAATCAACCACAACATTTCAAAACCCGGCCAATGGGTGACCAGTTTTATTTGAAACTGAAAGATGGATCATATTCCTTATCTACAAAATGGAGAAATTTAACTGATTGTGGATATTTAAGCAAATACCTGCGTGTCACTGTACATCCGTCATCGTTTTCAATGGCTAAATTGAGTGCAACAGCTCTGACAGGCCATGTACAGACAGGTTGTGACCCCTGTGGTCCCTGTAACAGAAAATAAAAAATAAGCTCACCGATGATTTGATTGTGTTAATCAGATGAAACTGTGCTTATAAAGTTGGACACAATGAGGAGTTACGCTCCAGCCCCTTTGGTTCATAAATGAATTTCTGTTAAAGCCCCCAAATGTGTTTTAAATGAATAAAAGCCAGTTTGAAATGAATTTAGATTTATTTTATGACAAGACAGAGTCAAAATGACATGACACCATCGCATTTGTCCCCATTCTTGGCAGTGAAAGAATGGCGTCTGAAGGAGGACGGCCTGCATATTTTAAGACAAGACATTTTTAGACAATTTTTTTAATTGTCTATAAAGAAAGAAAGAAAAACAACTAGACCCTGGTCTGTAGAGAGGAAGAGCAGAATGAACCCAGAATCCTGTCCTGAAGTGTAACATTCACACCGACCACTGGAGAGTAACCTGAACACAACCTGATCTTCTGCTTCCTCATCAGAAACATGTGCTCTGTCAGACTTGGAGCATTCTTAACATGAGACGGGCGCAGCGTTGCTACGGGGATTTAGCGTGAGGCTTCATGTCTTTCACGCCACTCGAGCACCCAGTCAGCACGTCCACAGCTCAGGAAATTCAACACTTGTTGTAAGATACAGAATTTGAATTATAAGGTGAAAGAGAAATTTGGGAGAAAAAAAAAAGAAAAACATTGGCAGAGAGATTGAGGGAAGTTCTTGTCTTTGGAGAAAAACCTGGAAACTAGCAGGTATGTTACTGCAATAACGATTAATTTTAAATGTTTTAGAGACTATTTTAAATGAACAAATACAATCACAAATGTATTTAAAAAATGGAGAATCCCTCCTCCCCCAACTCATTTATACATGTATTTACAAACTCTTGTCCCATGAGTTGATCTTTCTGGCCAAAAAAATCAACTAACTTATTATCTTTATTTCTGCGGCTTGCTCATTCTAGAAACAATTTTGAGCCACGCTAAAATAATTGAGGGCTAAATGAGATGTGCAGGTCATGCTGTGCCTGCTCCTCAGCAATGGTCAGCTTTTTCAGAGCATCATCAGGGAGCAAAAAGAGAAGAGTGAGGGATTTCCCACCTGGATTTCACTTCACCGTTTGTACAATTATATAACACAAAGATTCTCCCAGAGAAACAGAAAAACTATCTGAGGAAGAAGAGTGGTGATAAAGTAAACACTGAAGAACGGTTCTGATTACTGTTTGCGTCATTTTTTGCTCTACAGAGCTTCATGAAAAAGGTCATTTGTCTTCAGCTGCTGTCCTCGGCAGAAATCGATCATCGTCTTTTGGGTTAATTCAGACACATTGTCTCATAATACGGAGCATTTTTGAAGGAAATGCTGATTAATAACAGTGGAAACAGTTAATACTGTTGGCTGGTTAATCAGCTCCATGTCAACATCAGTCTTTTTTAATCAAGGATAATGAGGAGAGTAGGCCCACGTTTGCCGCGAATGATTAAAGAGCTTTAGTTACATTAGGCAGCTCAACCTGTAATAACTAATTGTAAAATGGTGGATCTATAAAAAAAATAAATAAAGTCTATGGAAGCTGTTTGATTTGATGCTAGAAAAAAAAATAGAAGAAATTCAGCCGTTTTTTTACATTTTAAGCTTCATCATGAGTTCTTTTACTGAGGAAGAAAGTAAAAGAAAATAATTAATTGTGAGGGGAAAAAACTATTTATAGTCTGTTAATTTTTAAAGCACTTAACTTGCTCCTTACGTCACAGGACGTGCCTTTACACCCTTACTGACTTTTCACACCACCCTGAGACCTCCAGCCCCACCATTACCCATGGTGGTGGCAGTATCATGCATGGGGATTATTTTCTTCAGCGGGGACAGGGAGGCTGGCCCACGGTGGTTTTAAGGATTTTATTTGTAAAAAAAAAAATAAATAAATAAAGTTAAAATGATGCATAATTTTTCTTCTTTTATTATGTCCTACTTTGGAAAATCCATGTTTGATCCATAAAGATTTGTTGTGGTAAAATGTGAAAAGACATTTTATATACATTGATGGATTTAATTCAAACAAATGAGAGTGAAATAAAAAAAAAAAAAAAAAATAGTATTGTGCTTTGGTATTTTTTTCCATTTCATTGCATTCCAGACGATTTTGAACGTCTTCCCTTGATGAGTCTTTAATGAAGAAAACCCTGTCTAAATTCTTTTTAAATATATTTTTTAATAATATATTGTAGTAAAGTTGGAACTTTAATAAATTAGCATAAAATCTAATCTGACACAGCCATTTGCCTCATGTTCGTGGCATTCTTTGTGAAAAGTTGTGTTTCTATTAATTATACAACTGCACGATTTGACATTCAAAAATAAATTAGCTTTATGTAAAACATCAATTTCGGAAATAATCTTTTTTTTTTTAATAAAACATTTTGGCGCTATGATTAGTTGGTTTTTTGGCTGTACTGAAATTGGCTTATTTTGCAAAACTGCAGTGAAAAGACTTCACATCATCCGAACCACATGCTCAACTACCGGATGTTACTACTGGCAGAAACCACAAAGAAGACGACAGGAACTGTGTTTGGAGGATGACGCAAACTTATTCTAAATGATTTTCTTATTTAATGGAGTCATCACAATTGTGGAGTTGTGATTTTTTTCCCTGACATTAGTGGGTTAATGACAAAGTTTTGTGCACATTTGTAACGGAAACTCAGCCAGTGTTACTGAATAAAAAAGGCAGTGCGTGAAGACGTGCCAAGACGTTCTCTCTAACTTTAGAACACACCGTTGTCAAAACAACGCCTGAAAAGGGTCAGTGTTCAGATTTGACGCTCGGTTCAATAAGACGCGTGTCGTGCAGCTCCTCGCCGACTCAGGTTGCAGAAGGCTCCATTGCTGCTGTTTGCTTGCAGTAAAACGAGTTCACAGGGATATCTCTGAACATATGCAGAGTTAAGCGTCTATAATGATAGCGCATGTGCCGGGGCTGAGCCCTGGAGAGCTCCAGCTCAATTTAACCTCTGTTAAAAGTCTTGCCAAGTTCCCCGTGCCCTTGCCGCCGCGGCGTGCTCTGATGGCCCTCTTTGATTGAGAGGCCAGCAAATGAGGGGGAGTACCTGGGAGCCCTAGAAACCAGGGATTGGATATTAGCTCTCTGTGCATTCTAATAAGAAACTGCCTTCCAGGGGGAATTGGGCTCAGCAATCCAAGGTTAATCTAGATGTCAACACCTGCTGAGTGTGCAGCCGATTGCTGTGGGGTGACAGCTCTTATCTTCCCCTCTTTGCTGTGGAAACGTAATGTGGCGTCTGAAGCTGCCCTGACTGCAGGACGAAGCAGGGAGGGCGGCATTTCAGCGCTGCATCCACGAACATTTGTCATGGTTCTCTGGCTGTCCACCTGCTTATCTGCTGGCTTGATTGCCTTCAACCCACTCTGGCCATGCTCCCGCGTTTCCCCATGTCATTCCTCTAAGACACCACTGGAAGGAGTGGGAAGAGTCCGTCTTTAAATGGATTTTGAGCTGCATGGTGACTAATAGGGTCTTTAAAAATGTTTCAAATGCAAAGTCATCCCTTACACACTGCTTATGTTTGATTTGCAGTGCATAATGTTTAGTACTTATACATTTATTTTTAAAAACCTGGCTACAATTCAATCATTTTCGTCATCGATTAATGGATTATTCTGATGATTAACCGTATAAAAAATGGCACATTCTACAGATTTTTAACATTTAATCACTTATGCCTTTTTCATACAATATTAGAACATTAAAATATGCTAGATGGAAATAAACAAATAATTCAATTTCTTTCTTAGATAAGAAAATAACCCTTTTATTGCCTAAAATGAACTTCTTGTTGAACTTGAAAAGAAGAAAGCTAAAACTAAATCACTTCAGGGGTTTTGGATAAAACATATTTACAGACAAGAGTGATTTTAACTTTAAATGCAAAATGTTCAGGGGCCTCATGCAAAAATAAAAATACATTTTAAAGAAAAAAAAATCCAAATAAAATAAAAAAAAGAGATCCTGTTTAAAACAGTAGCGCGTTCAGCTGGGATTTATTCAGAGTCCTTTGAGTGGGAATGTGGACATTTATTCTAAATACTAGAACGTTTTATGTCCATAAGGCGTATTCACAAAGCTGGCGACTCGACCGAAGGAAGACTGCAGCCGGACCGGTACCGGTACTGGTACCGCACGGCTCGTTAAGTTCTGCTCAGAGCTCCAGGATGATCAGTCTGAGTAATCTAAACGCTCATAAACCATCATCAACATTTCCCAGCTGATCAATATGATCAATCGCTCCCTCTGAATCCTTCCATTGGCGAAGTTCTCCATCAGAGCCAAAGCGCTTCACATTTACACAACTCACCTTTATGCAGCTACTTAAATATTGTCTACACACCTTGATCACTTTAAAAATAATCAAACCTGTAGATTACTTTTAATCAGCAGGTTTGAGTTAATCTGCTGATCCAGCCCTGTTTTCTTATAGTGAGAATGAAATGACCCATAGATGCATTTCACGCGCTTCGGCGTACGGACCAATACGTTACATCTATATGAGGCAAAAACTGAGAAAAAGTACTATTTACATTCGAGCGAGGTTTTCACATACTTTTATTTTCTGTATTTTCTGTGCGTGTTAGGTTATTGTCTGAGGATAAATGCAGTTCAGTTTCATTTAAACCATAAAATATTAAAATCATGAAAAACATCGGGTTTGAAACTTCTTGGTCTAAATAACACCAAATGTCAGATTTCAGTGTATTTAAGTGAGTTTTGACGCGTTGTAGTTTGATATTGCCCACAGAAAACGTTTGCGTGGCTGCTGCACATTTTCACGCCAGAGAGAAAGCGTGTGTACATTTATGCAAACTTTGACGCAAAGTAAAATTTTTATACATGCCGACTTGTGCGTAAAATATGGCGCCGCACATTTTTTGTGCGGGCGCACGCTTTATGCATGAGGCCCCAGATTGTCTGTAAAGTTTTGGCTTAATTATTGTTCTGAGTATGTTTTTTTTAAATCACCAAATGGATGAGAGAGAGAGAGAGAAGTCTACATACACTTAATTATTAAATTAGTTGACGAATATTTCAATAATCGATTAATCACTATTAATCATTTCAGATCTAACCTGTTGTAGAACTGTGCAGAGGATACTGAAGATACTACAGAAAATGCATATCAAGCAGTGAGAACTCAAAGATGCTGATGTCAGACCAACAGCATCCTTTCATGGTGGCAGAGCAGCTTTCCTGTGTCGCCCTTTGTTCAAGGTTAATGTATTGATTTGCTTTGCCTGTTACATGCTGGTTAGTTGCGGAACTGTTAAATACAAGTTTAAATTTGTTGGTTCTGCTGAAAATCGAATTGTCCCAGGCAGCTAGGGACAAGGAGAAATCAACACAAAATCAGCGCTAGTGTCATGAAGCCCCAAGTGGAGGCCAAGCACGGAGTCTTCTCCCGCTGATGGCCCATGTGGCAAGAGTCACCACACCACAGCAGCCCGCTTCTGATCCACCAAGCAGGCATCAGCCCAACATGGCAACCGGAACTCAGGAGCAAAGGAGGAAAGATGCAGTGAAAGGC